>NW_027185399.1:425000-460932 GCF_022577435.1 Embiotoca jacksoni
ATCTGAATCCCCCCCCCCCTTCTCTAGGCTCTGGCTTTTCTAAGTCCCAGTAAGCTTCAACACACACACACACACACACACACACACACACCAGCAAAACACACTCACAATTAGCCTCCTACTCGGTGCATTCTTCACTTACATGCAACTCTTCTCTTGCTGTGTTTACCGGCATGTTTGGCGTAACATTAATCCCTTTGAGACACCTACGCCGTGCTCTTTTGGGTTGATTATTAAAGTGTCACATTTGGCTTCAGTACCCGGGACTGACGAGGCTTTAAGGATTACAAACGGGAGCCGAAAATACAACACAAGCAAAACACCATGCGACAGCAAGGCCTGATTTCAGATTGATGGGTGAATACACATGCTGTCACGGCGGAGTGATTAAGTGACACATTTTTACCGTGTTGCCCCATTCGAATGTAACCGAAGACATGACTACGTCACCTTTTACCAAGAGTCCGAAAAAGTTAAATCGATGAGACTGGAACAAAAGGGCACAAATGTCTTTAAATTCTTCAGGAAATTATGTTCAAATGTTGTTCGAAAAGGTGCCAAATACCCAACAGGCATTGAGGCTCTTTATGAAACAGCCAAAGTCTGAATAAGACCTTAAACAAACAAGTGTTGAACGACTACTGATCGCCCTGAACGAGAGGATGACCTCGTTTTAACGAAAAGATTAATCCCACGATGTTATACAATCATTGACGCGTGTCGTGATGATGCCATGAGGCTTCAAGCAGGTGAGACATGGGAGCGCCTTCATCAATTCTGCTATCGACTCTACTCAGTTTGGGTAACAGATTTTTTTTAAAATCTTTACATTGCAAATTGTAACAGCAGCATCAAATACGCCCAAGAGAAACTACCACGATGTCATCTTTGATGCGACACACACACACACACACACACACACACACACACACACACACACACACACACACACACTCGCTGGATCGTTTCCTTGGCAACCAGACAGAGAACGTTCTGCACCCGTTTCAGTTGACCATGGCGCGTTCTTTTGGGTTGCCAATTGGAGAGTTTGTGCAGCGATTGGGACGTCAACCCACCTTTTTAGTTTCAGTGTCGCTTGGAACCTCGACGGAGGCGATACCCAAAAAGAGTACCAGCGACGAGCCGCAACTTTTGCCCGACGGAAAACCCGATATAAGTAAGTAGAGTCGAGCTCAGCCGGTTACGGCGAAAAGGAAAAAGGGGCATAAGTCCCCGATGCGCGAGCGCAGCCCTCTGCGCATTAGTAGGGTTACAGTTCTCGACTGAGATTATGTGGACAGGCCAAATGTTAGCGGACGCCAAGTCTCTAGCCTGATAAAAAAAAAAAAAAATCAGTTTTATTTTAATCAGAGATTTCATCGATTTCATTACTTGAACTGGCATTGAAAAGCTCCATGGTTTCCTCGTCTACGTGCAGAATTACTGCCCTTTTCTAGGTCGGCGCTCGACATTTACTTTTCACACGGAATCGAGTGGATTTAGCTATATTTCTTACAGAAACGTAGAGAAAACACGTGTGAATATAACAAGCTCAGAAACTCACCGATATGAAAGAAGACGTGGCCTTGTGATGAAGCGAGCAGCTTTCAGGGCGTTCGTGGGAAATCTTTTTGTCCTTCTCATCCAGCGCCTCTGGCTAAACACCTGCCATACAACGATGAGGTCCATCTGGAAGGGTACACACTCGCACACTAACGGAGACGCACACATTTCCCTTCAGACACGGTCACAATATCGATGCTTTTACCTTGAAAGATTTATAGCTGCCGTGCCGGTTCGAAGCCGGCGTGCGGCAGACGAACGAGGCCGTCGAGGGGGATCGAACAAAACGGGCTTTTCAAATTGCGAGTGCAGCGATTTTAATTAAAATTTGTATAAATAAGTCGTAAGCTGTGAGAGGTGGAAGATGCTAACATACATGGCTGCACGTAAGTCTGTCGACAAAAAAACAAAAAAAGAACATCAGCTTTCAGCTGACGGAGGTGCTGTGTTGTCAACAGTCACGTTATGGAAATTGTGTATCGACTTAAATTTGATTTAGTTTGTCGTAAAGCAGCATAAACATTATTAGCACGCATGTTCAACAATACAGTTATATGTTGTTAATGTGACGCTAAAATGGTCAAATTCTTATTCGAAGATAAGCAAATAAAAGAAATGCACGTTTTGAGAGCAAATTTCTTGTGCTGCAAACAAAAATCTAGTTTGTAAGTGAAAAAAAAAATACAGGAAGTGAGAATAAAATCATCTGCAAATGTGTTCTTCCAGTTTTGATCACAAAATGCTGAATTTTGCTTATGAAACTAGACTTTTTGGTTGCAAAGCAAAAACCTTTTTTCGTGAAGTAGCTTGTTCTCATACTTGAGACTACTGTAGTATTGGTATGAGTTCTATTACATAATAAATCACAAGATGACAACTTGCTTGATGTTATATACTGTATATATATATATGTTGCTTAAACCAATATATCTGGTGAAAAACTACTAAAAGACAGGCGTGAAGCGATAGTCATAGAAAAATTCTCAAAATTGAAATTGTAAATTAACATAGTACACTAACCCTCCTACTCAACTACAGGCTATAGATAAATCGGAAGTGAAAGAAGACTAAAGTTTATCAGGAAGCAGGTTTGTAACGTTATTTCAGTTCTACGTGAGCTCGTGCTCGACGTCGTCACGACGACCCCGGCGCAAACATCCCATTCTGTTAAAAGAAAATGCAACTCTGCTTCTGTGTCGACTTAATTGCACGGTGATAACTGTCGAAAAGATAGGAAAAAGGCCATCCCCTCCCGCCGCGTGCTCGTGTGTTCATTAAGATTCATAAAACCTGGTGTCGCAGCTCTCCGCGGTTCAGAGAGGAAACACAACAAATACGAGCGACAACAGGAGGCCGGTCGGTAATTGCATGTTAAGGTTTTCTACAAAAGCACAGTGTGATGCAAATGTGGGGGAATGCGTGCGTCTGTATTAATGGAACAAGCTGAGTCACGGAGACAATAACTTCCTTTTTCTTTTCTTAAGTGTGTGTGGGGTTGTGCGTTTGTGCAAAAAAAGAGAGGAAATATAAACCCACAAAGAAAATTGGTATTCAAGATAATTCAATACAAGTCAAATAAAAAGCATTACAGGAGTCAAATGACATGTATAATACCGGCTGATGTAATAAATGATCCTCCCAAGGACCTGCAAAATATGGAGTATCCTTTTTGCCTTTATTACTTAAAAATAATAAAAAAAAATGTAATCCCAGATTGCTGTTTATCAGTTAAAGTATTCTTGCCCTACACATTTAATTTTACAAATTTAGGTACGGAAGGCAATTTCAACAAATCTGTAAATTTGACCAGACCATTGAATAGGTGGTTTATACGACTCTGTTCCAAGTATCTGGGCTGGTAGGGGCCAACTAAACCTACTAGTAGGTTCAGGAGGTCGTTATCAATGAAATATCAAACGCCCCCAAAAACAAGGCTTTTTGAAGCTTATTTTTGAATTGATGAGTGATTATTTTCAGACGGACCGCCAAAAAACGAATAAGAAGGAGCGACTTCAGCTAACAACACCGAGATAAGTCATGGACTGAGAATTTTATGAGAGAAGTTGAATGAGAGTCTTCGGAGCCGACCTCTAGTGGCACCCCGGTGGTATTGCAGCTCAAGGCACTGCTGCATAGTCATCATTTCACATACAGTCGATGAGTCCAACCAGTCGGGGTGAACGGCCGCCCGACAACATATGATCCTGGTTTTGTTGAAGGTTTCTTGCCGTTAAAAGGGAGTTTTTCCTTCTGATCAAACTAGTACTGAAACGAGCATCCCTTCAACAAATCATGTTATCCACTCCTAACGATCGCTCCATATTGAAGTTTCTGCAGGTCCTTGTTTGGCCCCAACAACCTGCAAAGTAGGGCAATCTGTATGCAGCCTGGCAGCCAACCCCCCCCAACAAAAAAAAAGTCCATACAGAGCCCGCTGCTGCTCGTTAAGCTCACCACTGCAAGTGCACAATAATAATTGAAAGCAACTCCAACTATTCTTATTCAATTATAAGCTTATCAACCTTTTATCTGCTTCTTATCCTCCCATCGAATGCATTAGGTGGCTGTAAATGGTCAAGTGTTATTAAAGGACCTAAAAGTAAGGGATGAAATAGAAGCCGATAGAGATGACGTCCTTGTTCAATATTAAATCAAGGCCTGCTTGTCTCCTGGGGAGAGAGAGGAGTTGGGGAGAGAGAGAACAGAGAAAGCAGTGAAAGTACATAAATCCTTATCTAATTCCACCATCGCAGGTTCTTGGCTGTATCGACTCCATCTCATCACTATTCAAAGAAATAGCATTTTTGTCATCATAAAGCAGAACTCGGGAGTTTAATATGAAAGATTTGACAGCCAAACTCGTTTCAGAGCCCGATGCATGGTTACGCATTTACCCCTCCAAAGAAAAAGAAAAATGACAAAGCGCGCATGTCATTGTCAGATACATTCCTGCCAGTCACAGCGGTAAACCTCCCGGGGAGAATTACTCTGGCGGTCGTTATAATTTGAAAATCCGCAACACAGATCTGTGGAGATACCTCCCGAAAGTCCCGTATTTTTTTTCATGAGTGTACGGCGCTAACTCGGGCGCTCTTCGGTTATCAGGGCCGTGGTTTGAAAAGATTTCTAACGTTCAAACCCCGCTGATAGATAGATAGATAGATAAAGCTGCCATTTACAGAAGTGGTCTTTCTTTATCAGAAGAGCACACGGCACGTGAGGGCTGCTTTTGACATCAAAAAAATAAATAAACGGTGTTCCAGTCGGAGATATAGATCACTGACGGCACTGAAATTCATTCCAGTACTTTTCAAAAAGCCAGGCGAGATACACCTTTGAAAAAGAGAAGATTAGAAATATACTTAAATGGAAGTGTATTTTTCAGGGTACTTAATTTCCTTCCAAGTTATGCTGTCTTATAATTAAACTGTCGAAAATTGACTTCGAATGCACTTCAATTGTATTCGATAATACAGCAAAGTTGACTGCGTTTCAAAATCAGTAACAACACATTTGTTTAAACTTTAAGTGGATATTGTTCATCAGATATTTTACATTCGAATTTATCCTACGCGGCAAACTCGGCGTGATATCGTGTTGGTTTTTCTTCATCGTCCGGGACTCTGCAGTTGCTTCCTGAACGGACTGGAGATTACAGTTAATCTGACCCGGTGGATGTCCGGGTCTCTTCAAGTCGTAGCTGGACGCAAATCCGCAGATTCTTAAACTTTTCCAAAGTAGTACGCAGACTTCTCAAATGGTTTAATGCCACATTTAAATTTCCAGTCGATTACAATCGAGATTTCTGACTTAGTTTTCAAAGACAAAGAGCCGAGATCAGCGTTGACATGCAGACGTTCTTCTTTCTTCCAGAACAACTGTTCAGCTGCCTCAAGCCAACCGTACCCGGCGATAAGAGACGGCAAATAAGGACAACGCAAATTAGCACGCACGCCTAAGCAAATTACAAATGCGTGCAAACTTAAAAAAATACCAACGTAAACACATTTTCACACAAACACGGACAAAATCAAAAAAGAAAGGGATTCCACCCGCTGTGCAAGAGGAATGACATTTTGGGAGGAGGCGTGTTCACTGGGGTGTGTTTATGTTTAGTCTTTCCTCGTCCTTCCACCTATCCATTCCCCCTTTCTTTCCATCCTTTAATCCATCCTTCCCCTTTAATGATCTGTGAAGAGGACTGTCAAGATGATGGGGGGGGGGGGGGAGGTGGCAGGGGGAGGGGGTGAAGAAAGGAAAGATGATTTACAAAATAAGAGTATTGCAAAATGTCGTGTCAGCTTTTTTAGAATAACTAATATTTTACATAAAAAAAATTAATAAAAAAAAAAAAGCCCAGACCGTCCCCGTCATACTTCAATACTGTGGTGGGATAAGAAGGTTTCAATTATTTATTGATTTTGACACTATACATTTAAGTGCATTTTAACTAGTGTACGTCGTTCAGAAATCGGTCGGTTTATTAAGTAATCACTTTTTACCGGTGGTGTGAAGCTTAAAAATGATTATTGTTTTCCATATAGTAACAATGAAACACACAGACTGACATAATAGTGGCACCGGGGTCATTAACGGACAGGCAATACCCTCGCAATATACCAATTAAACATATGCAGTCTGTTTTCTGTAATTTGTAGGAGTCAGGTTACTATAAAAATGATTTTATTCACGGTTTCATTTAAAAAAAAGAAAATGCCATCCAACACATAAACAATTTTTTTTGGGACAAATCCAAATCTTTTTTTTTCGTCCACTCACAAACCTGAACGTCTCTTTCAGATTCATTTGACAAGTTACCAAAATTCAATCTACAAACCTGGCGAAATGCTAAATGCACATTAGAAACTAAAATAAAGAACATTATACGATTTACTCTCTACGCTTCCTCTATTTTTTTTGGAGACTTCAATTATGGCGAGAAATCATTGATGTCTTGGGGAAACAACGATACATTCGCAAACGCGCATCTTCGACTCCAATTCAAGTAGAAGCGCGATGGTGGCGAAGAGCACGAGCCCGACTCCTTAGTTAACGCCGAGCGAGGAGGTCTCCAAGTCGTTAGCCGCATGTCTAACTACCAGACAGCTCGGCTAAAGGCGCCCGTTGTATAATTTGCAGTTCTGTCCATCTCTATCTTCTGCCAGCGCTGGCTGAGTATCACGGCTGTTAAACAGCTGACAAATAACAAAGCCGGTGGAAGCAGTTTAGACAGCGGGGAAAATAAAGAGCCTTAGTGGAAGTGATTACTGCAGCGCTTCTGAGAATTCTGGAATGGATTTATCATTTTATACATTTTATTTTATTTATTTTTTTTTTTTTTCATGCGTGTCTTCCCTTGTGTGTGTTCCTGTTAGAATATCACCGTTTGTCACTTTCACACTCTCAAACCTGCCAACATTTAGGTTTTACAATACAGGAGTTTCTTCTTTTTTTTTGTTTTTGTTCCAGCAGTAGGTGTGGGGGGGGGGGGGGGTAGAGTATTTGCATTCAGCCCAGTGCCATTCAAATTTGATAGCTTCTCTCTACTGCTGCGCAAACATGAGCTGTATTTCAATACAACCAAATTCACAATAAAGTTGCTCTCATTTCCATATAGTTTTGTTTCTGCGGTCAGGTGATGTGGTGAGTGATGAAATGGTGACGGACAGACTACGCGTCAACCAGCAGTCACTTCCAAGCCGCTGCTCTTACGCTGCTTAAATTCAGATTTGAAATCCAACAATTTCAAGACAACGGCTGTGATTTTCGCTATTTTTTTTTTATCATTTATTGTTGTGATTGTAAGACAGTAAGACCCATGGGCCCGTCTATAACCTTCATCCCATATTACATTTCCCTCAACTTTGAGCAACTTGTTTTGGTGCCTAAACCAAACTAAAAAGTGATTAAAAAAATAAAATTTAAAAAAAAAAGCACAACACATCTGTACTATATTTCATTCTGCTACCAGAACTGAAACTTTCAACTTCCGTTTTTCTAAGTTCTTATGGCTCTAGCATCTGTGAGGTCATTCAGGTTGGAGGACTTGTTGGGGAAACAAACAATGATGTCATTATGTCAAAATTAAAAGACCCGGGGGCTTGAAAACAAGGCAACAAGTTGACCATATTAAACTAACCCGAGATGTCAACTCGTTTTGTCGCACCAAGAAAAGAAAAAGTCCATACTGTTTATTTCATGACCAACTACAGTAAAAAAAAACAAAAAAAAACGATTGTAACCTCGTTAACATGTTCAAGTGATGTTATTATATGTTAGAAAACATCACGAGTAACGGTAAAGGTGCAGAATTCTATCCAAGCTACATCTAAATGTCATTTTGATTAACAGAGAGGAGGGTTTTTTTTCGAACGTCAATCAATGTCCAAAGGGGAACTTTAAAATAAAAAGACATGACCCATGATGACAAAGACACTTTCAATGTTTTTTGTTTTGTTTTCCTGCTTCACTTCAATAATGCCAATACCCCCCCCCCCCCCACACACACACACACACACACACACACACCCTAGCAAGGTGGATGAAATCGTTGAACAATATGTAAAACCCTCATACCAAAATGTCTCCTTTAAGGCTGTAGTCACACGAGACCCGTCCATGCTGTGGAATTTTACACAAAATGAATAAATGGACGAGGAACATAAATAAAAGGAAATGTTTCAGGCATTCTGAATATAGGCGCTACTGATGACTCTACTTGTTGTCACTTTGTGCTCCTACTCCTCCCTTTGAGTATTTTCCATAACCTCTTCCTGCACATCTCACATCATTTCTCTCCACTTTGTTTCCCCTCAGCTTTGATTTTCACTCGATCTCTCTTTATCCAATTTCCTTTCTTCCCTCATCTTCTGCCTCATCTTCCTCCAAAACCACCTCCTGACTTATCCAACAAGTCTTCTTCCTTTTTCAGCACATTCCTCCCCACCCACACACACACACACACACACACACACACACACACACACACACACACACACACACACGCGCTTTATTCCCCACAATCCCAATCCTTCGATATGAATGAGTAACACGGTTCCAGCTCTCATCCTTGGGGCCCCTCTCTGGGATGGTATTTAAACATCAAAAATGGGAGAACACACACACACACACACACACACACACACACACACACACACACACACACACACACCTGCTGAGTATGCAGACAGCACGCCTTTGATTTTGCACAGTTACTACACAGTATCACACACGTAGCGCCACACAAGCACAAAAACAAAAGAATATTCCTTTAGTACGTTTCTCTGTTCATTCTACGTGTGAAAGGAAACCTGTGAGAGAAGTAGCACTCCGAGAGATCACAGCCTCGTAAAGGAGGAGGAGTGGAAAAAGAGTTAGGAAATAAAAAAATAAAAAAAGAAGGTAACGGCAACAGGGAACAAAACGGAATTTTTTTTTTAAATAACAAAAGAGAGCTGAATCACAGCATTCAGTACAAAAATCACATGAAATGAACGAGCTCAGCGGATACAACAGTGTAACACCCAGCTGACACCAAATAACAACATTAAGTTAATACAACACTTTCACAGTAGCCTGGTGTTCCTGCGTGAATATCTAGGTCTGGGAACACTTCAAAAGGAAATGGTTTGCGGTCGCTGCGCCCTACTGGGCGTAGACCTCTGGTTCATTTTCAAACTACTGAAAAAGGTTTAAACAATTGGTATGCAATGAATTTCGAAGACCGCTGCAAATACATTTAGAAAATAAAAAAAATACTTCAGACTTCAACGGCATGGCATTTGACCTGCTCCCTGATTGGTCCAAACTCTATTGGTGGTTGAGCGAATGTTGATGCTAACGAGCACGAGCACCAAAGTTCTACTTAATTGTAGTTCAAGGACAGTTCAGTCAGTGTATCACCTATTCAAAGCCTTTTTCTTTACCATCACCTTCACCACAAACACAATTTTGTAAAATGTATAGTAGTTAGATGGAAACCCTGCCACAGTCAAAACAAACAGTAATCTGTCTTCTGAAAGGATTCCCGAAGGCACGTATAGGTTAAAAAAAAGAAAAAAAAGAAACAAAGGTTAAAAAGCATGACAGCGAGAGGAGAAAAATTGAGATCATTGCTCTGTGGCATTTCTCTTTTGCCAGCCCACAGTGAAGACAAATGGATAAAGAGCGAGAGACGAATCACTCTCTCCGAGGGAACCTGCAGCGAAGTGCACTGGTCGAGAGCGAGAGGCGGCGAGAATGACTCCGAGAGAATATTCTTCACGCCGTTTCTGCCGCACGAACCCACAGAGAGAGGAATTGAAAAGCAGGAGGAGGGAGCTGTGATAGAAGGATCCCATTCCTCCTCCTCCTCCTCCTCTTCCTCCTCTCAGGGCCATTTGGGCAGTTCAAAAAAAAAAAATTGTCCTGTAGCCGAGAGGTCAAGGGTTAAATCCTTCGAACAGCCAGCGAGCGAGCGTGCGTGCGTGTGTGTGTGCGTGCGTGCGTGCGTGCGTGCGTGCGTGCGTGCGCGTGCGTGTGTGTGTGTGTGTGTGTGTGTGTGTGTGTGTGTGTGTGTGTGCATGTGTGCGTCCACATCAGGAAATTTGTGACCAGAAAAAGTATCAAAAAGAAACCTGAAAGAGTGTTGTCATTCGTATTTACAACGGAAATTGAGTTTGAGGTGTAATCTATAACACAATGTTTGATCTCTGCAGCAACAAACTACATAGTTGATGAATACTGAATGTTTAAAATCGTCAAAGTGGGCTTTAAGGGTGCTTTCACACCTTCCTAGTTCGGTCTGAACCGAGTGCCTCCGACCACGGTCTCGGACCAAAGGACCTCAAATTTGGTTTGACCAAAAAAAAAGAGTTGGTCTCGGTCCCGATCAAACTGGACCATAGTTCATTTCATTTCCCTTTAAGGTTTAAAAACGGTCATACTATCCATAATATATATCCAATATCCACAAGGTGTGCGGTGTCTAGCCCTTAAAAGTTCACAAAGCTTTTGCATTACTGCGTGACTTCACTGCCTCTTAAAAACACCGGGGTTTTTTTTTTGTTTTTGTTTTTTTACATTTAGGGTAAAGTCCATTTATTGAACTTTGTTGCAGGAAAAGTGGGATACATCTTCTGTCAAATATTCAGAACCCAGACGGCCACCGCTGTTTAAGTGCAGCGCTTTCCAGGCAACAATTTGCATTCACTAAAAAAGGGGAGACAAATTGAGCGGGATTACCGAAGTGAGGGGAGGAGGAGCGGAGGTGCAGTAATACCTGCACATGGAGGGCACAATACAGGAAGCATACGTATATATATGCACAGTATACAGGAAGTGGAAAGAGATCAAATGTTCATAGAATATGAAAGTCGAGGTATAAAAGCAGAGGGGGGTGGGTGGGGCGGGGGAGAATAAATAGATGGAGAGTAAAAAAAAAAAAGAGAGAGAGAGAGAACGAAGGAGAGCAGCTTGTCGTTAAGCTCCACGTTGATTTGACAGTTCTATTATAAAGAAGGATGAGTGGTAAAAAAAAAAAGTGGAATTTGAGGAGATCACTCTTTCCTCTCCACCTATCCCGATGTCCATTGGACTTTCTCTCTTTTTCTTCTTTTCCTCTTAATTCTCAGTCCTTCCCGCCGCGAAGCTCGCTTTCTCTCCAGCCTTTCTATCTCTAGCACCTAAATGATAAAGGAGCGCTCTAATCTTCTGCACCTTATGAATGATTACCATTTTATCTTTCAATTACCAATAATCCCTCTCCTCTCTTACCTTTTATTTCATACTCAGTTCCTCCCCCTTTTTGGGGGGGGGAGGGGGGGGTTGTTCACTGCTGGCCAGTATTGCCAAGACAGAAGGAGGGAAACCCTTCTTTTTTTTATTATTAGTTATCTGTGGAGTCACATAAAAAAAAAAAATCTCTTCTTATGTTCTTTGGTGTCATGATTAATCATTCAACTCTCTAACTTTCTCTGTATTGCATCAACAAAGTGAAACAACAATGGCCCAATTTACTAAAAAGCAATGGTCGGGACGGACAGCATAATTGGAGTACGAGTTACGGCCTGTTGCCTTAATGCACTGTGAAGTTTTAATTTGAACATTATAGATTGAATATATTGTTATTGTTCCATGATTGAATTACAGTTTTAGTTGGAAATAAAAAGTGACAGCCTGGGTAGTCCTAATGCGATTAAGGCACGGACCATAAAAATCCCCAGTTTGCTTCCAGCTATCCAAGTTGTTGTTGTTTGGTTTTTTTTATGTCTTTTACCTTGTTCACTGCTGCTGAACTGATGAGTTGGCAACTACATTTCGTTGTATTTTTTACAATGACAAGAAACTGCCTTGTGTCGTTATGACGATATACATTTTTTTGTACCAATGTTATTGTGAACAATATTAAACGGAACACCCCTAATGCCAAAGTCAGTCTGGTTCGTAGATTAAAAGTTGTTTACAGGCTGGCTTTTTTCGCTTTCATTATATCCCAGAACACACACACACACACACACACACACACACACACACACACACACACACACACACACACACACACGTTTGTGTTTCTAACTTTATCCGACCTATACTTCACCTCACTTCACAGGCGAGACGAGCTCCAATTACCAACCAAACTATCTCGTCTCATCCAGATTTAGAGCCTGGATGAAGAGGACCTTTTAGTGTGTATACACTATTTTGTGCATGACAACATCACCAGTTTGGCCATTTTTGCATTTTGTGTTTCTAGGACTTCTATATTTGTGAGGACGCGTACGCTTTAAAAAGGACGGAAACTTGAAGGGAATATATCAAAGGGAGTACATTTTTTACTTTTTTTTTTTATAGCAGATCTTTAACCTTCCACAAATTAATTTTGAAATGGTGTTTAAACTTAGCCTGGCTTCACCTGACTATTTGCTCACAGCTTTGTTCTTCGCTGGGATCATGGTCTGGACACTTATCAAGGTTGAGTCGGCCACTGTGAATGGCGGACCAACCGTTGGGGGCTGGCTGAGTACCATGACGTTTAAGTAGTCCCAACAATGGAGAGTTTCTGTGCACAACATTTGGTACATGTTGGTCAATGCTGATTGGTTAAAGGCTGCTCCAACAGTTCCAAAGATTACCTCGAGGTCTTTCGCTAAATTAGGACGCAACGACTGAAAACAATCCTTAAATAGAGCACGGCCAGGTCCATATGTTGACGCGGTGATACCAGGCCGAGCTCCAACTAACCAACACCACTGAGCTGTTGAGTCCTAATTGCCACGCCATACGTACGAGGACACGGGTCCTAGCATTTCCAAATTCATCTTGTACCGGGGGAATAAAGAAACGGGTAGGATTCTTGCATGTTGGTCAAATACTTGGTAGATCCAACTGTTGGATTTTAATTTGATCCACACTCACAAAACAGGTCCCCGAGGCTTCAAATAACTCCAATACCAAAGGGGTATTTGTCTAAACCCGGTTTATGGAAGTCCTCAGTCAAGTCATACAGTCATGTGATAGAAAGGAGGAGCAGTCCATCTACTAGACTGCTTTACATTCTCTTGCATTTTGCTAGAATCAAATCCAGTGGATTTTAATTTCAGATGAAAGTCACAAATTAACATTTTCACATCCATTTTGCTGCCGTCTGATCTTCCACCCCATCTGTTTGGTTCACGCAATAACAGACGGCATGTAGTTAAGCAAGTCTCCAACTCGATTGCTTGTTGTGTTTATAAAGGCCTCGCACAGATTTACTTTCTGCCTCAATTGCCTTGTTCAGTTTATAAATTAAGCTTCGTTAGTCCCTCGCCAACTTAATAAGTGCTAAATAAATCAAGGCACTTAGTTAACTTACAGACTACTTGCAGCTGCGTTTCCATTGTTGAGGGACAATTTTGTCCAGCTGACACGCTCCCGCTATTTGATCAGTTCATAAGTAGTGTCACATTATATTTTTAGAAGCTTGTCACTCGAGCCAGATTGAAAACTTTAAACTTAGAAACATAATATTGAAGGATCAAAAAGACCAAAGACAATTTACAGGGCACCACCATGAAAGTGTGCATAAATTTGTCCGGTGCGCATCGTAACGCAAATGCAAGTAAACTCGTTCTTTTTTTTATCAGGTGGCCTGTTTTTTTGGTTGTTTTTTTGTTTACTTTGCAGTAGCGTGCTTTGCTTGCGCTTCATCTTTAAACACACGTATTTTTATAGTTTGTCATTTCTGACATTTCGGGGAGAATCATTCTGGACCAATTTCCGTATTCCTATACTTTTGCATTCACCCAGCGGACGGACTAGAAATCCCCCAAGGTTTTCCAGCATAAAAAACAAACATTAGTTAGACTTCTACAAGTCGCCAGGTGCAGGTGTCTCTGGGCGATAGATGGAGTGTGCCATGTCGGCGCGATTGTCTGCCCGCGCACGAACGCCTGTGCGCGTATACGCGTAAAGCTCGTACGCGTTCGGACGATCCGGTTAATGAGGTGTGGAGATGAACGTCGCCGCCGTTGAAATACTGCCGCGAGTGCGACGATAATGATAAAAGGAATTGCTTTTGTTCCGTGTGGCATTGAGGTACGTTTGAGGATCGCTGGCGGTATGTACACGTGTGTGTGTTGTAGATTCAAGACTGAAGGGTCTAAGATCAACAGCAACTCGTAAAGCCTGATGAAGATTACCCCGCTTATAGCACCATCACCACCCCGACACAATCATTTCGTGAACTCCAAATACTCTTGATTGGTTTCCAGGCGTCCTGGTGCCTCGGTAATGCGGAGGGGAATTGAGTTATTTCATGAATTGATGAGATGAATGTTCCGTGTAATTAATGGGTCTCGGGGAACAAATATGAAAACGGTTGGAGTCCTTACTCGAAAGCACTAATTAAAAAAAAAAAAAAAAAACGCAGAGCGTCGTTCATCAAATACCACGCGGTCGCATTATATTTGTGCGGGAAAATATGTTTTAATAGATAAAATAGCGGCGGAGGGAGGTAGAGCGCACCCGGCCGTGAATTCGATTTTTTTTTTTTTTTTTTGTCCTTAGGCGGTGAGGATTAAGTCCTCTTTTGCCGTGCGTCGCTTATATCGGTTTAATTCAAATATTGTTTTGACTATTATCGAACTTAAGGTCAGAAATAGTCTCGGGTGATCCCATTACAAAATAACTTGCAAATGAACCTCCGGAGGGCAACAGGATTACATGTGCAAATTCAATCATGTAATTGCACTGGGAGGGGGGGGGGATGTGGGGGGGTGATCAGCTCACGCCACGTTTGTTATTGAATTTAAAAGAGTTTCCAGAGCAGTTTCCGAGAAAGTCAAACTGACCTGCAAGTGCTTGATCGAAACGGCACAGCTTGACGTGGCGACCGAGAGCACCGGCAGTCGAGTGGATCCGGGGGGAGGGGGGGGGGGGGGGGGTTGCTGTTGCTGCATCGTTACTGCCTCTCAGTTTCCAGGCAAACAAGACAGAGTTAACCGTCAGGCCATCGAGAACTCAGCGAGAGGGTCAACAGTCAAGTCGACTTCTGGGATTTTACTTGACTGCATTTGCACCTGGTTTGTTATCTAGAGATTGAAATCCAATCTTTGGTTCTTTTCATTTACGTCTGGTTGTTAAAATGCCTTCTCATTACCCCGGTTTGTTCCAATTTGATCTTAACGTTCATTTTATAAATAGCCTACACATATTCTGACAAGGAAATGCTGCTGTCTTTAGTCTATTTCTTTCACCTGGCTGAGGTCCGACCACAGCGTGGATCTGTTGTGCACCTCCAAATATGGCCAAGCTGATCCGATTCCTTTTTTTTTTTTTTTTTTTTTTATTGTTATATTTTAAGCCCAATCGTAGTTTTAAAGTACACCTTGATGATGAAGAAGAGGCATGTTTGGCTAGAAGTCAGAAGTAATGTTGATGTCAATGGACGCTCATCGAAATGCCGCTCGGTTGAATAGTAGAAGTGAAGCGCCTCGAGATAAACTGCTGGCGGCACAAATTCTCCACTCGCGTGACATTAAATCACACAGAAGAAGGAGAATATCATTAAAAGACCATTTGTCAAATCTCAAAACGGTAAAAAAACAACATGGAAATATGATACTTGCTAGTCTGATGATTGCGATCAGCTCAAATAATCGTGATTAAGCAATCACTGTAGTTTAATAATTGCGACTAGGTCTAGTTATACCTCTCGTTCTCCTTTTGTCCGTGTTTATACCAGCTGTAAATTGGACTTCAGAACCAAAAAGTCTAAAGAACTGAAGAAGCCCAGGAACTAGTCTGCAAGTGAAACTGTAACTGAAAGATCTGTGCCTTGAAGTCTCTCGGTTAACCCGTCACGAACGTTACACAAGTAGAAAACCTGGTTTCACGACTCAAACTGAAACAAATGGAAATTGTCCGACGTGAATGTAAATCTGGGAGGATAGTGGGCTGATTAGAAAACAGCGGCGCTTGTTGTTGGTAATGTGAACGAGTCAAGAGCCCCGGAGGAGGCTTGTGATGAGCAGTCAGCTGCGTTCTGCTCTGATTCCACTGACGTTCACAGGAAAACACAAAAGAACTATTACTGGAGAGGTTTTTTTTTCTTTCTTTCAGCGCAGAGACAAACCCGATTTTGAACTTGGAAATCTGCCAAATGAATGAATGTAAAGTCAAAACTCAGATTAACTTTAAAGAGTTCCAAAAAAATGTGTTTTTCCCGGAGAGGTACCCGCAGACGAAGAGGGCTATTGGGCAAGGAGTCAAACCTAAAAAATGAAATGAGACACAAAGTGTTATTTTTGCCGTAGATATACCTTAAAACACTTGACAATGAAGCTACCGGAGGACAAATGTGTTTTAAAAAAGGGTCAAATCTGGTGAGCAGTTGCTTTTGAAAGCGGCACTGAGGTCATCTAGTGGACAGGTACAGAAACGCAGGCTCTGAGACAGGGATGGCAACGATGTGGCCATGACAAGGAGATTATGTGTATTTGTTGCTTTATTATTTCATTTATTTTCTATTTGTGTTCAACGCGAGGTGATTTTTTTTTTTTTTTTTTTTTTTTTTTTTTTAACCTTTTCTGGCACAAATCTTTATTTGCCAGACAAAATTTTTGGCGAGACAAGATTTTAGTTTCAATTGTCGGTGCTTAAGGATCAGTTCACACATCAGATAAAAAAAATAAATAATAATAAAAAATGTGTATATATATATGTGTGTGTGTGTGTGTGTGTGTGTGTGAGTGTGTGTGTGTGTGTGTGTGTGTGTGTGTGTGTGTGTCCGATTACTATTCAGATATGGGCGGTGTAAGGATTCGGTCCAGACAGCTTTACACTCTCTTCAGCGAGGTACTTTTTTTTTTTACACCGAGATACTCACAAATGCACACGCCGTATCTCAGGATCAATGGCCGAAGCCGCCGTATGTATAATGTATAAAACAGCAGCGACGAAAGAACAGTTTATGCCCGGATAAATATTTGATTCGACTTCCACGTCTCGGGGAAAATACTTCCAACGTTGCCTTTTCAGCTCAGCACAATATAGCGGAGCGCCCGGACGCAGTACTTGTATTTAAAGTGGAGAACTTTTGAACTTTTTGAAAGAACTAGTTTCGGATGCGTTTGTACTCGGTGGACGTCACGTCAACACGAGACGGTGACTGCATTGGGCTTTTATCCGTTTCGCTGCACGCGGTTGGATTTCCTGACAGAATAGAGATTTTCACAGTTTCACTAAAGAAGCAACGACATGAAGAACAAACGTGTGACCACGAAGTCCGTGTTGTGGTCATCCCGGTTCTATGATTATATCACGGTTCATACTTTTAGGATTTTGAACCTTAAGTGTCCTTAAAAGTTACGTCGAAAGGTCGTACGTGATCTTGAAAAAGTTTAGTGGCTGTTCGGTATTTTTCGATTGTGTCGTATAAACTTATCCAAAAGATGGAATTGTAGAAGTTTGTTAGTTTTCAAAGATGTTGAGATTTTTAATAACTATTAGTATTTTTCCTTGTTTCACTAATTTGAATTTGATTTGCTTCTTTCAACCCAAAAAAAAAATTCCAAACATGTCGGGGGTGAATTTGGGGGAAAACGTGACTGGGACTACTTACATACGATACGCAACAAAATGGTCAAGGCTTGTTATCAAAAACTGTGTTTCTTCATTGTTTCACACCCTCCAGAAAATTGCTGAAGGTCTACCATGACTTTTTTTTTTTTCTCTCATTTTGTGTTGCAATACGAGTTCTTCTCGACACGTGACCAATTCTGAATATGAAATCTGCCCACAGAGAACAGTCTCTCCTCTGTTCACTGCTCCTGACGGTCGGCCCGCATTTAACGGTATCGGGACGCCATCTAGTGGACACTTGTGCACATTTGTGCCAAACCCAAAACAATACAGACAACAACATAAATCTATATTAGTGAAATACTCCCCCCCCCCCAAAAAAAAAAATAAATAAAAATAAATAAATAAATAAAAAGCATGGGTCCTGCATTAACATAAAAACAGTCCACCTGACATTATAAGTTGCTTTTTGGAACCATTTTGTTTTTGCGTGTTTGACTCCTAATAAGTCATACTTCAATCTTTTTTCTTTTTTTTTTTTCGAAAATGTTAAATTTATGCAGTTAATCATATTAAATTGTATGTTTGCTTTTTTGTTGTTTTTTTGTTTACAGGGTTTCCGTTTTAAATTCACCAAGTATATTAGGACACAAATACACGTTCTAACTTCAACGGGGTTGAGATTTCACTCAGAGACGTTGTCCAGACCACAACAACTTCTGCAACTTTTGTCCCTGACCCCTGACATATATTACCCCTGCACCCTCAGTCCTCTCCATTGCTTTCACCTTAAGGGTGTGACCCCTTAAAAATATCCTGTGCAAAAGAAGAGACTTCCCGAAACAAATTTAAAAAAAATAAATAAATAAATAAATCACAAAGAAATCTGTGAAATGAGACAACCTGTGTTTCAACACTGCATTAATGGGAGTCAATGTGTAAATAATGGCACTTCTGACAATGTATTTATAGTCGATGCCAGACAGACTGAATTGCTACGTGGACACCGTGCGTGACTTCACCTGCAAGAACATACATGAACTATAACGATGAAAGCAAACAATATCAGAAGTGACTTATTTATCTTTGACACGTGCACACGGAGACGTTGCTCCGACTACAGCATTAAAAACACAAACTGAGCCGACGAGCGGGTACTTTAAAAAACAACAACAATAACAACAACAACAAAAAGCATAATAAACGCCAAGTAGCGAAATAGAAAATACACGTCAGTCTCCTTACCTCACTTCTGTGGAGTTCCGTTGCCTCCACACGTGACCATGACGTCGCGCCTCTTCCCGCAGTGACCTGAAGGATATTTGGCAAAACTTGTATTACTTATTTTCATTGCTGCCTTTTCTGGACGAAATAATGAGCACTCGTCTGCACTTGTCTGTTTTGTAAATGTACATCTTGGTCAATAAAGTTCTTAGTATTAAAAAAAAAAATTGTAAATTCAAAAAAATATATAGATTGCCTTCAAGCGGTATGATTGACAGCTGCGTTTACCTCGAGGGGTGTCCAAACTTTTTTTTCAAAGAGGGGCCAGATTTGATCATGTGAAAATGTCCCGAAGGGCGAACAGGTCCCTTCCTGACACTTTTTTTTTTTTTTTTAACCATAAAAGTTACATACAAAATGCACTGTTCTACAACAAATTTATTTAACAATGACGCAATAATTGTCATTTCTTCAAAATGAAAATGAAACCAAATGTAAACGATTCAGGCGTGACAAATAATAATTTAAAAAAATACTCTTTTTCCTTTCTGTCGCATCCAGAGAGTCAGGTAACAAAAAACAAACTGTCTGAAATACCTAAAAACTTGTATGAAGCTGATCAATATCTTTACCTCATTTTAAACATGACTCGTTAGTGGGTAATGAAATGTCTGTTAACATTTAAGTTCGTAAACACATGAAACTATATAGAAACCTATTTCTCTGAGTCTTTCACACAAAATCCTTCAGAAAGTCATCTTTTATTCGACAGCTGCTGGCGGGGCCATCAATAATACATTTTGAGACGGGCCGTGTAAAATCGGACCTTAGGCCGCGATCGGCCCCCCGGGCCAGACTTTGGACACGTCTGGTTCACCTGGAGCAAACTGTCGTGACGTACACAGGTAACTTTATGTCCTTCGTAATCGCAAAGGTAAGGTTGTTTCAGGCAGAAACAACTTTTCAGTCACAAAGTAGGAGCTGCAATCACTTTCTTGCCGGTGAAAAAGTTTTTTTGGGGGGTTGAATTGCTCCTTTAAATGTATATCACCAGGTATGTGGACTATAATCTTATGTAATCTTGAAGTATTACCCACCCTGGAATAAAATGAAATCATTTGGAGCCTTTTAGTGACAAGGTGGAAGTTGCAATCTCTTTTGGGTGAGTGGAAAACTGCCTTTTATGTGTCGTGTGCTCATTGCTACTTCAAATATTTGTTTTCCAACAGGATGAACGGAAACTGAGCTTCAGTAGTTTCACGCCACGACAAATCCCGGTCCGTTGTGAGGGTGGCTGATGGGACTTCCTGTAAATACAAATTCTTTATGACACAAAGGATGTCGGACACACTGAGGTTGGACTTGACTCCCTTTATTTGTCTGATCATCTGACACTTGTACAGTCAATTGTGCGTTCAATGCATGAATCCAAAGTTTGTTGAGCTGGTAACTATGATACTGAATGTTCCAAAGTAAGATTTGGAGGAGAATATGGGTGGATATTTTTGGCTTTATTGCCATGGAAACAAAGGATTATATAAATGTATTTTTTTTCTTATTTTGGACTATATTGACCTTCTCTTGCAGTAAAAATGCTACATGTGTTAAAACAAAACACAAAAAAAGATCAAAATGATAAAAAGTAAAACAATTATGAGCCCTATTGGCATTTTGTACTAGTCGTAAAATGGATGATGATGAAGAAAAATGAGGAAACGTCATTACCAGTTATGAAAACATGCCACATCATTACAGTCAAATCTGCATTTCAGGATCAATCATAACGCCATCCTTATTATCCACTCTGCTCGTACCGTGCGATACTTTCAGGTTTCCATCTCCATCTGTACAAAGTGGGTGTCATCATGTCAAATAAAAAAAATTATAACAATAAACATGTCCGTGCGAAAACTATAATTTCTCAAATCCTGATCATCCTGATAGAAATATTTAACATTCTCTGACAACATGTTAGAAAATATTTCCCGTTGAGGAATAAAATATTGAAATGCACACACAAACAAACAAGAATACAATCATGTCGGAACAAACTCTTTCTCAGGACTGAGCTATGAAGTTTTATCAATTAATGACATCGGTTTTTGAAATAAACACTGAACATGAAAATATGAGTTCAAAATGAGATCTGAACAGAAATTGTAAATTGTAATGACTTTCAATTAATGATGACAGAAGTACAACGCTGTAACTTTTAGTACTGAAAATGAAATCAAAATGCAAAGTATCTAAGCGTTTCCAGCGAAGGAATTATAAACAGTCACATTCATTATTTCACACTGATATCGAAAAACAGCAGTTTGTTCCCAACGAAACTTCTCGCTGATGATCAAACTCGACATGGGGAATTTTGATGAGATTAGTCCCCAGTTTCATCCCATGTTTTTAAGTGGGCCGTTCCGTCAGCTTTCAGCCCGGCTTGGCACCACAAAGGCAAAAAAATGTCTCTCCAACCGCCCGGACTTCACGAGGAGATAAAGTAGAACCAGAATCCCTCCCAACGAAGCGACAAGCAATGTGCAATCGCACGGGATTCTCCGCTTGTGAGAACTCGTGCTACTTTGCAAGAAAGAGTAGGAACGTTTTCAAAATTGAGTAGCTAGTAAAAAGAAAAGAAAAGAAAAAAAGTCCAGATTTTTTTCAAGTGATTAATGCTTTCAAGTTATAAAAATGACATTGGGGAAAGCTGCGGTTGGTGATTTCCAATCATTCTTCAGAAACTCGTTTCAAACGTCATTTAAATGGCGCAAAAAAAAAGAATAAAAACAGAAATTGAAGAGACTTCGGGAATGATTGGAAATCGCGTATGTGGAAATGCAAGTGAATCAACTTAGTGGTTTTTCAAAATGCTGCCACTGATCACTGTAAAGCTAATTCTCAGGAATGATATTCTTCAGCAGGGCTTTTTCTTGTAGCTTCGTTCCACATGCTGCAATGACAGAGATGCCTCATTGGATATTTGGAAGAGAATTTATCAGTATTTTTGTGTTTAGTGAACCATTGGTCCGATATAATTCTGGAAGTAGAATATGGCCCCCTACTATCAGCCAGCCATACTAAAGCTAACGTGACTCTTCAACATCATTTGAAATGAAGATGAACTAAATAGGAAAAATGTAAAAAGAGTTTGGAAATTGAATGGAGCTAGATCTCATGTAAATGTGATCAGACAAAAATCTGACAGGCCCTAATATGTTCTGTTTGTCCAAAATCTAAACTCCCATCAAACATTTCACCATCATGGATGTACGCAAATCCTGCAACCTCTTGTGAACGTAATGTTATTCGGGATTGTGGTTATCCATATTCAGAGCTGAGGAGCCGTATTGGCGTGTCAGGTGATTACGGTAACCTAAATCTAAATGAAATGTTCATCTATGAGCATTCGGCACCGTTTCATTCTCTATTTTATGTCTTTGTATTTATATTTTGTTTAGTATATCTTTTGACACTGTACTTAAAAAAATGTTTTTTTCTATTATTCATGACTAAATTTCATCACCGTTCTGTTGCACTTCTGCATTTCGTTAGCGACTCGATGTTTGAGGCTACTCTCAGTGACGACTCCATTGAGTTTTGGTTCGGGACTCGATGTGCCAAGATGTTTCTATGAATGAAAATAATTCCGACCAGACTCGAGCCCGGGGTCGGTTCTCCCTCCTCGGCACCCGTTCGTCAATCGAAGTAATAGTTCTGCACAAATACAGCGTGAATGCCTCTGTAGACGGGAGAGTAGTTGTAAATGAGAGCTCTCTGTTCCTCAACAGGACTGGAGAAGTGGTGGTTGCTCTTCATGGCTGCAGGAGGAAAAACCGAAGAGAGAAATGAGCTGAATTTAGTGGTGAAGCTTCCATAATACAGAGATGGAACTTCTCTTCCCTTCATGAAACACACGCTGTTTTCGTATTAAATGAGCTTCACATTTTTAGACTTCTTTTTGGTGTCATTTTTAGACGCTTTACAGACAAACAAACAGAGCAGTTGACAACCTAACAGAGGAAACAACACATTCAGAGGTGCCACGTGTTACCTTCAGAGACGAAGAAGCTGGCAGTGTAGAAGCTGGCTCTTATGGCAGAGCTGGAGTGAACCATGCCCGGCTTATCTATCCACTCAAAGGGACTTTTCTCTGGATGCCACTGCACCGCATAAAACGGGTAGCGGAAGGCTGAGGAAAAACAGAAACACTGTCAGCGGACCAAGAAAACATTCCCTCGTGTACCGAGAAAAATGATGCTCATCAAGCATCTCTGATCATTACCATTATCATTATCATATTTCATCTCTGCAAATTCCCTACGTGATATGAATTTGAATTATCAGTGCAGCTCTCGTTAATATGATCAAAAAACACAAACTAAAACTGGTGGAAACTTTAGGTTGAGATGTGGAGTTCTACTGTACAAGAAAACACATTAAAATTAGACATTTCTAATGTTGTTGTTGTTGCCCTAAAGTAATATGTTGTTATCTAAATAATTTGAGGGGAAGTGTGATTCATTTTCATCAGATAATTCTTATACCCATAGGACTGATCACGGTTTCTCGTTGCAACGTGGTAGCGCCATCTGGTGGACACTTATGCCGAAGTTGTGTGTGTTTTTTTTGATGACAAGTGTATCGTGACCAGCATTAAATAAATAAATGGCATTCAAACAGTAGAAGAAATGTTAACCTTCCATGGTGGAGATGAATTCTTTCTTCCCGTCGTTGTTGGTGGATAGGACCTTGTAAAACCTCTTCAGCTTGGCGTTCCGGCTGTAGTTCTGCAGGTTCAAAGACACAGATTTAAAAAAAGTTTAAATTAGATGTCATGGCCCTGAAAGTATATTGCTTCTTCTGCATGGGAAAAAAAATAGAGCGTACACGCAGTGGAGCAGCAACAAGGAGCTGGTGAAGAGTGATAAAAAGTGACAAGAGATGTTTTAGGCTGCTTGAAGGGCTGATGTGCTGCCACATTTTGAATCATTTGAGGAGTTTTTTTGTTGTTGTGTGCATACTGGCACCCTGTAGTTTATTCATGGTAAATGCCAAGATTTTAGGTATAGACCAGAGACTCGTTCAGCAAAAACAGGTTGCCTGATTCGAGCAAGGTGAACCGGGGAGTAATATCAGGCAGGTACGCTAACCTGAGACGCCCCGACAACCCGGTACTTTAGAAACCCCATGAGGGATCTCAAGTATTGCACATTTGTAGCGATGTCTGTATTCAATATACTGTAGGTATATCCTTCATTCAGAGGCGTGGTGGCCAAGTGGTAAGGTGTTGGTCTCGTAAACCAAAGATTGTGGGTTCAACCCCCATCCATGCCTGTGAAGGGAACTTGTGATGAAAGACCTTCCTTAGGGAATGTTGTCCAAATTACATCTGATATTGTTTACGACTCCATTGTTTAATATCCAGCCATATGATGTCATGTTGTGCATCATATCCTGCCAAGGCATGGTGGCCAAGTGGTAAGGCATTGGTCTCGTAAACCAAAGATCATGGGTTCAACCCCCATCCGTGCCTTCAGACAGAACATTATCTGCAGCATTACTTGCCAAACTTCAGCAGAATGTCTTTATCCTAATCCCATTGACATGGGTTTAGAACTCACAACTCTAATGTTTAATATCCATCCATTAACTATACCCTAAAAAAGGGGTCACAAAGAGGCTGGAGATAATCCCATTTGTCATTGGGCAAAGGCACAGTAGACCCTGGGCAGATCCCCCGAATAGAATGACAAAACTATTCACACCTAAAGCCAATTTATTATCACCAATAAACCCAGCACACTTCTTTAGACCGGGGGAGGAAGACACAGCACCTGGAGAAAACCCACGTAAGTGTAACATGGTTAATGAAGCTGCCTCTTGCCAATGTATTAAGAGGTGTGTGAGAAAGGCCTTCGATATCCGGTCGCCAGTGATTACGCAAGCTTTCACATTGTTTTTTTACCACTTGTGAGGCATGGTGGCCAAGTGGTAAGGCGTTGGTCTCGTAAACCAAAGATCATGGGTTCAACCCCCATCCGTGCCTGAGAAGGGAACTTGTCCTTCAGCATTACCTGAATACCTGTGATGAAAGGCATGCAACATGACATTCAGGAGGAAATGTTTTCCTAATAACATGTTAGTGTTTACAACTCTATTGTTTAATATCCAGCCATTAACTATTACCTACATTGAGATAATCCCATTTGACATTGGGCAAGGACACAATAGACCTTGGGTACCCACTACAGAAAGACATAACCATTCACTCTTTGGACCGGGGGAGGAAGACAGAGCACCTGGAGAAAACCCACATAAGTGTAACATGGTTAATGAAGCTGCCTCTTGCCAATGTATTAAGAGGTGTGTGAGAAAGGCCTTCGATATCCGGTCGCCAGTGATTACGCAAGCTTTCACATTATTTTTTTAATCACTTGTGAGGCATGGTGGCCAAGTGGTAAGGCATTGGTCTCGTCAACCCAAAGATCATGGGTTCAACCCCCATCCGTGCCTGAGAAGGGAACTTGTCCTTCAGCATTACCTGAATACCTGTGATGAAAGGCATGCAACATGACATTCAGGAGGAAATATTTTCCTAATAACATGTTAGTGTTTACAACTCTATTGTTTAATATCCAGCCATTAACTATTACCTACATTGAGATAATCCCATTTGACATTGGGCAAGGACACAATAGACCTTGGGTACCCCACTACAGAAAGATATAACCATTCACTCTTTGGACTGTGGCAGGAAGACAGAGTACCTGGACAAATCCCACGCAGGTGTAACACGGTTAATAATGCTTCCACTTGCTGAAGATATCCGGTCACAGATAAACATGCCTAGTGTGGTGGCCAAGTGGTAAGGTGTTGGTCTCGTAAACCAAAGATCCGTGCCTTTAAACAAATACTAGATGAGAAATTATATTTTAGGTCTTTCCCATAGTTTAATATATACCGATCTGTCCAGTACGGTACCATGAACAGGGTCACCGGGGAGTTTGGAGCCTAGTTAAGCTGGGCAGTCACAGACAAGAGAAGACAACCATTCACACCGTAAACCCAACATAAATACTTCAGAGCAGTGTGTATTGGATGCAAGGGGGCGACACTATAGGGACAGCATAAAATACCTGAATTGAGAGACTCCAGCTGTGGAAGTTGGAAGTGATGTTTTCATCAGCCAGAGACTGGAGCAGATCTTTGGGAAAACTCCGGAACAAGCGGCTGGACTGGGCCGCTGGGAGGAAAGATTTGTTTCGCAGGAAGTGACGTTCAGACAAGCACACGAAAAGAAAACAGGACAAAAGAAATTACATTTCATTTAAAAGCTGACAAAAGTATGCACGTGCATTTTTTTTTTCCCCTACAACTTCAGCTGGTATAAAGCCTATCAGAACTTCAAATGACTTTTTCCACAACTAAATGGTACTTAGAGAAATTTAATGTCTTATTTGCATAAGCTCCGCCCACATCCAACCACATTGTGCACCATGAGTGATACGTCTTGGAGGTAAATGCAAATAAAAAAAAATTGCAGGCTGAATAATTAGGATAATCTGCTCTTCAAGGTATTTTTCCGGTAGGATTCCTATAAAAGGAATCCCCAATTCAGCTGTATAAAAATAAATGTATGCTAGTATGGGAATTACCTGATAATTAGTTGATATTTAAACACTATAATTTGATTCCAAAGTTATCTTTATTGCTCAACAAGGCCATCTAATATAATTCAAGGTAAGTAGGTTAAAGTAATTTCTTTGGCATCAGCGGAGGATGCAGAACGCAGAGAACAGGTTAAAGAATACCTGGTGTGAGCGTGAGAGGTAGAGCCACAGCCTTGGTATCAGTGAGCGTGAGCAGGTTTTTGTTGGCCGTGAGAACCGACAGCTGCTGGAAGCCCTGGCAAGTTCCCCAGATGGGGAAGTAGTCCCCAGCATCGTTGGCCTGCAGAGGATAAAGAGTGGCGTTACAGGCCATTTAAAAAATAAAAAAAAAACATATCTGTCTATTTAGGAGCTAAATGCAGCTTAGATCGCTGTCCAAGTGATATTCTGAGGCGCCATACCTTCAGAGCCAAGTTGTAAAAGATCTTCGCGGCCTGACTGAACTGGGAAGTCTGAATATCTACGTCCCCTCCTGGCAGCAGCAACCTTGAGGAGGGCAACTTCCAGGTTAGACAAATGTAGGCCATGTGCTGGCAAATGCAGCAAATTGTTTTTGAAATTTCAAATGGCAAGTTGTGTTTGTTTTAATAGTGTATGGATCTATAGCAACAAAAGACAATCAGTGCCGTCTACTCACCCATTTATGGAGTAGAATATCTGAGCATATTCTTCGTCTGTGCGATTGATTCTGGTGAACAAACAAATGGCATAAAAAGACATTAATAAAAAGTTCTACTTCTTACTTTGGAAATGCAATATGTCGTAAGCCAAGACACTTCTTATTTCTAGAATTTATTACATTCATACATTCACTTCGTTGTTAAAAAAAAACGTATTAATAATAATAATTTAAAAAAAAGAAGCAAATCAAAACAATACATAAACTGTAAAAGGCCACCTCCTATCCTATAGCGAGCTACTGATATATTGATGTTGTTATACAGGCTCCGCCCACATTAAAAGCACATCCGGCACCATGATGGATGTGGGTCAGATTGAGGTCACTAATAATAATAATAATAATAATAATCAAAAATGAAAAATACTCACTTCAACAAGCATATGAAAAGTATAATAGACCCACAAGTATTTGAGAACAACGGGGGAAATATATATAAAACATCCACAACACACTGACGGGAACCCAACAACAAAAAGTTGCGCAGTAAAAGGAGTTAATCCAGACTATCTTTTTACCAACAAAAGGAATGACTAAGCGGTTTCCTCGAATCCATCTAGCCGCCTTACCGGATGGGTACCACCCTGGACCCGGCTCCCTCCAGGTATTTCACGTAGGAGGCGGCGATGTAAGAGGAGCCCCGAGCAAACTGGTCCCTCGGAAGGTTTTCCTGTGCCAGGACGCCTAAAGAGGACAGAAAACAGTTAATATAACACAGGTTTTTTTCTCTTAGATATATGCAAAACAAAAGTCGTTGGTGCAATACCACTGAGGGGCCACTAGGGGCTGGCTCCACAAAAAAAACACCTTTAACTCCAAAGAAAGTCCCATTAAAAAAAAAAAGCGACCACTTCTCTCAAGAAATACAGAAAGTTAAATTTTATTTTGAATGGTATAATTAGCTAAATTCACTCTTTCACATCAAGTTCTTTTGGAAATAATTCCATAATTAATCAGATATTAGGCTTTAAAGAGAGCTATATTTTGGTGCATGCCTGGTTTGATTGGCTCAACAAAAAAACAAAAAAACAAGATGGTGACTGCTAAAGTCAAGGCTTCAAAACATTAGCTCACAAACCAAGAGTTGACTTCGCGGTTTGGTTTAGACCCATTCTGGAATCACAGCTAAACTATTTGGATGCTAAATGACAGAAGCACAGTTATGTTATGTTCTACATATGGTTAACTTTTTTAAGTCCTCAGAGCCATGTTACTTCATTAACTTGTACATTTCCAGATGACTTTCAAACAAGGAATATGTCCTGTGAAAATTCCTGGTCCGATACAATACCTGATAACAAAACAGTTTTTTTTGGGGGGGGGAATATATCGTTGAAGTATGAATACTTTTGATGGTGTCCTAACACTAACATCAAAAACATTCCCAACAGATATCATTGAACTGAAAGTATAATACAATTCTTTTCATTCATCGAATAACACCAGAAATACACTCCAAAAATATATAAATCATAGAAGTTGAGAAACTTCGAATCGACTTCAAAACTGATTATATTCCTTTTATTTTATTTTTTTCTTCACACCGCCATTGTTGACACCAAACAAACAGGCGACACAGCGGAATGAGTTGACACACCAAATGCAATGATAACGCAATTCTTACACAAACCAAACGGTATCACCAGCCACAGTCCTGAACACTTCTGACCACAATGATTGCAGCAAGTTTCGCTCCACACCACAAGACAACCCTCTCATCAGTCAGTGAAGCACCTTTTAAGGTCAAAATAAGGTCCACGGGAGGCCGAGTGACCAACAAGTTTCAGGTTACAGGGTGGTTCTCGTGTTCTTAAAACCTTTAAAGAGCGACTGGACAGGTAAACGCAGTGACGTCATAACACTGTTTCAACAAATATAGGCCAACACTTCTTAAAACCCAGTATTGTGCAATATTTTTTTTTAGTGCAATAGGTTGCACTCATTGAATATATATTTGAAGTAAATGGTAATAAACCGATGGCATTTCAATGAAGTAACAACACACACACGCAAATGCACCTGAAATCGGGCCCGTTGACAAGACACACAACACAGAACAATGTAAGCGATAGTGGAAGCACACGAGCTACTCGCGACAGGGAAAACACACGCGCGCTCTCTCTCTCTCAAAACACACACACACACACACACACACACACACACACACACACACACACACACACACCTTTTTCTCGAACATTCTCCAAAATGAGAATTACACAACAGAGCCATCATAATCCGAACAACGTGCGACCCGAGCTCCTGCACGGACACCCAAAACTGCCGCTCGCGCGGCTCCAAAAATCTTACCGATGACCGGTCGGTAGTTGAGCTGCTGGCTTCTCCCCGCCGGGCGCACGGGCGTCGGAACGCACGAGAGCCAGCAGGCGGTGAACACCGCGAGCCCCGCAGCAGCCGCCGGCCGACACATTCAAAACAGCGCGCAGGGAGAGCGGAGTATGAATGGACACCGGAGACCCGCTGGAGAGATGAGAGGCGACGGGAGGCGACGGTGAGCTGGAAGTCGCCCGGTTTTGTCGGTTGGACAATTACAGTAATCGGTGCTGATTAAAAAGAGAAAGAAAAAAGAAAACGCAAGATAAAATAAGAGGTGAAATAAAAGTCTCCCCCGCGCGCGCAGATGCTGCCCTTCCTGGGTGATGATGATGCTGCAGGACTGAGTTTTTATTTGTATTTTTTTTTTTTGATCTGTCCTCTCTTCGCAGTCCTCCTCTGATCTGATCTCTGCCTTTTACCGCTGCAGGCTTTTTTTTTTTTCTTTTTTTTTTTTTTTTTTTTTTTTTTTTTTTTGTACAAGAGCATCAAGTCGGTCACGTGCGGAACTCCCCTCCATAGATCCACGTGAGCTAGAGAAGCCTCCCCCCCACCACCACCACACACACACACACACACACACACACACACACTCTCTCTCTCCTCCTCCCCCTCCTTTTACCAAATAGAAATAGATCATCCAGAGCTAGATCAGCGGCACAGGTAGGATAGTCCAGCTCCCTAGAATATCAGTAGTGGGCGTGTCCTACTCCAAGGAAACACCGTACAAAGAATACATTTCATCTTCCGAACAATCCTACGAATAAAAACAGTAAGAAGAAGAACCTTGCTATATTGCACAAATGAACAACGAAGTTGTCCTATCTTCCCAGAAATTGTGATTGTTCCAGATTTGAATGCCTGCATACGTTTGTTTGGGTTTTCCTTTGATAGGATGTGCCCTATGGTAAAGCAAATATAGAACTAGATGAGACTAGAACGGACCTGTTTTCTCCCCCACCACATAGAACTACGTCAACTAGAGATGCATTTTGCACGGACATTCTTTTTTTTTCATTTACAGACTTCTTTGAGTACAGCTACAGCTTCATATTAACTACTATTGGATAGATAGATAGATAGATAGATAGATAGATAGATAGATAGATAGATAGATAGATAGATAGATAGATGGAATTGAAGAGCCTTCAGTTGGCAAATGCACAATCATCCAGGAAGCCTTTGCAAGAGTAAAGAACATTTATTTTTGGTTTAGTTTCTGTTTAGTTCCATCTCATCCGGCTCTGCAGCTGTGAGTGAGCACAAACAGCTTCTCTTTTTTTTTGGTTACTACTTCTTACTTCTTTGCGCATTTTGCCCACGCTGCATCTCTGCTGTACTTCTGTCGAACTCCAAAGTTCTGCTGACCCGCCACATTTGTGCGTTTAATACCCTTTTGTTGTAGCATGTCAGCAGCTTATTTCAACTACTATATTCACATTATCAGACGTGTTTTTTTTGTGGTTTTTTTTCTTCTTCTTATCTCCGTTACAGTCCAGGTTGTCCAGTTATTTTTGAGAGAACATTGAGATAACACACTGTGTGTATATTTGCTCTGCTGTGTGTGTGTGTGTGTGTGTGTGTGTGTGTTGTGTGTGTGTGTGTGTGTGTGTGTGTGTGTGTGTGTGTGTTATCATTTGAGCATTATAGCTACACGCCGAAGTTCTCCTCCACATTCAGTTTGTCCTTTCGTGCAACATCTGTTTGTATAGCAGTGGAGGTGTGTGTGCATTTGCTGAGGACCGGTATGAGTTTTGCGAGGGTGTGGTTGGGTGCGAGGGTGTGGTTGGGTGCGAGGGTGTGGGTGGATGCGAGGGTGTGGGTGGGTGCGAGGGTGTGGGTGGGTGCGAGGGTGTGATTGGGTGCGAGGGTGTGGTTGGGGGGGAATTTGCATATTTGGGCTGTTCCTGCACATGCTGACAGACCTTCTTTGTGGTTATAAAAAAAAAATAGGTTAAAAGGCTATAGGGAGTGCAATTGGGCAGCGAGTGTCCTCACAAAGATATACAGCAGTGTGTGTGTGTGTGTGTGTGTGTGTGTGTGTGTGTGTGTGTGTGTGTGTGTGTGTGTGTGTGTGTGTGCGTGAGTGTGTGTGCGTGAGTATGAATTAGCGTGTTCAGAGTCAACACTGCAGCAAGGTGCTGTTAATTTGATTGACTCAGCACTTTGTAATGCAGGTGTAGTCCATGCATCAGTGACTGTAGTTACATTATATTGCAGAGAACATTTTGCGCTGCACCTCCACCGACTGACCACAAGAGGTCAGAGTCCTCCACCAAACAGCTGTGTGCAGATACTGTATACGTTTGCAGGTGGGGATGGCACAGTTAAAATCACATCATTCTTCTGGGACCATTATCTATATAAAAAAACAAAAACAAAAAACTGAATTCATCCAAGTCAATAAAGCTTCCTTATAATTTTATTTCATAGCAGCCTGTAAATATATTCCACCAATGTAAAACTGCATGTAATTAAAGGCATGTGTGGTCATTCAGATTACATAAACTGCAAAACAATATATCACCATTTTAGTTTGTTTTCTTTTAACATTGGACTGATACATAAAAACTTTTGATAAGATGTGAGCATTCTTAAAGTAACATCAGTACAGATGTGAAGCCCTGACAATTCATTGTTGTTTTTGTATGAATATTTTAGACTTTTAGATCATTTGGTTTAGTATTTTATCATATTGTATTTTTCTTTTCTCAGGCATTTTACTTGTGCTTTTGAGATGTTATTTTTTTTATGTTTGTTTTCAGTCTTTTTAATATTATTGGTTGTTTTTTTTGTTGGGGTTTTAGTTTTGTTGGTTTATTGAATGTTTGGTTGAATTGTAAATCTCACACAACCGTGTTTGTTTGTGACACGCCTTAAGTGGGATTCGAACCCGCGTCCGGCGGCGTTGTCACGCAGAGGAGGAGGAGGACGTGAAGGCAGACACAGGTTTGCTCTGACGGGGAACTGAAGCGTGAATTGATGTTTCTCTTTTCAGAAGACACAAGCTGACGTGACGAAGCTCTAAAGCGGCTTTTACCTGCTCCAACATCTGATCTCGAGTCAGCTACTGTACAAAATCCCAAGTGTAAAGAGTCATCAGTTGAGATCTAACAGGATGTGCGTGTTGCTGTGACTTCCTGACTCAATACTGATCAAAAACTATCCGACTTAACGACAGAGTTTTGGCTCCGCCCCCGAGTTTTAGTTGTCCCAGGTGAAGCGGTTCATCTCAGACGAGCCGGATCCTGGATCTGGTTTGCCACGGCGTGACGTGACGGTAAGTTCCCTTTCACTTCCGGTTGTTATCACGCTGGTGTTTGGCTGCTCAAACATTTTACCTCACTAACACATTTCGATTTACAAAGGCTAATTTTCTGCCTCTTTGAACTATTGGTCTGCACTCTGAGATCCCTCCTTTTAATTTGTGGTTTTATATGTGTAACTAGAGAAAGCTGTGATTTGTGGTGAATGTCAGCAAACTGCTTCATCTGGCTGCAAGTCGCGTGTGCTTTTCTGCTTTTGATATTAAAAGTTTTATTTTATTCCACCTTTCTAAGCAATATGACAGTAAAAAAAAAAAAAGAATTAAATAACCGTGTTTGCTCCATTTACTTGAAGATCACAAACAAAACATTTCTAATAGTTGTTTTATATTTTTATATTTCCCCTTGCGTTGCACCGACTTTCCCTCTTCAATTTACGTTGTAACGTACGATGACGTCTTAAACGAACCGAACTAGCTGAGCACAAATGACTGGAGTTTATTTTTTGTGAAAATAATCAGGTTTGGTGTAACAGCATTCAATGGTAGCACCTCTATCTATCCATTATATATATATATTTATATATATATATGTATTATGGTAAATGGTCTGTACTTGTATAGTGTTTTCATTACCTTTTGGTCTCAGAGCACTTTAACATGGTTTTTCCCATTAATGAGACAGATCACCATGCAAGGTGCTGCCATCAGGAGAACATTCACACACCGACGGTACACCATCGGGAGAACATCCACACACCGACGGTACACCATCGGGGAGAACATCCACACACCGACGGTTCACCATCGGGAGAACATCCACACACCGACGGTACAACCATCGGGAGAACATCCACACACCGACGGTACACCATCGGGAGAACATCCACACACCGACGGTACACCATCGGGAGAACATTCACACACCGACGGTACACCATCGGGAGAACATCCACACACCGACGGTACACCATCGGGAGAACATCCACACCACCGACGGTTTCACCATCGGGAGAACATCCACACACCGACGGTACACCATCGGGAGAAACATCCACACACCGACGGTACACACCATCGGGAGAACATCCACACACCGACGGTAACACCATCGGGAGAACATCCACACACCGACGGTTCACCATCGGGAGAACATCCACACACCGACGGTACAACCATCGGGGAGAACATCCACACACCGACGGTTCACCATCGGGAGAACATCCACACACCGACGGTACAACACCATCGGGAGAACATCCACACACCGACGGTACAACCATCGGGGAGAACATCCACACACCGACGGTTCACCCATCGGGAGAACATCCACACACAACCCGACGGTTCACCATCGGGAGAACATTCACACACCCGACGGTTCACCATCGGGAGCAACTTAGGGTTCAGTGTCTTGCTCAAGGACACTTAGGCATGTGGACAGGAGGAGCTGGGGACTGAACCACCAACCTTCTGATTAGTGTGCAACCCCACTCTACCGACTGAGCCCACAGCCTCCCTGTTATCCTATCTATCTATCTATCTATCTATCTATCTATCTATCTATCTATCTATCTATCTATTTATTTATTTATTTCACTTCTTGTTTCCAAGTGCTCAGAAACACAAAGTAAAAAACTGCAAATTTCCAAGTCAAGAATGAACCTTTTTCTAGTTTGTAAACTAAAGTACACGATGACTTTATCAGAATTGAACTGTGTGCGAAAGGAAGAGGAAGAGGAAGAGAAGAGAAAGAGAAAGCGAAGAGAAAGAGAAAGAGAAAGAGAAAGGGAAGCGAAGCGAAGAGAAAGAGAAGAGAAGAGAAAGAGAAAGAGAAAGAGAAGAGAGAAGAGAAGAGAAGAGAAAGAGAAGAGAAGAAGGAGAAGAGAAAGAGAAAGAGAAGAGAAGAGAAAGCGAAGAGAAGAGAAAGAGAAGAGAAGAGAAAGAGAAAGAGGAAGAGAAGAGAAGAGAAAGCGAAGGAGAAGAGAAAGAGGGAAAGAGAAAGAGAAGAGAAGAGAAAGAGAAGAGAAGAGAAGAGAAAGCGAAGAGAAAGAGAAAGAGAAGAGAAGAGAAAGAGAGAAGAGAAAGAGAAGAGAAGAGAAGAGAAAGCGAAGAGAAGAGGAAGAGAAGAGAAGAGAAAGCGAAGAGAAGAGAAAGAGAAAGAGAAAGAGAAAGAGAAGAGAAGAGAAAGAGAAGAGAAGAGAAAGAGAATAGTAGAAGAGAAGAGAAGAGAAGGAGAAAGCGAAGAGAAGAGGAAGAGAAGAGAAGAGAAGAGAAAGAGAAAGAGAAGAGAAGAGAAGAGAAGAGAAAGCGAAGAGAAGAGGAAGAGAGAGAAGAGAAGAGAAGAAGAAAGAGAAAGAGAAGAGAAGAAGAAGAGAAGAGAAAGCGAAGAGAAGAGAGAAAGAGAAAGAGAAGAGAAGAGGAAGAGAGAGAAGAGAAGAGAAAGAGAAGAGAAAGAGAAAGAGAAGAGAAGAGAAAGAGAAGAGAAGAGAAAGAGAAGAGAAAGAGAAAGAGAAGAAAGAGAAAGAGAAAGAGAAAGAGAGAAAGAGAAGAGGAAAGAGAAAGAGAAGAGAAGAGAAGAGAAAGCGAAGAGAAAGAGAAAGAGAAAGAGAAGAGAAAGAGAAAGAGAAAGAGAAGAGAAAGAGAAGAGAGAAAAGCGAAGAGAAGAGAAGAGAAAGAGAAAGAGAAGAGAAAGAGAAAGAAGAGAAGAGAAAAGAGAAGAGAAGAGAAGAGAAGAGAAGAGAAGAGAAGAAGAGAAGCGAAGAGAAAGAGAAAAGAGAAGAGAAGAGAAAAAAGAAAGAGAAAGAGAAGAGAAGAGAAGAGAAAGCGAAGAGAAGAGAAGAGAAAGAGAAAGAGAAGAGAAGAGAAAGAGAAGAGAAGAGAAGAGAAGAGAAAGCGAAGAGAAAGAGAAAGAGAAGAGAAGAGAAAAAGAAAGAGAAAGAGAAGAGAAGAGAAAGCGAAGAGAAGAGAAAGAGAAGAGAAGAGAAGAGAAAGAGAAGAGAAGAGAAGAGAAAGCGAAGAGAAGAGAAAGAGAAAGAAGAAGAGAAGAGGAAAGAGAAGAGAAAGAGAAGAGAAGAGAAGAGAAGAGAAGAGAAGAGAAGAGAAGAGAAAGCGAAGAGAAGAGAAAGAGAAAGAGAAGAGAAGAGAAAGAGAAAGAGA
>NW_027185399.1:461032-498532 GCF_022577435.1 Embiotoca jacksoni
CGAAGAGAAGAGAAAGAGAAAGAGAAGAGAGAAAGAGAAGAGAAAGAGAAAGAGAAGAGAAGAGAAGAGAAAGAGAAGAGAAGAGAAGAGAAGAGAAGAGAAGAGAAGAGAAAGAGAAGAGAAAGAGAAAGAGAAGAGAAGAGAAAGAGAAGAAGAGAAAGAGAAGAGAAGAGAGAAAGAGAAAGAGAAGAGAGAAGAGAAGAGAAAGAGAAGAGAAGAGAAAGAGAAGAGAAGAGAAAGAGAAGAGAAAGAGAAGAGAAGAGAAAGAGAAGAGAGAGAAGAGAAGAGAAAGCGAAGAGAAGCGAAGCGAAAGAGAAAGAGGAAGAGAAGAGAAGAGAAAGCGAAGAGAAGAGAAGAGAAAGAGAAGAGAAAGAGAAGAGAAGGAGAAGAGAAAGCGAAGAGAAGCGAAGCGAAAGAGAAAGAGAAAGAGAAGAGAAAGAGAAGAGAAGAGAAGAGAAGAGACTGCAATTCGTTCAAGGACGATTGAAATGTGTGGGTTTGCGATTGTGTGTGTGCGTGTGTGTGTGTGCGTGTGTGTGTGTGCGTGTGTGTTGTGTGTGTGTGTGTGTGTGTGTGTGTGTGTGTGTGTGTGTGTGTGCGTGCTCCATTTGTCGTTTTACACTGGAGTCCATAAGCCTCACAGCTGTAGGCACTGAAAGTGAAAATGTGGTATTCAAAAAAAAAAAACCCATATCTGCTCTCCCTGTACGCCTCAGGACGGTTCAGTTTGTACCGGCGGACGCTCCTCAGCCACCGCTTATCACCCCCAAAAAAAAAAACGAGGAGAAGCGCTTGTTCCCAAACCGCTCTTCGTCTGTCATAGTCACAATGGAACGGCGGATGAGGGGACGGGTAGACGAGGGACGGGTGGACGAGGGACGGCGGAGCGGGAAAGGTGAGGTTTTTTTTTTCATCTCAAGCACAGTTCTGCTTTTTGAACTCTAAATGAGGGAGAGAAAACAAAAAAAGGAAGCTTTTCAAACATCACTAATCAAAGTTTTAGTTTTGAACAGATCACGTGACCGCGAAAGTGGCGACTGCAAACCCCGACGCTGAAGTTGGCGGGTTAGTAGAGCCAATAGGAAACGTGTATTTTGAGGGGCGTTGCCACGATGTTGTTTTTGTTGTGTTACTTCACAACTTTGTCCGTCTCTCGCCGAGTTCCAAATGGCGTACTGACACTCGCTATTTTTTTTTATCTATTTATTTTTTTTTTATTTATTTATTTTTTTTTTATAGTGCACAAGTGCGTTCACGCTCTCGAGCACCGGGACGACGACGCACTCAAGTGCACAAGTGTGAAACTCTCGGACGCCCCGAACGCGGTCGCCGTCTCAGCTACGGCGGGGGGGAAAAGTACGTAGTGTTGCGCGTGGTGCGTGCACAATCGTAAAAAAACATACGTCGTAAAAATGCGCCTTGAACTTTGACCCCCCTTTGAAGAAAAAGGATGCGAGTGCACTTCCTTTTAACGCCTCGTCTTCTTCCTCTTGAGCTCATCTTCAGTTTCGGAGCATCGGGAGCTACCGGCTCCAATATGTTGAGTATCTTATTTGTTTCCTCTTTTTCTTTTTTCTTCTTCAGGACTTGATTGACGGATTGATTGACAGGTGCAAGTTGACACCGATGTCGTCATTCTTAAGTACAATTGGATTTTGGTGACCTGACAAACGCTGCGTTCAAACGGGGGGGGGGGGGGGGGGGGTCGTATTTACCGCGTACACGAGGAAGAGCCCGTATGAACTCTTGTGGTATTCACAACGTGGGAACTCTAAACTCTTTTTTTTTTTTTTTTTATAAGCCTCGAGTTCACGAGTCGTGACGGAAATGGAAGTAAATTGTAATTTTTTTTTTTTTGGATGTTAAGCTGATATATCGCAATTTCAATGACGTAGAGTTTTGTCGTCATAACTTCTGAGGATAATGTCGATCTTCCCGACCGGCCTCATTTTCGTTTGGCCTTTGCATTTCCCGCGTCACGTGACCTGCCCGTCGGCTCGCTAAACCGTCAGCCTCTGTGGCTGTCCGTGTTGCCACGGCAACAGCGTTCTTACGACGTACACCGCTCGAGCGTACGGGCGCAACGCGACTTTTTGGTTTTTCCTGAAGTGAGTCGAAGGTTCCCGACACGTTCTGTATTTTTTTTTCACCGCATCCTTTCGGTAAGTTCTCGTGCAACATTACGAATTCTTCCCCCCTCAAACATATTTTTGGAGATCGATTTGAATCTTTTGGAAGTCAGAAAAAGGTTCTCTGGGTTTTTCAAAGTTTAGCAGCACGAGACGCCGACGCTGCAGATTTGTAGGGGTCCATTCGAGCTGAGGTTTTGTATCACGCACCGTTACGGTCAGGCTCGGTCCTATCGGTCAACAAAGAACCTGAACATGAACCCGGAGGAAGAAAAACAGGTTTGAGGTTTGGATACGGACATAGTGAGGGTCATGGAGAGGAGGAGAGACAGACAGTAGAATAATGAGGGAGGGGGAGAGAGGGAGGGGGGGGGGGGGGGGGAGAGAGAGGGAGAGAAGGAGAGAGAGGGGGGGAGAGAGAGGGAGAGAGAGAGAGAGAGAGGAGAGAGAGAGAGAGAGAGAGAGGAAAGAGGAGGGAGAGAGGAGAGAGAGAGAGAGGAAAGGGGAGGGAGAGAGGAGAGAGGAGAGAGAGAGAGACGATAGAGAGAGAGAAGGAGAGGGAGAGAGAGAGAGAGAGAGAGGAAAGAGAGGGAGAGAGGAGGAAGAGAGAGGGAGAGAGAGGGAGAGATGGAGAGAGAGGAAAGAGGAGGGAGAGAGGAGAGAGGAGAGAGAGAGGAGAGAGAGAGAGAGAGAAGGAGAGGGAGGGGGAGAGAGAGGGAGAGAGAGAGGGAGAGAGAGAGGAAAGAGAGGGAGAGAGGAGGGAGATGAGAGGGAGAGAGAGGGAGAGAGAGGGGAGAGAGGGAGAGAGGAGAGAGAGAGAGAGAGAGGGAGAGGGAGAGAGGAGGGAGAGAGAGGGAGAGAGATAGAGAGAGAAGGAGAAGGAGAGAGAGAAGGAGAGTGAGGGGGAGGGAGAAGGAGAGAGAGAAGGAGAGTGAGGGGGAGAGAGAGAGAGGGAGGCAAACATGGAGAGACAGAAAGAAAGAATGAAAGAGAGAAGTGACTGAGAGAGAGAGAGAGCGAGGAGAGAGAGAGAGAGAGAGAGAAACAGAGAAACAGAGAGACCCATTGGTGCCGCAGCGGGAACGACTGTCACACGGACTGTCAAGCGGGGTCGTTACCGGAGAGAGCAGCAGCTATTACACGCGCCGTTTTACCGAACAGAAGAACCGGGAGGGTGAAACAAGAAAAAAAAAAAGAAAAAAAAACAACAACTCAGCACGCACACAGAGGAAGGGGAGGAAAAGTGAGGAGAAGAAGAAGAAAAGAGGAAAACAACCGGGAGGGAATCGTTATATATTTGCAGGGGGTGGAGGGGGGGCTGCTCCTCTCTGCTGTGTGCCGTCACCTCCACCGGACAGGATCTACTCTAACCCTCATCATCATCATCACCACCATCATCATCATCACTCCTCTTTCATCATCCCTCACCATCACCACCACCACCACCCACCACCCTCTTCCTCCTCATCCTGTGGACCTTCTTCTTCTTCTTCTTCATGACCATTGCCGGGCTGGCGGCGGAACCTCACTTTCTGCCTGCAGCGGATGCACGAGGAAGGTAAGGAAGGCAACAAAACAAATGAGCGTGCGTATTTCTCTTTTGAGCTAGCGCGTGAGTGTGCGTGTGCGCGCGCGCGCTTGTGTGTTGTGAAGCGCGACTAACATTTCTTTTTGCCGCCGTGTTAATTTGGGTTGAAATGTGAGCAGCCTTGTTTGCTGGAGACACTTTGAATCTTTGCCCTTCTCTGCTTCACGTGCTCGGGAGTTTTCTCTGGATCACTGGAAGTGCGCGCGCGCGTGCGTTCGCTGTTTTGCGCATGTGCTCTGATTGAGGGAGCACCTGCAGCTTCGTTAATTGTGTGTGTGTGTGTGTGTGTGAGAGAGAGAGACAGAGTTTGTATGAGCACGCACGTGTGTGTGCGTGGCCTAGCTCTGTGTGTGTGTGTGTGTGTGTGTGTGTGTGTGGACACGCTTGCTCGGTTGGATCCGCGCGCACTGTGCGCACACGTGTCACCACGGGTTTGTTCCGCCGTTTCAGCAGAGATTGCGCGAGGCTACTGATGCTGGCAGGTCAGGAGGGTGCGTGTTCGTGCGTGAGTGTGTGTGTGTGTGCGTGCGTGCGTGTGTTTAAGAGAGAGAAAGAGACAGATAGACTGCGCGCTGGTCCTGCAGCATGAACACAGGAGGAGGCAGACGGTGATGCTGTTGGTCAGCTACAGTGTGCGCGTGCGTGCGTGCGTGATAGTGCAAATATGCGAATGTGTGCAGATGAGAAAGTACGTGTCGCGTGCGACACGGAGACAGAACAGCGTTGACAGCGGTGTCTGAGCCACAAAGGGTCCTTTCTCTCTCTTTTTTTTTTTTTTTAATCTACATAAATTGCTTATTGTGGACAGTTTGTGTCTTAAGGTCACGTTTGTATTGAAAGTTGAAGTTTGTCTATTCAGGTTCAAGACGACCACAAAACTTTTTATACTGGCGTTTTATTCTGTTTTCGATGTGTCAAGAAGGCTTGAAATGTGTTTTGACTTTTCTTTTTCTTTCTCTTCACGTTTTTCCTAAACTGAAGCTTCGTCTGGATGGAGCTTGATGACCGTGAACTAATTAATGCCTTCTTGCTCCAGGTGGAGAACGTGTAACTGTGACATAAAAATCAGCGGTGAAAAAAAAAAAATGTCAAAACAAAAACAAGCAGTGACGTTCTGATTTGCGACACGACGAGTGGTGTCGTGGTTTTTGGACTCGGTTCCGTAAACAAATTAAACCAAAACATCACGACCACGCGTTCAGCTCGGTATCCCGGGCAAAGCGTGACCTAGACACGCCCGTTCCGCTCCAGGAAAACGTGAGATAGCCACGCTTGGGGCAGCCCTAGGCGTGACAGTTACACGCTTTCCTGTCTCAAAACCATCTTTTTAAAAAAAATTTTTGTCTTTTTGCGGGACCTTGCGTCACACGAATCGCGAGATATTCTACGATGACGCGGTGGTTTGCGTGGTTGCCGACGCTCCGTTGTCGTCGCGGGGAAGTGCGGGAGTGCTGCGTGCGGGCCAGCAGAGCTTTACCGTCTAAACGCTCGGCGTGTGTCGATCTCGGGATTGAAAACCCTCCACTTGTTTACTCAATGTGTGAGTGCAAGAAAAAAAAAAAAAATAGAGTGGATGGCCAAGTGAAAATAGCTGGGCAGGATGGATGTCAGAGTTGTGTGTGTGTGTGTGTGTGTGTGTGTGTGTGTTTTGTTTGTTTGTGTAAGGCTAGATTTATGTGTGTGTGACAAAGTGAAAAAGGTGTTTTGGTCAAGATGAGAGAGAGAGAGATGAGGCAGAGCAAGGATGTTTGTATGGTGTGTGTGTGTGTGTGTGTGTGTGTGTGTGTGTGTGTGTGTGTGTGTGTGTGTTAGAAAGAAAGAAAGATGCAGCTTTTGCATTAGTATGCTGGATACACAGTGACCCTGCTGTCCAGTGATAACCGCCGTATGGAGCCGCCAACGGCCGTTCAAGGCCCATAATTGTATGACAATTTGCACGTAGTCGATGTTTGCATCCTCCAGTTCATTAAGTATCTCAGGGCTGCTCTTGAGCAAGGCACACTGAACGCACACACACACACACACACATGCACACACACACACACACACACACACACACACACACACTCTCCAGAGGCGCCAGTGGTGCTGCTTTATTGGCAGCAGAGAGCAGAATTGGCTCAAAGGTTTTAACGAGTGTGCAGAATATGCTGCAAAGTGTCAACAGACATTACAACGTAAAGTAACCGTGGAACGTCTTGGGATTAAATGTTCAAAAGTGCATCGAACTTATTGTGCTTTTCGAGTAACAAGTAAAGAAGACAAACCTTACAGAAAAACTAAGCAGAAGTGATTTATATCCGGGAACAACAGTTACAGCATGATCGTCGTTTTTTTGGTAGGAGTTAACCGCCACACACACACACACACACACACACACACACACACACACACACACACACACACACACACACACACTCGCATCCCCTGTGTTAAACGGACACATCCTGGACCGGTCTGCCTGCTGATCGCGCATTTAACTGCAAAGACATAAAAAAAAGGCCGTGTTTAGGGTCAAACACAAAAACTACTCAGAAGAAGATTTTCTTTAAAGAAATCCTTGTAGCTTTCACGCAGACTCGAACCCCGGTCTCCTGGGGGCTGGTGGCTACGCTTGTTCTGGCTTCGTCACGTGGCTTTTATCGCATGACCTCCTTCTTTGACCCCGGTCTTCTGTGTGTGTATTTTTGCAAAAGAAAATGAGCACTAACTCGGTACCCCTCTGGTGGACTAATTGGTGTATTACAGGCTTTGACTGTACGGTATTTTGCGACTTGTTATTCCGTCGTTACCTCGATCAATAACTCGGATTGAAATGTAAATATTTGGACGGATACAGTAGGCAGACGGTTAGAAATATGGATGCATGGAAAAGAAATCTATCGCTTCCTTTTTTTTTTTTTTTTGCATAAACCTTCGTGCTCCCTTGTGTGTTTGTGTGGTTTTCTGAGTGTGTAGGTGTGTGTGTGTGTGTGTGTGTGTGTGTGTGTGTGTGTGTGTGCACTTAAAAGGAAATGACCGCTGTAATGCATTTATAAGTAGCTTCACCACTATAACAATTGTTTGATCAAAACCTCTCATTTCCCCTGTTGAAGGACAGATTATGGATAAGCAAGCCGGCCAGTGTATACGAGTGAGTGAGTGAGTGTGTGTGTGTGAGAGAGAGAGAGAGAGAGAGAGAGAGAGAGAGAGAGAGAGAGAGAGAGAGAATGCTTGTGTGTGAAACATCCATCACGCAAGACGATGGGAAATAAATTTAAAGGTACAAATAATAATGGGCCTCCGTGATCTGCATGAACGATGGGGTGGAAATAAATAGGACTAATAGCAAATGAGGCAAATGACAAGAAAGTCAGGGAGAAAGACAAGAGACCTGACGGGGGGGGAAGCCATAAAAGAAAGAACAGATAAAAAAAAATAAAAAAAAACAGAGGAGAGTGTGAAGGAGACAGATAGAAGGCTGGTTTTTCCTTATCAGTGGAAGGGGAGAGAGGATCCCATTAATCAGGAGACCAGAAGATCAAATAATGGTGGCGGTTAGCCGGAGAGCGAGCCTTTTTGCGAACGACGTACGTGCGAGTGTGTAATGAAGCGTTACGAGGGCAAAAAAAAAAAAAAAAACTTTTAATAAGGCTTAGTTGCGTTATCGCTGACGGATGTGAAGTGGAGCGAGAGGGGCGGGAGAGGGCCGACGCCAAGTCCCAAAGGTGCTCCTGGGAACATTTGATTTCATTCGTACCTGGCGTTCGCGTCATCACCAAATAGGGATGGACGATCCAAAATAGGAAAATCGCTCTGGAGTCCGACAGCAACGTGTCTCTCCTTCTCTTTATGTTGTTCGGTGGCGGCTGCCGTAAACAGCTTTCAGGCGCGTCACCGCCACCTTCTGACCGGGAGTTACACATTACAACCAGTCGCCGGTAAAAGCAGGGAAAATGAGGAGGAACGATAGTCGCATATGCTAATCCATTATTTTTTGATATTTTAATGACTATTTGAAAATCATGTCCCGTCCTTATTACAAAATGAGGGAAATTTTACAAAATCTACTGATCTACACACCAGAGGAAGGAAAACCAAAGTTCCAAAAATATAAATGATTTTAATGGTGTTCTTTTGAGTGCATATCACACTTAACTTTTTTTTTTTTTTTTTTTTTTTTTTTTTTCTCCACTCATTTGTCATTTAATATTCTGTAGCAATGAGAACATAGTGTAAATGACTAATTGAAAGCTAACATGAGTCACAACTCAGTGACTTCATCTGATTTGCTTGATTAGTCAATTCATCTGTATGTTAATGGTCCCAAAAGTTAACGACATCAATAAGTGCTTCATTTAAGTAATCTGTCACGGACAAATGTCAGCATGCCAAAACACTGAATTTTTTTATTTTTTTTTTTAAAGTAATTGCTGCTTTTCTCAGTTTTTATTTTGATTAGACATAAATATAGTGCTTGGTTGGGCAAATCAAGCGTTCTAGAGATAGCTGCAGTTAATATAACAGTGCCTCTGTGTCTAAGTGGCTTTTACTTCAGAGAATATGCCGTCCATGCTGTTAAGTGCAAGTTCTAACATATGTAAATGTATTTTTGTTTTTACAATTAGAAACAAAACCAAAATCTGAGGTACAACGTAAACGAATTGAAGTTCTTTAAATTGGTTTTTGCATCCCTTTCAGCAGGTGCTTCTCTTATCAGGTTTTAAGTACTGTTTCATTACATGGAACTCAAAGTTGATGCGCCTAAAGTTGTCTTGGACCTTTTTTTTGATGTTTCATCAGTGATTTCCCAGTGCGAGTGGTTCATTGCGTGAACTGGAGAGAATAATGCCCATTCATGGTACGAGTTGCTGACTTTTAAGGCACCTATGTAAAATCCGACCGAATAGGAACCCCGGTCGGCTGATATAATCCCTCCCTCATAATAAACCTCGTATATCTGCGTGACCATCAGTTTTCCAAAGATATATTGACGTCTGAAAATACCACTGCCAGACATCGAAGAAGCATCTTTCGCTGTAAAGGTCACTTGATTGATTCTTGCGACAGCCGCCGTATGTCCACAAACGATCAAGTTGAAGTGTTGTTTATGAAGACGGACCTCGCAGCTGCTCACTGACTGCGAAGTGCTCTCAGCGGAGGCGGCCTGGTTCGAGTGTACTATCGCTTTAAATGAGCGCGTGAAGTTATTTCAGCTTCTCCGAAACAAATTAAAATGACGTTCGCGATTGTTGTTGATGAATTCGGATTTCAAACGCCGCGCTGCAAACGCACGCGGGAATATTCCCGTGACGTTAGAAACAGAGGGACACTTTAATGTGACAGAGCTCGTTGTTAAAGTTAAAGATACTCAAAAGGAAAAAAAAACAAAAACAAAATCTGTCTCAAGAATCTGTCACTGATGGAAGGTACTCAAGCGTCAGAGAATCGACAGAAGGGGTCTCTCGGGTGTTTGTTCGCGGTTGTGTGGGTTGTTAAAGATTCAAGATAGTTTACCGTCATCCCTCAGTACAGGTGTACAAAGGAAGAGTGGAACAAATATTTACCCTTCTACCAAAGCGCGCAATCGTCTATTAAGGTGTTTACGTCAAGTATGCGCCTTGTTGGCAAAATTTGACATCCTTCGAAACTGTTCCGCCTCGCTTATAGGTGTGCAAAAACCTCTGATTTCCAGAAATATAATACAGTATACATGTCGTGTCTTCGCTTTTTCTTCAGCAGACGTACATCCCTTCTCGTCCTCGAGTTATACAACGACGGATCGGCTTCGAGCCGAGCTCTCTGAACTGACTCCGCCCCCAAAACCCAACAGAGACGACAGCTCACGACGTCTGACATGCGGCAGTGGCCTCGGGCACACGGTTTCATCATGTTTGTCCCCGCGCTGTCTCTCAAGTACGACTGTGATTGGGCGGGGGAGGGGGGGTTGTCTTATGTCCGTGCATTTTTCTTGAATGTCGACATGTGACATGGCACCGGGAGGGATTGTTCAAAATGTGTAGGAAGACAGTTTCATTTAAAGGTGGGTTAAAAGGGGGCAGACGGTAAGGGAATAAAGGGGAATGTATTCTTCTGTCGGTGCCACGGCGACATGGAGATTGTGAAACAGATTGTTTATTAGCCCTTTCCGAAATGTCACATTTTACTGGTTCAAAAATAGTCTCGTTAAGTTTGAACAATTAAATTCAATATTGGCTAAAACTCCCAAGAACTTTGGATCCTCCATTTCCCATAATGCAAGTTGATTATATCTGTCATGAAAAGACACACCGTGCCCTTTCATGCCCGTGAAACGCTTGGCATGGACAAGTTCGTGGTCTCTGAGCCCAAGTTGGGGTTACCCGATGGCCATCACCGGGGTTACGTTCATAGACTTTAGGGTTCTCCCTCTAGACTTTCAAAGAACCCTCTGGACAACCCGCTACAGAGAGAACTTCACCGAGTCTCTGAGGAACCCGACTAAAGCCCAACTTTTTTCCTGCCACGATCTCGGTCTTTCAGTCGCGACCCAGAGCTCACCATAGTTGACGGTCGGAACGTAGATCAACTGGTAAATCGATTGCTTTTCTTTTCTGGCTCAGCTCGTACTTCACCAATCCGGTACGACATCTCCGCTGCCGCCGCCGCACCGATCCGTCTGTCAGTCAGCGACGCAGCAGAAAGATACAGATGACAGTATCTTGCTACCTTGGAAAAGATCGGGGTGCGAGCACATTATACATGACAATTACCATTAAAGCTTCTTTGTGTACAATTTATGCAGGCGCCGCAGATATATTCATTCCAGTGCTGACATTCTTCACCGCTTCGCGCCGTTGCTGCAAAGTTGACATTCTCGCCGTTGAAATTCGGTTTGATTTCACAGTGCTTTTTTTTTTTTTTTTATTGCTACAATAAACCGAATGCCACTGTGGAGGTGAAGGCATTGATGGAAATGTGTGGTTCAAGGGTTGGAAAAGAAAAAAAATCTTTGTGTCAGATGTTACTCAGTACAAACGCATTATGAGTCCTAATCTCATTTGTAGTCGGTGCATCGGTAAATTGTAATCTTGTTAATGTGTTTTTGTGGACCCTGACTGAAAAGCATTTACCTTGGCATTTTGCGATGTCCTCACAAAAAAAATGGAAGTGGCAACCTGTGTGTGTGTGTGTGTGTGTGTGTGTGTGTGTGTGTGAGTGATGCGTGTAGAAGGCATGTTGCCGTAGGTTAGAAGTGGGCGATAGCGGTAACGCTGCTTCAGTCATAATAGGATCTGACGATGACTCATGCACAGCAAAAACAACAAACGCTCTTCCCTTCCCTCCTCTCATCTCCTCTTCCTTTTTCCGTCTCATCTCAGTCTCCGTTTCCTTCTTTATTTTCTCAGGGTCTCTTGATTCCTTTCTCTTGTTTTTGTTTTTTTTTCTCGCTCCGCTCTTTTTTTTTTTTTTTTTTTTCACCTCCCCATCCCTTTCTCTCTTTCATTTATCTTATCATACATCCTTCCCTCATGCATCTTATCTGTTTGCCCGTGGTTGCTTTGCTTTGCTTTTTTTCCGCCTCTCATTTGGCGTTTCCTGTCTTCTTCCTGTCTTCTTTTTTTTCTTCCCACATTTTTGCTCCTTTTCTCTCCCGTGGCAGCTATCGCATTTCATTTTCTCTTCGTTTCTATTCCTTGACTTTTCATTGCTGTCCTTTTGATTATTTTCTTCTCCCCTGTCTTTTTTTTTTCTCTCTAATTGTTTTACTCCTCTTCTCTTTTCCTGCCCCAACCACCATTTTATCTTGTATACCTTTTTCCTTCAGTACTTCAGTGGTTTCCAAAATCTGCCTGCTGTTGTATGCATTTTCTGCCAGCCAAGTTTTTTTTTTTTTGTCGAATTGGGAAGAATGTCCACATGCTGCTGCTCATTACAGTAGGCTTATGCATACAGTAGTATGCAAGTTTTAGATAATTAACAGCAAAGTTTGAAAGTAATCCTACAAATGGGGGACTTTATGCAATTAGGTCGCCCTGCTTCGCTGCCTTATTCGCTTCTATTTGTTCGCATGCTCGCATAAAAGAACTTCGCAGTTCCATCTTCAAGGTTAGTTAGTTTAACAAGAAAGAAATAGATTAGGCGAGGTCCACCTCCTGGACATCTTTCAGAGCTTTCAGCCATATCTTGTGGCCCTCTTCGACAGAATTCAAAGGGAATACTTTTGTATGACAGAACGCAAAAGGTCCTCCCTTAGAATCAGTGTGTGATTTGTCCTTTTTGGGCTTCTGTAGAAACACGGCACTCTCCGTAGAAGAGGATGTAGATATAAAGAGCTCAATTTACTCAGTTGAAATCATAATTATGTATATTTCTGACATTAGATGCCCCTAAAAAGAAGTCCTCCAACTGTGTCCGCATTGATGTAGTGAGTAACAAACCCCCGAGACTGACGGCTGTTCCTCCGAATCTCTCGAAAGTGTCCGTCGCCATAACAAAGAATCGTTCTGTTATTTCAGACGGAAACCGCTGAAGATTGTTTTTCCGCCTCCAACACGTACCTGCCCGCCGCCAACGTAACAGTACAACTGACCACGCTGTCTGTCTCGCCCTGCCTCGCTGCTGATTAAAGTCTGTTGTGCTTGTCCTGAGCTGATTGCTTTCTCGAGGCCCTCCCGTGTTTGACCGAGCCGAACACCATCGGAGACTCTTGTAAAATGCGCGGCGGCAATTTTGTTGATTTGTGTCGCGATCCTCGGGGGACCCCCCCTCCCTTTTCTTTTTTTTGACTTTATTCGAGTCGTGTTGTTGAATCTCGCAAACACATTGCTGTCGACAAAGTTTTTATTTTGCTTTATTCCCAGAGGTATGTGGTTTCCTTCGCCGACCTGAGATTAGCCCCGTTCCCACGGACAAGAGATTTATGAGCCTCTGAATGAAGGTTTTGTCAGCGCGTGACCCAGACAGCACTTCTTTTTATTTTTTAAAGCGCTCTAAAGCATCGTTCCGTCACGAGGACTTCTCATCGAGGGGGGCCTGGTTTTTATCTGTCGTTCGAAGCCTGCGGAAGCCTCCTCTTTGCCGTATCGACAAGGTCATCGAGTTATCAATCTCGCAACCTCATCTGTTCTCGTCTTCTTTCATCCGAGCTGCTCTTTTACTTCTCATTTTGTGCTCCTTACCTCTTTTATGATGGTTATAGAGTTGAGAGTTACCCCCCCCCCCCCGCAAAAAAAAAACACAAAAAAAACGAGGGCCGACATGTGAAAAAGGTTCCATAGCCGCAAACTCTCTGGGTTGCGTCGTTCCAGGGCTCAACTGCCAGGCCACCAAGACGCCTCTATTAATCAACCATCCTTATCGCTTCCCCTCCTCGTGTCACTGTTGCACTTCCTCTCCACCTCTGCTCCATCTTCCTCCCTCCTTTAATTTTCTTTGGCTGCTTTAACACACACACACACACACACACACACACACACACACACACACACACACAGCCCTCCCTTTTTTTTTTTTCTTCTTCTTTTTGGGGCCTTTTCCCTATTTCTACCGCATACGCACCACAAACAACCCCCCGCTCGTGCTTCTTTGTCCTCGTCTCCCTCGCTTTCACGCGCACATCCAATCTCCTGCTCTCCGACACGCCGTATATCCGTGCTCCTTTTTCCGTCTATCTGCATCTCCGCTGTCATTATCTGCCAGCAGAGGCAATCATTTGTCTTGAGCAGGGCGCCTCATCTGCGTCCTAAATTTACATCCGTGCACGCCCCGCTACACCGCCTGTCGCCTGCCCCGATATAACCCTACTGTATCTTCTCTACTTCCTGCTCCAACATTTTCTGCGTGCCCTTCATTTCTTGTCCTGCCTCTGCACCCTCTAATGATCTGATAAACCTTTTCATTCTTCCACTCTAATCTCCGGGACCTTTCAAAGTTGAGCCCCGATGTACCCACCCGCTGCCTCACTGTATCCTTGTAATATCAAATTCCATGGAATCAATAAAGGGCTTTTTGACAAGTTACACGCTGTTAGATGACGGTTGTTGGATGGTTGCTGATGTTAGTTACTTTAGGGATGGTATACCCAAAGAAAATGAAATACAAAATATCAGAAACAAAAGGGACAGCTGTTTTCTCCCGCTACACCCGTCAATGCCCTCGGGTATACCTCTTTCGACCGGCTCCCCCCTTATATTCATCCATTTTCTACCACCCTGTCCGCGGTCGGGTCGTGGTGGCTGCAGGCTGAGCAAGTAAGCCCAGACATCCCTCTCCCCGGCAATGTTTTCCAGCCCTAACCCTCCCGGGGCCAGACGAGATATGCCATCTTTTTTCCGCCGTGTTCTGGGTCTCTGACGAGTCGGACGGAGCGCGGAAAACCTTTTAACGTAAGGCGCCCAGCAGGCATCCCAATCGGATGCCCCCGAACCGCCTCGACCGGCTCCCCTCTTTCGACGCCAGGGGAGCGGCGGCTCTCCCTCCGAGCTCCCGCCGGACGACGGAGCTCCTTACTCTATCTCCGAGGCTAAGCCTGGCCACTCCGCGGAGGAAACTCGTTTCGGACGCTTTTAACTGCGGCCTCGTTTTTTTTTTTTTTTCCCCCCCCGTCGCCACTCCGAATCTCACGACCACAGGTAAAGGTATATCGACTGGTAAACGCCTCTTTGCTTTTCATCAAAACAGTCCCATAGAGTAGCTGGAAAAACTTTACAGAGAAGAGGAACATCTGGGATGAGTGGATCGGCCTGCTGCTGCCACAACCCGTCCTCTGATAAGGGCCAGCGATATGCAATATGTTTCTAGGAGACAGGGTTGGCTAGCCATGTCTTCTTTGTCTTTGTTTGCATACATGTTTTCCTTAATACCACCTCCGTCGTCGGGTACACCTACTGTGAAATCTCAAAACTTACTTGGCTACGGGTACCGTCGAATGTACCCATAATTCACTTAACTGGAAAATAACTTGAGTTTTTGACGTTCGTAAGTAAAAAAAAAAAAAAAAAAGTCTGAAAAGCCAACAAACAAGAAGCTATTCGGACTTAGAGATTAATTGTTGTCTTTAAACCGTCATCGGCTCGTCTGAAAACCCCAGTCTATATCGAAATGTAAACGTCAGACGAATGAGAATGGGTTGAAGCCCTATTTATCGCTCCATATCCTCCACCCCCCCCTCCCCCCGCCCCCTCCACCCGTCCGCTCGACGCTTTCCGTTACAATCCAAAATCTTGCTGCAAGTTCCACTACATAAGCCAGAGCTCAGCAATATCATAGAGGATAAGAGAAGTGTGTGTGTGTGTGTGTGTGTGTGGGGGGGGAGGGGGGGCGAGCAGAGGGGCGAGCAGAGTGCCAGCAAGATAGGAAAAGCAATGAGCTCCAGATTGAGAGAAAGTCATAGGAGTGAGTGTGTGAGGGGGAAAAGAAAAGAAAAAAAAAAAAAAAAAAAGATAATTGAATTTTAAAATGCCCTTTTATCGATCCACTAGCAGAATGATACAGCTGCATTTCAATGCGTCAAAACGCAGAGTTACATCAGCCCTTTTTTTTTTTTCTCTCTCCCTCCCTCGATGAAGACGAAAAAACAAAAGCATCAAATATATAAACAGAGCGGGGAACACGGGGGAGAGAAAGAAAGCGAAAGCTGCGAGGAAGGTAGCGATGGAGGGAATTGGTGCTCGGTCTCCCTCGGCAGCAACAGGCGAGGCGCCTACGAGCGAGGAATTTTAAAATCGAAATCTCCGCCGGAGCTGCCAGAGACCGTCAGGAAAGAAAAACACTAATTTTGAAAAAAAACAAAAAAAGCAGCTTCATTTTGTAAAACACCGGATTTGACTATTAAAGCCCCCCCCCCCCGCCCCCTCCCGACCGACCGTTGTGGTTGTCAAATGGTTGAACAAACTTCCAGTTGGATGTTAAGCTAATATATTGTCATTTTAGTCGTGCAGAGTTTGTCTTCATAACTTCGATAAAATGTCGATCTTCCCAACGGCCTTTTGTCCCCCCCGCCCTCCCCACCCTAACCCCAGCCAACTTGCTAAATTGTTCGCCTCTGTGGCTTCTAGACGCCGTCCACTTGAACGCCAAGCATACATACGGCTTGGACGCGACTTTCCACAATGTAACCGTGAGCTCTCGAGTTCAATTTGATCACAGCATTTGTCTGACTCAGCAATATTCCAGATGTGCGTCGGTGCGAGTTTGAACTTTTCTCTCTATCGATCTTTAAACCACCAATCGACAAATTACAGCAGCCAGTTCCCTCCCCCCAATAGAGACAAGACAAACAAGGTCCCATCACGAATGAAGATCAATCCAACTGTCATGCCAACTTTCTTAAATATCAACTATAAAATATGACTCGGTGATATTCAGTTACAAAGCACACGGCCGCCAGATAAATGGGACGCCTCTGAGGAATGTATTACTCCTGGGAAACCAAGATGAATTTGCATTCAGATAACGCTGGCCATAATTCACACTTTCATCTGAGCAGAAAACACATTTACGAGTTATTATTTTAGAGTTTCCTGTAATGTCTCGACTAATGGTCACGCAAAGGGAGACGGCCACCTCGCTGACGGCAAGCTATTCATCAAAATGCATTTTTATTACCACGTACGTAAGCGAGCTTTTTTTTCTTATATTTTAAGGATAATTTTGCTTTTAAGCTGCTGGAATTATGTCACGTGTGTATTTATTTCAAGCGTCGATACTTTTCGGTCTGGAGAGTCCAAAACAGGTCTCCAACCAAACTGTGTGGATTAGCTTTTTTTTTTTCTGTATCCTTAAATGTCCTTAAACCGCGTTGGAAGATGTGTGTGTGTGTGTGTCTGTCTGTCTGTCTGTCTGTCTGTCTGTCTGTCTGTGCGACCGCTGCTCTCTTTGGACGAGTAAAAGCGTGAGATGAGAGTACAAAATGTGTGCGGCGCTCTGTGATCATGTGTGCATGTCTGCGTGGCCCCTTCTGCTCTGCAGTTTTTAGCTGACAGACAGACAGACAGACAGACAGACAGACAGACAGACAGACACCGCCGAGAGTTGTTGCCTTTTGGCCTTTTCCGTAACAGCGCGTGTGCGTGCGCGAGCAAACCTGTGTTTTATTCATGACCAAAACCAAAGGATGTGTGTCCGTGCACGCGACGTCGTCGTGTGTGACGTCGTCGTTATTCTCGGCTCGTGAGCATCGCCGTCTGCGTTTGTGCGCGAGTGTGTTTACTATGTCACACACACACAGTAAACACACTCCATTTTTTTCCATCGATTTTTTTTTTTTTTTTTTTTTTTTTAACATGTTTTTCACGTGTGCTTTTGTTTTGGTTTGGCTCAGCAGCACTGCCCCCCCCCTTCACCCTCCCCCCCCCGCCCCATCAACACAAATCCCTTTTTCAATTGCCACTCTTTTGCTCAATGAGGAGAAAGCTTTTAATCTAAGACGCGTGAGCATCTGCACAACATTTGCCGTCACCATCTGCCGGTCCGAATAGAATCCAACCACGCACAGCCTCGTTTCCTCATTTTGGCATCCTCCTCCCCTCCCCTCCCCTCCCCCCCTCCACCCCTCTTGCCCAAATGCCCATTGACAAGATCAGCACTGCAGCCACTTATACTGACAGTATCTGCGCTGTGAGTGCTGATCGGCCCTGCTGGCTGCAGATACGGGACGTTTTTTTAATTTTTTTTTTTTATCCGAACCTCTGAAGATCAGTCTGTGCAGTGGCTCAATGTGTTGTGCGGAAATATCACATGCATTTGGTTCAAACCACAGACTGTATATAGAAGTGGACGTAGCTTCCGGCTCTGAAAATTTTGGCAACCTTAGCTGCAATACCACCGAGTGCCACCAGAGGGTGGCCCCAAAAAGCCTCCGACTCCGTAGACTCCCATTCAAACTAGTCTCATAAAATTCTCTGTCAAGCAAATATTTCCGTGTCGTGTTTAAAGCCGTGTTTTTTTGGGAGGGGCGGGGGGGGGGGGACGTGTCTGTTTGATTGACAGCCCTGTGGTGCGGACAGGTTACGGCCATCGGTGGGCGGGACGTGGTATCGTCGGGTTTCCGATCAGATTGAGTCAGATCCCCCAAACCGGCTGAATAAGTGTCTTTTATGTGAACAAAAACAAAGTAATACCGAACCAACAATAAATCATGAATTTGCAACAACAGCAACAACAAAAAAAAGGATATTTTTGAGCCATCTGGTGCCAGAGAATTTATAAAAAGGAAAGAGAAATACATTCAATCAACCTCTTGTGTAGAATTCTACACCAAACAGATTTTGTTTTGTTATAACCGCCTAACTGGGATCCATCCTGGCAGTGATTGTGGATGTTGCCCGTTTCTCTGCAGATGCTGCCGCCGGCTGCAACTCGTTGCCAACACGTTGCTTCTGTGGCGCTGCCTTCACTGATGTCGGCGCATTTTCTTTTACATTCCGTCTCAGCTGTCGTTGCGGCATCAGATCGTCTCGTCAGAAAGTTTTCTCTTCCTTTGAGACTCTTCACAGATCTTCACCTTCTGTTGTTTTTTTGTTTTTTTTATCCGACTGTGTTTTGTTCTTTATCCTTTTTTCTTTTTTTTTCCTTCTTCCACGGGGAACCATGATGCAACAGTTTGGGTCGAATACTGCCATGGACTTTTTTGATTATAAAACTCCAGAGAGTTTGAATACGAGCTGAACATTTTTAAATGTGACATGTCGGTACTCTTTTACAGTCAATGTATTCAAGTCTTCATCTGCACGTCCTTATGCCATACAGCTGTTTCCTGCTGTTGGAGTTTCTCCCGTAAATCTTCTGAATGTTAAACATCTGGGAGTAACAACGATGCACCAAAACGAGCTCCGTGAGTTCAGCGACAAATTTGTAGAATTTAAGGATTTTAGAGCCGATAAGAGGAAAAAAAAACAAAAAAACGGAAAGATGAATTCGTTTTTTATCAAACAGGAGTTTTGTCAAATAAGCCAATTCGATTCGAACGTCAGTGTATTTGTTTGATGGAAAGTCTAAAAAGGGAAACCTCCGTTGTGCGTGCGGCCCGTCGTCAGGTTGGCGTTAACCGCTTATGTGGATTTCAGGCGGTTTCTTAATTAGGTTTCAGTTAATTGCACGCCCACGTGCAGCTTATAAGTAAATTACAGGCTAAACTGGTGGTGGGCTATGAAAAGGGAACGACACACACACACACACACACACACACACACACACACACACACACACACACACACACACATTCAATATACCCCCCACCTACACCAGCACGTCTCACTGGCTCACTCTCCTCGTCTCTGATGCAAACTGCCAAACTAATAATTTCCACGGTGTTGAATGTGAAATGAGGTTTGAGAGTGTTTGTTTACTTATTTATTTATTTGTCAGTAGAAGTGAGGATGTGCCAGTGGCCTACATTTTTTTTCCGACTGGGCAATATGTAACTCGATGTTGGCATAAAAAAAAAACACAAAAAAAAACCACACCATTGCTAGTTTTAGTTCATGGTTTGTTGGATTCGTGACATTTTATAAAAGTCTGTTATTAGTGCACTTACATCGACCGATGGAACAGGACTGTGATAACGCGACGGAGAAACCGCACGGTTAGTCAGTGTTTTACCATAATTTGGGGTTACGCTTTCCTCTAAAGCCTTTCGTGAGGAGAATTGACGTGAAGCAATTTTTTTGTTTTTTTTGGGGATTTGTCGGTCCGTCTCTTCTTCTTCTTCTTCTTCTTGTGAACGCGATATCTCAAGAATGCCTCGAGGGAATTTTCGTCAAACTCGCCCAAAACGTTCACTTGATACCGAGGATGAAGTGATTAGATGTTGCGAGGGAGAGGGCAAAGGTCAAAACTCAAGGTCACTGTGACCTCAAATTCTCCACATTCACGATTTTCTTTGGTGCATGGAACTTTTTTGTTGTCAGTTCGCCTGTATTTTTACGCGCTGCCTTTCCTATGGTGCGTTCGGGGCCTCTCTCTCTGTGAACCGAGACATTTAGCTGCCAGACTGTGAAACACTCGTGCGTCGTTTTAATGACTGCGTCTTGTTTAGCGAAGGAAATTTTTTTTTTTTTTTTTTTAATAGCAGTTATGGAGAAAATTTTAAAGAAACCCATTAAAAATGACACGGGTCGAACAGCTGGTTACATTTACGGGACGACAGAACAGCAACGGCTTTCTGCTGCATCAATTCTGGGCAACCAAAGAGAATTGTGGTCGAACGGAGCGGTTTTAATGGGAAGAACTGACGGTAAGGAATAGGAAGGAACAGCAGGTGGTTGCCTCAGTGAGCTTTCTCAAAATGAGTGAGAGGGGAAAAAAAAAAAAAAAAAAGAGAGAAAAATCCCCCCAAAAAATCAAAACATATACTATCACAGCGAGCTACTTGACAGCTGTACGAGGGCATCACCTCCGGCTTGATTTAAAAGGACGGGAACTCCTTCGGGCGTGCCGCGGCTTTTCAAGGCGAGCTCCACGTGAACCTCGGCAAACTTTTGCAGCGAACTCGTACGCAACCTTCTGATCTCTTTGCCATACGATGATGCATCCGAATGTGTGCATGCGGAGGGGATGGCAACGCTGCGGCTGTGTGCTGTATTTGCTTAAGGCCTGATTTGATCTTACAGCTACAGTTGTTGTTGGTCTGTGATTTTACAAGGAACAAAAAAAAAAAAGAGTGTTTTTCCTTCACTTCCCCTACAGGCAGCGTTTCGTGTCTGCCGGGCTAGATTTTTATCTATATTGGAAGCTCAAAATGTAGGAGGGGGGAAAAAAAGAAGGTAATTTACAGATTAGCACTCATGACTGGGGCCGACGATTTAAATTGAGGCTGGAGGGCGAGGGGATAGTTTGATCCGTCTGGATTGGTCTGACGGAAAAAAGTTAAACTCTAATGATTCAAAGTTCAGGTTTGTTCTTCTAATAATGATAAATTCCTTAAAATTGTTTCAAACAAGGCCAAACCTTGAAATGGAGACTACACTATATTACACATGGACGTTCATTTGTTAGTATTGATCGCCACTCAACTTGTGCAAAGAGTCGGTTGGTGTCTTCTGTTGTTCTACAGGAGCTTTGGCAAGTTCGTGATCATAACCCTGATGATGTTATTGGGGTTAAGACAAGTGTATAGCCTCCTTGATCCAGCCCCTAGTGGCCCTCTGTGGTATTGCGCTTTAAGATTACGGACTTTATAAAACGACTTGATTTAAATTCACGTAGTAGAGACAAACTCGTGGTGTGACGGCCGTTCTTTTTCGTTTCTGTTTTTCAAACTTCATGGAATATCGTATCATTGACACTTGAACTCGAACCATCAGCGCAAATGTCTGTATTTTGTGCAAATTCGCAAATCTAAGAAGGTAAATGTTGATAAACTTCAGCATATTAACACCGCCGATGCAAACATTAGCTCAAAGCAGAACTCTTGGCACGACCGTGACTTTTACTTTGAAGGATTCCCGAGCATTGTGCTCTTTAAATTAAATAACTGCACTTCCCCTCTGAAAATCCGACGCATACTGTATATGATCGCGTGTCCAAATTTGGCCTTTTAATGCAGATCTGAATGGAACCGTATCGAGTGTAGTCTTGGCAGACGTTGGCGCTCTCAGCTTTCAGGGTTAAATGGTGTTGGTCCGAGGCCCAGTCCGATCCATCTGTTTATGGCTGCGATGTGAATTCACTTGGCGTGCTTATCTCCGTACTGCACCGAGTGATAGTCTGATACGCTCAGTAGGTCTGTGATGTGATGTGGGAGGAAGTAAGCAGCACACTTGTTTTCATGCTCACTAAATGTGATAGCCTGACACACTTGGCAGAGATGGCGATGCGGAGCCGGTACAGGAAAAAAAAGAAAAAAAAAAAAAAAAAAAAGAAAAACAATAGGGGAGCAGACTGATGTTCACACCTCCTTCAGCCGATGGGTCGTGATGTTTTTGTCTTTGAAAAGTTTCTGTGTGTGTGTGTGTGTGTGTGTGTGTGTGTGTGTGTGTGTGTGTGTGTAGAGCTGCCAGGTCTGCCCTGTTGTCACCCTGTCAGCTCTTCCCTCCACACATCTTCGTTTGAAATGTCATTTCTCTGTCATATCCTCCGGCTTCAGCGCACAAAGGGCTGAATATCCAAAACCTCAGCTGTACCTCTCGATCCTAAAAGGACTTATGACTTTTAAAACACATTTGGCATTTATTTATTCAAAGAACTTTGAGGATGCACTGATCTAATACGACTAATAATGGCCGCAACCCGGTATCACGGCAAAACACGTGAAATAGACACGCTGGTCATGGTTGGGGCAATTTTGGTCTTTTAATTTGTTCGTCAAAAAAACTGCCAGATCAGCATTTGTGGACACAACGTGAAGATCACACCTCTGACACGAGGGCGCTTTGATGTCACTTTAAATTTAAGAGTCAGCATAATGATCGGCTTGATGTTGTGGGAGAAGTCATCAGCATTTAGTCGTAGTAGAATCTCGGCCTTGATCAGCATATTATTTCTTCAGTCTCAATAATGATATAGTTTGAACAATAATTGTCGAAGAATATTATAATTACCAACTTATTTTACCTCAAAAGCATTTGACTATATTTTTCTCCCCTTTATTATCCCGCCGTGGTGGTTTAGCATAAAGCCCCGTGGTATCGTACGCTTCTCCACAAACGGTAGCTTTGTTTTCTCGGTTCTTCCTCTAATGAGCTGGTGCTCTGCGGTCGAGCTTTTAAATATCAGAATCACAGTGACTCTGTTTTTATCATGTTGGTAGTTTGCCGGCGAGGCTGACAATTAAGACGGCGTGTGCTCGCACAGAGACCTGCGAGAGAGTATCAGACAGCCTTCTGGGTCTTAATCGATTTTCTGATTTCATAATTGAAGCAAACATCACGAGCGAGCGACGGTCGCTGACTACCTGCAGGCCTGGATTTTCTTTTGGTTCCACTGGCAACCGACGGCTCTCGTCACTTTGTGTGTGTGTGTGTGTGTGTGTGTGTGTGTGTGTGTGTGTGGTGAAGTGGAAGACGGTGTCTATGTCTGTGTTTGTAACTGCCTGTATCTGCTTGCTCATGTGTGACTGAGTGTGTTCATTTGTGCCACTGGGATCGTGTGTGTGTGAGTGTGTGTGTGAGTGTGTGTGTGTGTGTGTGTGTGTGTGAGTGTGCGTGTGCGTGTGTGTGTGTGAGTGTGAGTGTGCGTGTGTGTGTGAGTGTGTGTGTGTGAGTGTGTGTGAGTGTGTGTGTGTGATGTCTCTGTTCCAGTTCAACTCTCTATCTGCCTTTTTACTGTGACAGCTAACTCGTCTACTGAAGCAGAAACACGCAGATAGAAAACACCGATCTGTATTTCTGCCGTTTTTAATTTTTTTCTTTCTTCATTTTTATTACGTCAATTATATTCGGACGCTTTCTGCTCACGTATCATTCATGCGATGAAGAGCCAGACTGAGGGCGGAGGAGGAGGAGGAGGAGGAGGATCAGAGATGGAGAATATATACAGAATATATTGGGGAAGACAAAAGGAGGGAAAAGTCCTCATAGCTGCACCAGATTCAAAAACATAGGACCCCCCCCCCTTTTTTTTTTTCTTTTCTGGTTTTAAAAGTTTATAGTTGAGAATAAATTCTGAATTGAATCATGACACCAAGAACTGGAACTGATGCTGATTGAATGACGAGATTTACCCCCAAAAAAAGACCAAAAGTTATGCGTGCGACCAAACGGCAAAACCAGCAGTGACGTCATGTTTGGGTGGAGCTCAACTATGTGAAGAAAGTGTTACTAAACACAAGTAGCTCTCCAACACTTTTATTTTGTCAAAGTAGCTCTCGGAGAAAAAAAAGAAAAAGAAAGGGTTGGCAGCGTCCCATGTTTTGCTCTTGGGGTTAAAACCGAGCGGCAAAGCCGACAGTGACGTCACCCGTTGTTTTGTTTTTTCGAACCGCCACGAAGCCTCGAGTTCCGTTTTTGGGTCGCCGCCGTCTTTGCTCGTCCCGAGCGGTTTGGGTGCGAGCGAGCGAGTGAATCTGACTCCATCTGATCGGAAACCTGCCGATTGCCACGTCCCGCCCCACCGATAGCCGTAACCTGACTGCACCGCAGGCCTGTCAATCAAACAGACACGCCCCCAAAAACACGCGGCTTTTCGAAGCTTATTTCCTAGTTAACGACGGGATTATTTTGAGATGGACGTCCAAAAACTAGTTGGGAAGAATGGAAAGTTAGAGGAGGTTAAAAAAAAAAAAAAAAAAGGAAGATGGAAGGAAGTCAGGAGGAAGAAGGGGAAGAGGGGCGGCCGACAGGTTTTTAGAGAAGCAAGAAGAAGGTGGAAGGGAGTAGATGAAGTGCGCGAGAGAGAGAATAAAAAACCCCAGCGTGTCCGATAAATAGCGTCCAATCCCTTTTCATCCAGACTTCAAAGAACCGGAGCAGCGGGCGATCCCGAACTCAGCTGAAAAGGAGGTGGTCAAACAACCCCCCCCCCCCCCAACTGAACCCGGACCCCAGCGGCTACTTTTTTTTTTTTTTTGTCCTTTTAGCTCCAGCTTTTATCCACAGCGACTTAACCACCAGTCTTCAGCTATCAGCCACAGCAGGAAGTGTTTTTTTCCCCTTTGATATCAATCAAAGCGGCTCTTCTGCGACCGTTGGAAGTACGATCAAATAATTACACGGGTTCGGTTGTCACTATTTTTCCGTACTTGTTGAACAAACTGCCTAAAAAATAACAAAAAAACTACTTGCCTGTTCGAAGTGTTTTTTTGGTTTTTTTTAATAGAAGCGAACACTGAAAATTCTGGTCTTTGGAATTAACTCTCGCTCGTTCATGTGACCATCGAATACACTCTTAAGCAAAAAAATGTAAGTAACTCTTCTTATCGGAGTCGACCTTTTTAAAGCCTTTTTCAGTAGTTAAACCTGAAATGAAGTCGGAGTTAAAACATTAACCCCGCCAAGAGTGAATTTTTACTTTTAATGCGAGTTGTCTTAACGTGAACTTTTTTTACAGTGTTAACAGTCAACACTTAATCGTCTTATTTGACACTCATAGAGTTCAAAATTCATCACGCTACAAAGGTTTTATTTAGAAAATGACTACCTGCAATAGGAAACACTGCATGAATATTTAGACTGTCATAAGCTTATCAATGATTAAGTGTGACTGTGATAAGTTATATATATATATATATATATATATATATATATATATACACATATATATATCACAATCCCTACCTTGCACACTTATGGTTTTGAATCATAGCCCTATTTTACATATCATTATGTCTTCATCGAAACGGTCCAAAACGGCATGTTTTAACAACAAATAAATATAATTTTGACTCTTCACTTATCTTTAATTTGGTTGCGTTATTCTCGAAAAGCTACAAAGACATAACGAAAGCATGCTGCAAAGCAAAAAATTTTTTTCATTGCTGAAACCAGCGGTTTGTTCTGGTATGTCGATTTTCAAACAGCAAGCCCATCTCTCGTTTCATCATTTGATATCATTCCTTTTCTTTTGAGGTGAGATGTTTAATAAGCCCCCTTGAGTGTGTTTGGTGTACCTTCACAGTTTGTATTTCTTCTCTTCTTCTTCTTCTTCTTCTTCTTTTTGTTCTCTTTTTCATTCCCATATGTAAGTACGAAAAAAAAAAAGAAGTTAAACAAGGGAGAGAAAAAAAATGTCATCTTGTACTCCCTGGTATATTTTCTTTTTTTCTATAAAGATGATATCAATAATTGGCAACTTCAATCCAAACAGCTTAGGTGTCACCTTTCAAAAACTCTTATCTGACTCAGACCAGAGCCGATGTTCAAACATTCAGCTTGAACTCGCTGAGGATTCTGGGTTGAAACCAAATTTTTTTATTTTTTTTATTTTACGGGATGCTGATTCTGCTTATCAGAAGGACAAGAAGAGACTTTCTCCATATCTATCTGCCTCTATCTCTCTATTCGAGACACCTTATCTGAATCATCGGCCCGTCCGAGGAACGAGAGAGCTGTAAACACAAGAAAAGGGAGGGGGGACGTGTTTTATAGGCTTGTCTCTGTTTGAGAATCTGTTTTCTGATGGGATCATTCATCCTGTGGAGGGACGCATGTTAAAAAAAAAAAAAAAGGCAAAAACATTCATTTCAATCCATTCAGGGTTTGCTGAGCCGAATTTAAAGACTGTTGGCGACTAATATTGCCATTTTAGTACGTTTTTCTTTTGACAAATTTGATTTAAAATGACCCTTATGCTTGCTGACTAAGGGTCCAACTTTAAACATCTCTATGCTGAATTTAGCGGGATCCCGCTTGAATTAAATAAGTAAGATGTTATTTTTACACTATGAAAGATTTTAAGTTGATTCAACTTGAAGGTTTAAGTTTCCCCAGTTTTTTTTTTTTTATGAACTGAATTAACATGAGTTAACTGAACTTTGATTGAATAACTGGGTAAGTCATCTTAGGTGTGTTTCATTCACTATTTTAAATTAGAACAGCTCATGTTTATATCTTATGTAGTCTGCGAATAAAAAATGTACGCTTAAATTATTTGAAACTAATGATATTCGCTTGTTTATGTTACGTAAATGCGAAAATGAGTTGATTTAACTTAATTCCTGCTTGTTTTAAAGTGAACATTTCTTCACGTGTTGGTCTCATTCATCACGTGAAGATCTAGATAGTCTACTTCTACTTCTTGTTTTGTTGTCCACAACTTAATGTAAACATTTTTCATCACGGTTGCTCCTTGTGTCATTTGATCTCATAAAATGCTGGCGGTTCAATAAGAACAGCAGATACGTAAAAGTACGAAAATAATGGAGACGTTTCTTACAGAAATTACAAAGTGCCATGTGGATGCTGTGTTGAGACAGCTTCTTAAAAAAATGACAGAAGTGTGTGTGTGTGTGTGTGTGTGTGTGTGTGTGTGTGTGTGTGTGTGTGTGTGTGTGTGCGGTGACCAGGCCATTGTGATGTGTAAAGTCTCGGTGTGATTTCAGATGAAAATAGCTTCAATTATCATTAAATCTCCCTCCTGCCATCATCGAGGTCGATAGAAAGCGTCGCTCGACTCCCGACCCGTCTCTCATCTTCCAGGTCTTTTCTATTTGTCTCATTCGAACTCCCTCCATCAGAACCGGTCAATAAACGACTTCGTCAGCTCAACTAATTGCCATCTCTTCCTCTGCCTGTCTTTAGATTCTCCCTTCGCTTCCCTGCGTCTCTTTAAGTTTTATTCAGCTGCTTTCAAATCCTTTTTTTTTTTTTTTTCTTTTCTTCTGATCAATACACTTCTTCACTTCCCATTTTCTTCCTCCTTTTATTTTTTTTTAATGTTTTTTCCTCCCATAAAGTCAACTGAGACATCCTTACTGCCGCAAAAATATTCCCCGTCAAATCGATGCATGTATTCCACTAATACAGTTCGGTATTATTTAATAAACCCAAACTATGACGATGGTACATCTTCAAAAAAACTTTAAAAAAAAACATATCGCTGCAGCAGCACTTCACTTGGTTTCTATTTTCAGGTTTTCTTTATGTATTTAATGACGTTGGTATTGATTGACAGAACATCCCTAACTAACTGCGGTCAAGACATGCTGAGGAATGAGAACCCGGTTATGGGCCTCTGATCTTTTCTTTTCCTCTGGGAGCTGGCATGTACGCTTCGTGAAGAGCGGAGCTCAACTGGTTTAGACGCTCACCACATGAGAAACACGACCCTCTGCTTCGCCACGCAAACATTGACACACCATCTTATCACCGGAGCGTGTTTTTGCCCTCCGTCGTAACGCCACGTCGCAATCGTCTGCGTCATTCGTACATGAGGTGAAAAGGCCGAGCGGACTGCTGTTTGCTGTTGTTTGTACCTGGTCATCGTTTCCTTTTTGTTTGTCACACACACACACACACACACACACACACACACACACACACACACACTACCTGAAGAGCTTTTTTTTTTCCTGGTCAGAAAACTGTTTTTTTTTTATTTTTTATTTTTCATAAACAAAGTTTCTTCCTTGCAACATCATGCAAAAGAGTTTCCGAGTTTTGTTTTTTAAATTGATTAATTAGTGGGAAAAAAAACCCCCAAAAAAACCACCAGACACGGCACCTAAATAGACAAAAGTCACAGAGATTTCACATTGAAAGGACCTATTTGAGACCAATTATTGTGCTTGGAAAGAAATAAAAAAAAAAAAAAGAAAAGGATTTTCAGCGTTGGTTAACGTGTGGTTGTCCTGAATAGCAGCGAGGCAGCAGCCCTTCGATGGGAGCAGCAGGCAGATTCCAGTGGCAGCCAGGCATGAGTACACAGCTGCAGGGATGACACGCGCACACACACACACACACACACACACACACACACACACACACACACACACACACGCGTACGTAAATACAGCCGCAAACATACATACAGATGCAAACAGATGACTTGTAATCACACAAGAGCCGAAGTAAGACCCACATACGGGTTCATACGTGGACAGTCACATGTACTCGGGGCCGGCTGCTTCCTGTTTTAATCTGTGATGACATGAGCGAACAACGGCGGCGACAGAGACTGAAGAGAGCGGGAAGAGAAGGATTCACGCACGAACTGAAAAGAGAAGCAGAAAAAAAAGGAAAGAAAGAGAAGAGGGGGATGTAATCCGGATATATAAACGGTGGGGGGGAAAGGAAAGGAAAGGAAATGAGGATGGAAAGAAAGAAGAGATAAGTTATAGTATTCAGATCGGAAACTAGTAGAAGACGATCTGGTTTAAGTTTTCAATCCTGCGAGATGCTTATTATTGGCTACCTTTGGTTTTCTGACAGAAAACGTTTTGACTTTCGTGGATCCCGACTTCATTTTAGCGTCTCAGCTCAAAGTTCAGCTGAGGGTCAACGTCTTGGTATTTACAAAAACAACGTGTCAACCGGGACGCGACTGGAGTAGAAGGAAGAGCTGACGACTGACAGACTATAACTCCGTGACAGGTGATCAAACTCGCATAACGCAGCGCTGAACTTTTACAAGTTAAGTCTTGAGCTATCCTCCAAATGTACCGGGCAGTAAATAAACCTCGGAACGTTATCGAGAGAGCTGCGGCGCTCTCCGCTCGGTTCCACTCGGGGAACATGGGCGGAAAATGGTAATTTTTTTTTTCAAGCTACCGTTGGCGTCTGTATTTCAGGGCCCATTGAGCACACAACATTAGAGCCCTTCTGTGAGAGACGGAACTGATCTAACAGCTCAAGTGCTGGTAAACACCAACAAGTCAAGTTTGACTCGTTTTGTGAAGCCCAGACAGTTATTAATTAACGATTCATCGTATCAGTCGTTCAAGACCGCCGTTGCGGTGCGATTAGTCACAAGATCCTTCGTCAAGCGACATTTATTTGCGTGAAAGTTTCACGTCCCCCCCCCCCCCCCCCCCCCCCAAAAAAAAAAAAAAAAAACGTACAACAGACTCGCGCATCCAACTAGAACGAAGCGTGTAACTGTCACGCTTAGACGGCCGCAAGCGTAGCCATCTCACGTTTAGCTGTAGTGGGCGGGGGCGTGTATGTGTTTCATGAAGTCGTCTCGTCATCGTGACGGTTGATTTATTTTTAGTGTTTAAGTTGACACTTTATCACAGGCAATCGAAGGGTTTTATGAAGAGCTGCCAGAGGCAAACAGTAGAGGATTGCAGCTACAACATTTAAAACTATTCAGACCGGCATTTTATTACATTTTGACAGATCTTACTTTATGCGGCATCTTATGACATTATTACACTATTACGAGGAAACTCACTCAGGATCCGACCGGCCTCATCTTGTTTTTGTTGTTGTTTTTTTCTATCTGTATTTGCTGTTCTCAGATCTCCGTGAAAAGACTTTCTGACAAACCCGTTTGATAAAAGCACTTTAGGAATAAATTGGGACTCGGCTCGCAAGAGAGGAGGAACGGATCGACGGGAGCACAACAGGTGGATGGAAAGAGGCGTAGGGGGTGAAGGGGGGAGGGGGGGGTAGGAGAGATAAAACGATGATGGGAATCAGATCAGCGGGGGAAGTCGCGATGAGGAGAGACGGGCGGCTCTCGAGGAATCAACAAGTGAAGGAAGTGACCTTTTTTTTCTTCCGCCGAGTAAATGCCGGTTTGCGTGACCTTCAGGTCACCCCAACCAGTTCAGACATTTAGGCAAAGGCAGGAAATATCGAAATAACCCTGTTTTTTTTTTCTTTTATGCAATTGTTCTCAACTCCTGCCCGTCGAGGGAATTAGACGCTTAACACCCCCCCCCCCCCCCCCCAGGTGCTAGCTCTGCCTCATCATTTGCTAAAAACTCACATCCGTGGTGATGTCACAGTCCAGTTTGCTCCATCGGCGCCGATCAGCTGCAGCTTCCAGGTGTTAACGTGCGATTTGTAAAAACCGGGCGGCCTAACAGAGGGAAGCGAGCGTTCACCGCCCGTCCTCCCTCGACAGGATTTTTTTTTTTTTATTTAAAATGTTTTTTTTTAAAGAAAGAACGAGGGAGAAAATAAGAAGGGGGGAAAAAAAAAAAAAAACTTCATTAAGAATCCTCGGAGAGTTTCACTTTGATGTCAGAAAATCGTTTTGTCAGAGTCTCCGCGGCCGTTTTTGAGCCGCAGCGTTATCTCCGCTCGGAAAGGGAAAAAAAAAGTTTTTTTTAAAGCGCAGACAAAGAAGATGATGCAAGTGTGTGTGTGTGTGTGTGTGTGTGTGTGTGTGTGTGTGTGTGTGTGTGTGTGTTTGGTTCCACGGGAGTTAGGTGACAAAAATTTGTGAGGAGCATTACGATATGAAACTGTGTATGCGTGCGCAGATGGGTATAAACGATAAAGACGTATGACCCCTCGTAAACATTATAGCCAGGACAGAAGCAACCTTCACGCTCTGTACATCCCCACCCGCTCCCTTCCCTCTCTCTCTCTCACACACACACACACACACACACGCACACACACACACACACACACACACACACACACACACACACATAACTAATTAAGGAGCATTTTATTCTCGCTAACGCATACTTTTTTTTTATTGCCGCCCTCTTCCAAACCACATGCCCGGGCAATTTATTAGCACTCCAGCCGCAACTACAAAGCCAGCGTGTCGTGATTAAAGCCCCCCCGTCAAATAAAGCGCAGCCGGAGACCAGCTAACAAATTACACACCGAGGCACTCGGCTTACAGCGGCATCCTTTCTTCTCTACGTTAAAGGTGAAGAGTCGTACGATGAAAACCACATCGATCGATCTTTATGTCGTGGAATTAACATATGATTAAGCTTTCGAGTGCACGTTATCCATCACTTTATGACGGAAAAGTGTCATTTTCTCATCTGTGGTTACCTCCCACGCTTTTTTTTTTTTTTTTTTTTTTTTTGTCCTTCCCCGAACTCCTCCGGTTGTCAGTCGGGACGGTTTTAGTCGATACAACCCGCGGACAGCTTGTCATTATCTGCCAAAACCGTCACCGGTAAACAACTTCTGTTGTGTTCTCCCTGATGGCCGTTTCGCTTTTTCTCACTGGCGTGTCACTCTATGTTTTGGTAATTCTCCGTTTCCCTGCAGAGGCACTTCGGGGGTGAAGCTCATTGCTAAAAACCGCTTTAATAAGTAAATTAGCTCGCACCTCCAATGGGAAGAGGACAGCAGGAGAGACGGTAATCGAAACGAAAACGGAGATGTGATTGAAGATGACAGCATTGGAAATTGCGTAACAATTATTTATTTTGCTTAAAAAAATTGGAATACTGAGACTTTTTGCAGCAATTAATTCAAGTCCATTTTTTTCCACCGTCCTCAGCACAAAGCCTTATAGTCTACTTTAAAGAACCCAAAATAAGCTTCTTCTTTTTCCCCCTTGTCAGGCTTTGAGGTTTATTATTAAATTGGATGTTAGCACCGTGATTTATTTAAAGCTCCAATGAAGGGAGTGAGATCTCTTCACTGCTCAACTTGTCAGTTTTGCAGGACTGTCCTTAAGGCATATTAACACAAAATGATTCATCCGGGGGATTAGGTTGCAGCCCATTTCCAGGAAACAGATTATATATGCAGATTGTGTGTGTGTTTTTTTAAGCATCAATTTGTCCCTTCTGGGTCTCTGGTCTCCGGCCCATATGTTTCATCATCTGCTGCCCCGTCGGTGTCGGAGGAAGCCACGATCATATAGATTCATTATCTCTGGATTCATTTCATCGCATTTTATTATCATTATTATACCCGTATACCGAGGAAGGAGGGTGTGAAGCCTGTTGCAGGAATAGCTGGACAAAAAAAACAAAAAAAACAAAAATCTTGATTGGGGGGGGGGGGGGGGTGATGGGGGTTAATGAAGCGATGCCTTAAGCAAGACTCCTAATTTGACTCCAGCGGACTGCCCTTGAAATAAAGTAAAAGCCACTTTAATTTTGCATTTAGATTTAGGAAAAAAAAAAAAAAAAAAAAGAGTTCGTTGGAGAACTGTGACCAAGCAGTTCATTTTTTAAATGAATAAAACAAATTGATTCCAAAACATATATGTATAAAATACATATATGTATAACATGCACACATATATATATATATATAGGCTAGTTTAATCAATGAAAAGATATCCTGTCGAATGTGACTGTACGGTACATCAACGTGGCACAACATTTTCTTTATTTTATAATTATTGACGGGATTGTTTTCAGATGGCTGGCCAGTGCACTAATCAGGAAGAGTGAATTTTAGCAAATGACAATCAGGAAACTTGTTGAAAAAATGTTATTGACTGAGAATTTCATCATACTAGTTGAATGGGAGTCTATTGAAACCGCCGCTTTTCAGCGCCGACCCTCTAGTGGCACTCGGTGGCGTTGCAGTTTAAGGCACTTCCGCATCGGCCAAATTTTTCAGAGCAGGAAGCTACGAACACTTTTAGATTTTTTTTTTTTTTTTTTACCAGCGCCTGGTTGTAAATGCATTTCTCCCGTCAGAACAGAAGGTGGCGATAAAGCGCCCTAAAAGCTGCCTGCCAGCCGCCATTAAATGACGCAGGGAGAAGAGGAACATTCGATAAAAAAATTGAATCCTTCAGAGCGAATTTTCTAGTTCTAGTTTTGCCTCAAAATGGCCATCCGCAGTTCCTCCTTGGTTAGAAAAAAAGTGTCTTCCTCATTGTACAACCACGTCCTTATTATCTGTCTGGGTTTGCTCGCTGGAGGCGGGAAGCGGGTCAAGTTGAGACAGAGGCTGAAACATCTGTTTACATCTGCCAGCCCTGCTGCTCATCTCTCGCTCAGTGTACCGTAGTGCCGAAAAACAACGATCCTGAAAGACGTTTCTGTCGGATGGATTTTAGCCATGAGATGCCTTTGGCTTTACTTACCTGGCTGTGTGATTTAATAAAGAAAAGCCTTTCAGAAAATCAGTGATCAGTGATTTGAACCCCATGTCGAACTCTTGCATTTGCTGTTTTGATATTGGATCCAAGCAGAGCTACCGTGTTGATACGAGCCCAGATGGATGGAGCTCAAGGCGAGTAACACTGCACAGTTTGAAACAACTGCTTTTAACAAGTGTGGAAACCAAAAAAAACAAAAAACTAAATGAAAGGCTCCCTGCACAGACGAGATGGAAATTATGCGAACACAGCGATAAAGGACACGAGGCGATTTTTCATGGCCGGTTTCTTTTGGGTAAAATAGAAAAAGAATAAATCCCGTGGATGTTTTCACTTCACGCTTGTTATTTCAAACAATATGTTTGGGACTCGTGGCTTGAAGCAGCACCTGGAGTTCTGACTATTATTTACCATATTTATGCCTTTTTGTAATCACTTCCTGCCTTCATGAACATGTCTTTTAAAACCAGTTTGACAGACTGGGACTGGATTTTTAGAAATTTGATCAATTCCTCAACTCAATTGACCAATAGGTTATTAGCAATGAAAAACAGCCCATTCTATTGTAATACAGTTTTTGACTATCATGATGATGAATAGACCGTGTGGATTTCCTGTAGAATATTTATGGCAGACACAAAGAATATTTTTGAGCTTTTAGCTTGTCGGTGAACTGAGTAAAATACACAAAAATATTCATATTTATGCTGTTATATATTTTTGCTCATCTTTTCATTCTTTCGGTTTTTCTTTTCTGTATTATTATCCTGCCGTGTTTCATTGAAAACGCTTCTTCTCCCCGTTTTGCAGGTTTGGAGGTCAGTTCAATCACTTTTAATTTAAATGAAGTCATCGTCTCATTTCCTACCTAATTGTTAGTCCATTTCATGTCCCAAAAAAAATAAAAAAAATAAAATGCATAAACTATTTCTTTAATGACCAAATGAAAGTAAATGGGCTTCAAATCTCTTCATACAAATTGAGCGCACAGAATATGAAAAAAAAAGGTCAAATCTAAATCAAATGAAATTTTTGTTGTTGTGTTCTGATCAAACGAAGACTTAAACCAGAAAAACAAATATCAATTTCATATGCCAACTCCATTTTATTGGCTTCCTACTTGTACTCGGCGCAATGACAATAAAGTTAAATCCAATCTCATCTGAGAAAAAACAATAAAAAAAATAAAAAAAATGACAGGACCGGTACTTTAAACGTTTTTAGTTTTACTCTCTTTTAAATCTTACCAAACTTTGTTCTGTGTGGATCATTCAAGCCCAGGCAGCTCTGATTGTTTCTCTGCTGCGTCCTCTATATGTCAGAGTTTATCGACTTTAACGGACACACAAATAGGTAACAGATGCAAACACGCATTCTGGGCTTCGGTAAATGCAGGAGAGAATTGCTCGTGTATAAAAAAAAAAATACACCACGGCAGACACATAAAAAAAAAAAAACAAACAGAATGACGCCCATCCGTTATCATGAATCACACATAAACGCACCATTTTGCATGGAGCATAAATGCAAATACACATATTGAATGTCAACTCGTGCACAAATACAGTCACCTCACGGCCCAGACACACACACACACACACACACACACACACACACACACACACACACACACACACACTCCGTGTTAGTTGATTGGCACTGGCTTGCTGCATTGCCGACAACCGCCACCTCCTCATTTGCATAAAGCTCAGGAGCGACGTGCACCTTCCCAGTTGCCCTCCTCCACGCAGGGGGGGGGGGGGGCTGGTGATTGGCAGCGGCCTCGTAGCGAAGCCAGACGCCGAAATGCGACTCGGCTATAACTGAATTCAAAAGAAGCCGCCGGCAACCTCCGAGGGCCACAAAAAGCTCCACTCAATTTCACCTTTTTTTTTGCTTAGATGCGATTTTTTTTTTTGGACTGCCGTTTCTCAAAGTGACCCGTATCTAATGTCAGCGTTGATTGACGCAGCCCGAGACGAGCCGGGGCAAAAAAGTCACCGTATTTGAACGTGTTAAGGAAATAAAGTCAAATTGACAGCGTGTGTTTGAAGGCAAAGGTAATCTGCAATGCGTCAAATTGAACCTTCTTTTAAAGTAGCCGTCTCCAAGCTGATATGATTGATGGAAACATTTGTGCTTTTTACACGGAATTATAATCTACTCCAGGTGTTGCATTTATTTGATTGAGGAAAAAGAAGGTGTTTGCAATTGCAGCAGATTGGTTCACCAAATACGGTCCAGCAGTGGCGATCCAAGGAGGGCTAGTGGCGTCGCTGGATACGGGAATTGACGCAAAAATGAACAATAGCTTCCCTCCTGCACACGTAGGCAGTAGCAGCGTTAGGGGTGTCGCAATCACGACATTTTTGTTGACGAGTAGTCATACAAATAATTGCAATTAACAATTTCATTGTCTTTTTCTGTGAATTTTAAGCCGCCATAAGCCGAATCAAAGTTGAATGAAACACGTACGCCTTATGAAGAAGAGTAACTGTATTACAATTGAACATCGGAACATATAAAAAAAAGATGTACCGCCTTTGACTTCCATGTTTTTGACGCGAATCTGACAAATCGTTGGCCTTTTTTGTTCATTTGGCCTAAAATCCTAAAAAGATTCCAGGGATTACAAAAGACTGCTTCGTCAGCTTGTTTTGAAAAAAAAAATAAGTAGATGCTAATCATTTTTTTTTTTTTTTTTTTTTTTTTTTTTTTTTTTATGATTAAGAGAGAATAGAGTTACGGCCTCGATGTACCAGTGAAGGACAGACGTGTTAAAGGGGAACTTTGTTACAGTGAGTGTTGCGTTTGAAGATAGCGCAATATTTCAAACGACAGGAAATAAACAAAAACCCAGCCTTTCAGTCACTAAATAAAAATGACATTATTTCCCTTTCTTTGGCCGTGAGCTCGAATTCCCACCTCGCGGGCCGATTTATCTCCTCACGTCCCGTCTGAACTCCCCTGCTGTCGGAAGTAATAAGCGAAATAAAAAAAAAATTAGGACAACAATCTGACAAAGTGAAGAATAACAATAATTCCATACTAATGCAGTCAAAATTGACTGAAACAGTGTTAAAGTGCATTTATGTATTTATTTCTACGTGTTACATCACTTCCCCGACCCCCACCCCCCCCCACCCCACCCCACCCCACCCCAGGCGGTTTGATTAGCATAATAATTAAGCTGGAGCCGTAACGCACTGTTTGTTCCTATATTGCTGCACACAGCAGTTGGTTTTGAAGTCGTCATCCCCCTCTTCCCTCCCTCCCTCCCCCTTACACGCAGCCCACCCACCTCCCCCCCACCCCCACCCCCCACCTATCCAAGAAAATTACCATGCATTTAGACAATGTGAATGAATTAACGGAGAGCTAATTTCTCCCAGAATCCTGTGACTGGTTATCAGAGGCGAGCGAGTGCACCTCTGAGAGTTTGTGTCTGAGTGTGTGTGTGTGTGTGTGTGTGTGTGTGTGTGTGTGTGTGTGTGTGTGTGTGTGTGTGTGTGCGCGCATGCTCCCCTAACTTCCTCATTACATGCAGTGATTGACTGCGAGAGGATGGTGCGAGATAGAGGAAGAGTAGCGGTTAGGAGGGAGGGAGGGGGGGGAGGTGGAGGAGGGGGGGATTGTAGATTGGGGGAAAAGTTTCATTATGAAATTGAGAATGAGGATTCAATTAGAGCTTATTTAAAAACTAATGTTGCTCTTCTTCTCCTCTCTCGCCCTCGTTTTTTCCCCATTTCTCCCTCGCTCGCCCCATCAAAGATGTTTTCTCGAGGATCGACGTGATTTATGGCGAACTAGCGAATGAGAGCATAATGATGTTCCCCGTAATGAATTGATTAGCATTTTAATAGTGAGAGGGAGCGGCGCGCTGGAGACGTGGACCGCCGGGGGTTCAAGTTTACGGTGTGTTTGAATGGGTGTTCGCGCGGATGACGGAGGCCGTCGCACTGTCTTCTGAAGGTTTTGAGGGTCACATAGGAGCCATAAGCTTCTTCTTATTATTATTATTATTATTATTATTCTTCTTCTTCTTCTTCTTCTTCGTCTTCTTCTTATTTCTTCTTATTTGCATGTGAAAAATGCTGTAAACTACTCTGGCTGAGTGTCCGACCCAGGAGCACGGCAAAACGTGAAATAGCCACGCTTTGGCCTGCCCAGGCGTGGCAGTTACACGTTTTGAAAGCGTGAAACTAACACGCGCGTAAATAACATCAAGGTGTCAGCTGCGTAGTATGATCATAAATGTTTATTTTTTAAACGTGATCAACATCCAGCTTCAATTTTTAAACGTTCAAAGTTTCCTAATCAGATATTCACGACCGTCACTGTGCTGATTGCTGATTAACTGCATGAGTTCTAATTAGATCTGATTAATCAATCAGGCTGATTTATTAGTGAAAGCAAGTCATCAATTCTTATTTCTCCAGTGAACAAATTAAGTTTACA
>NW_027185399.1:503532-528532 GCF_022577435.1 Embiotoca jacksoni
AATCTTGGAGTGTGTGTGTGTGTGTGTGTGTGTGTGTGTGTGTGTGTGTGTGTGTGTGTGTGAAGCCTCTGCAGTAGAGGGATAACCTCCTCCTGTATTTTCCTGAATGGGATTCACTCACCCAGTGCTTATCACTCACTCACACACACACTCACACACACTCACACACACACACACACACACACACACACACACACACACACACACACACACACACACACACACACACACACACACCACACACACACACACACACACCGACCGACTGACATAGACAAAGATGTTCTTTACACACTCATGCTTAGTCTCTCTCTATTTTGCTGTCTTCTCCCCTCAATACTGCTGCCTTTCTCTCTTTTTGTGACTGCCTTTCTATCTCACACACACACACACACACACACACACACACACACACACACACACACACACACACACACACACACACACACACACACACACACACACTCGCTCGTGCGTGCACACATCTTGGCGGGAAACAGTGCTGCAGTATCGGGATGCTGAAGCCAGGTGTGGCGTAGGTTATGACACAGTCACATTATCACACACACACACACACACACACACACACACACACACACACACACACAGAGAGAGTATGCAGCAATAAAGAGAACTCTGCCTTTAGGATTAGTTGTAATAGCTCAACAAAGGCCCGGGAAATGGAAAGCTCTTCCGAGGGAAACTTACCGTGAACGCTTTTTTTTTTTTTTCTTTCTCCCCCCCAGAAAATCACTCTTCCAACGTTGTGTATGGAGGGAGGGAGGGAGGGAGGGAGGCAGACAGCCCGGCTTCACTCGTTCACTTATAAAACCACCAGACCAAATGTCAGTTGATAAATGACTGAATGTGTGAAAGTGTGGCGGAAGAAAGTAAAGTCACACAAGAAAATGATTCCGTGACTCCCGCAGATGGAAACGCATTAGCCGGCCCGTCATCCGTAACTCCGGAAGGGGTTTACGCGTTTTAGCACCTAATTTAAATACTTCGCTCTGATTGGATGTTCTGCCGCCCACCATCCGAGCCTGCATCCACCGCGTAGACCGGATATAAAAGCGGACGTAGATTTTTGGGGGTGTCGGGAAAATGAGGCCGACGCGCCGTAATGCTGCAATTCCACCGAGTCGCCACCAAGAGGTCGGCTCCAAAAAGGCTCCCGTAGGCTCCCATTCAACCCATCTCATAAAATTCAAAGTCAATAAAATTTCTCCACGAGTTATTTCGGTTCTTATTAGTTTTCTGGAGGTCCATCTGAAAATAATCCGTCATTAATTAGAAAGTAGGCCTCAAAAAGCAGCTTTTTTGGGGGGCGTGTCTGTTCTGATTGACAGGCCTGTGGTGCAGTCAGGTTACAGCTATCGGCGGGCGGGATGTAGATCGAGTCAGATCCACCGCTTGTTCTTTGTTGCGTCACGCAACTTATCAACAGCTTTGTGACGTGGCCGAAGTCAACTTTTTAAACGTGTTTTACCCCTATAAGGCAACGATTTACAACTTGGAGACTATTTCAAAGGTTTCTTTATCTCGTGTTCTCCGGCTTCAGCCGTTAAAATTCCAATCGTTTCCATGTCATCGGAAGAGGAGAGCAAGGCACTAACGTCCACCGGGGTATAAAAGGGTTCTATCCCCACACGGCTCTGCCAACTTTAAGCCTCATGGAACATTTACACATCTGGATAAAAGCCTTCCGCCAATTGGCACATCAGCCTCGACCGTCCCGCGTGGAGGTAGCGAAGGCAAGCGGAAGTAACAAAACGCATCCCTGGAAATTTTGAAGTCTTTGATCACCACACCGGGAGACGGAGAGCGAGAGAAAGCAGAAGAAACGGCCGGAAAAAAAAAAAAAGAAAGAAGAAGAGCTGAGGTTCGTCTAATTGAAATGCAAACCATCAAACCGACTGTATCCTCAATAAGGCTGGAGAATTTAATGCCGCCACGAGAGAGACTTGGAAAAAAAAAAAAAAAGTAAGAGAGAGAGAGAGGGAATAACTTATGCCCTTTGGAACGTGTCCTTCATCTCCACGTTGGAAAAGAGGCAAACAGCAGCCGAGGCGTCATTTGAATGCAAAACCCGTGAGAGCTACAATAACCTGGTGCAGGAATGGTCAGATGAAGGAAAATTATAATAAATACAAAATAATTAAAGGTGGGACGGAAGGAGAATTCCCCGACGAAAACGCGGCAAATATACGGCGCCATCGCCGACAAAAGATCGAGTACATTAAAGAACAGAAGGAGACTCAGAGTCAGAGAGGGGGGATTGTGCCCCCCCCCCCCCCTCCACCCCCCGGCCAATAATCCTTTCACCACTGAGACCGATGGTTTTTAGTGAGACGAGGGAGCCGTGAGCCTCCAAAAGAAAGAAAAAAAAAGCTCATTGAAATGCCAAAAACATAACCTTGTTAATGAAACTGAACTCAAGGTGGCAACCGATTCTTGTTCGGCTTAAAGCTCGAGCAGCTGCGCTAATTGGTTGGGAAATAATTGGAGTTTACGATCCTCGAGTCGCGTTGCGGATTTGATACGACCGTTTCTTTCACGTGCTAATTGACGGAAGATCGTTCTGTTAAAACGAACGCTGTGAAATAACAGGTTCGGTCTTTTCTCGCGTTTCCTTCTGAAGTGAAATGTCCCGCTCGATGTGTTGAACGTCCACCGTTTTTTTTTTGCGTAGTTCAAACCGGTGTCGGCTGCGTTTGCGTCTTAATTCGTTACAAACCGAAGCGCGCCGTCGGTTTTGTCGATTTTCTGGATCTTAAAGCGGACGTAGCTTCCGGGTCTGAAAAACCAGGCCGACGCGGAAGCGCCTTAAGCTGCGATACCACCGACTGCCACCAGAGGTCGGCTCCGTAGACTCCCATTCAACCAATCACATAAAAATGCAAGTCAATAATTTCTTTTCTGCGCGTTATCTCTGCGTTGTTCGCTGAAGTCGCTCCTTCTTATTCGCTTTCTGGCGGTTCGTCTGAAAATAATCCCTCATTCATTTGAAAATAAGCTTCAAAAAGCACCTTTTTTTGAGGGTGGGGTGGGGTGGGGTGGGGGGATGTGTCTGTTTGATTGACTGTTTTGAAAATTCTGTGACTGTGTTTTCACTTTTTCAGTTTCAATTTTCTACCCGAAGCGGATTGATTTAGCAAATGAGATCAGATAATACCGACATCGTGCAACATTGACTTGATACATTATATTTCAGAATCCATCCTTTTGTCCTTTTGACGACTCGATCCCGCTCGCGTCGTCCTGGAATCCGGCGTCTCTGTTAAAATGTGTCCCACCTTTTCCCCAAGCGATGAGCAGAACTGATGGAGACGTACAGATTGTCCCATTAATTATGGATCCGATGAGCGACCCCCCCCTCCTCCCCCTCTCCCTTCCCCACTCCCCCCCCCCTCCCACGCTCCGCCGTCCTCCACGAATACCAACGTCTGGAAGACAGAAGGTGTTACAGTTTGCGTTGAATCCCGTCAGGCAATCTGCGCGTCGGTGTGAAGTCGATGAATAATTAACGGGGGATGTTAGCGTCTGTCGCAGTTGTGTTCCGTCTGGCTTCGTTCTCCTCCTTCACAGGTACTCGGGCCGGAAGTTTGGTTCCCGCTTTTGTCCGTGTTTTTAGATCAGAAAAGTATTTGCACTGGCAGGTTTTTTTTTTTTCATTTTTTTTTTTTTCATTCATGAAATTCTTTGGGACAGAATCACATTTATTGAACTACCTGTGATGTGATTTGAGCTCCGATCTTGATACTTGCCAAAATGCACTATTGATCAGTCGACCTTCAAGGGGATATTGGAAGTGTTGTGACCTTGACCACACCGGTGACCAATTTTAACTTACAGAATAAGACTTAGATCGAGGCACAGATTGTATTGTGGACACTTGTTGCGTACATTTTTTTTTTTTTTCAATAACTGCAGCACAGTGCAGCATAATCAACGGTTTGTGATTTACATTACAGCCATCACATGTAATTATTTCAACTTTGTTTCTGACGAATTGCGTTTTTTTTTTATAGTAGTATAATTACTACCATGCCCATTAGTTTAAGTTTAGGTTTAAGTTTATGTTTATTTATAGTATCTACAGAATACATTCATTGATTTGTCGATTTTTGTGTAAACCGACCGCGCTTTTGACTTTGACCAAATAACCATTTGACCATTTTCTGACGCATCTGCTTTTGTTCTGATGATTTAAAACGGAGAAAAAAAACTTAAATGTGCGTTTGCTTTCAATCTCAGCCGCTCGCTTCTCCAGCTGCGTGTCAGCGCGACACCGTTTATGCAAAAAAAAAAACCCAAAAAAACCTGAACTTTTGAACTTCTTGAACTCGGAAACCTTTTTCCTCCTGGATCCCCGTTCAGCCCCGAAATAACTGTTTTTAATGTTTGCCGTTGTCTTAAGCCAAAAACTTGCCGCGTGGAAACGTAGCTAACACCGACAATTTCGCACGGTGATTACCAAGAAACATCATTTGGTTTATTTTCACCGCCTGAACGCGTTCGACCAGCCAGTCGATTTGTCACAGTTCGTTTTATTATGAAAGAGTAATTTATAGAACGGGAAATGCAAATGCTGTCTCAGAAACGGGGAAGTCGGCCTTGTGAGCTGCGTGTCTCTTGGAAAAAAAAAAAAAAAAGCCTTTTACTATTGCTGATACAAGCAGCCTCAGAGGCTAAAATAGGTTTTTTTTTTTTTTTAGAGCTGATGGATAAAGGATGGAAAGAGAAAATGCAGATACATCCATAGATAACCCTGCAGGTCACAGGGTCTATATGGGGGGAAAAAAAGTGGTTCGATTCACTCTGCGTTCAAGCTTCACGTCTACTGGGAATACTGTACGACAAACACACACACACACACACACACACACACACACACACACACACACACACACACACACGCACACGAGGCACATAAGCGATTTTTTGCCACACTCGTCAGCTAATGACTACGTTCAGTATTGATTAGCGCCCAAATGATTAGTAAATGAATCAAGAGGCGGGAAATGAAAAATGTAACTCGTTTTAGATTAGATTAGCCCGTATCGTTTCCTTGCGGAGGAATTTGTCTCGTGCGTTTGACAGAACACAAACAAAATCATTAAACATGAGTGAAAAACAAAAGCATTAACACGCCTCATTTTCCCTTTTTACGCAAGCGGCGACGTCACCCGTCGGTTTGTGAACGAACGGCCGTGATGAAGCTCGGAGTTCAGATGTTTGGCCGGCGCCATCTTTGCTGGAGCCGGTCAGTGCCCATATTTGGACGGGATGGGGGAGGAGCCGGCGGTGGATGTCACTCGATCTGATTGGAAACCCGGCGATGCTGCGATCCGGCCCGCCGATAGCCGTGACCTGACTGCACCACAGGCCTGTCAATCAAACAGACAGACCCCCCCCCCCCCTCTAAAAAAAAAACAACACAAAAAAACCCACGTCTTTTTGAAGCTTTTCAATGACGGGTTTATATTTTTTTAGACAGACCACCATAAAACTAACAAGCAACGACTTTTAACTAACAACACCGAAATAACTAGTGGAAAAAAATGTACTGACTTAGCATTTCGTCAAATACGTGGCCGATTGTTTTTTCTCTTCTTTATAACACTGTGCTAAATTATTTACATGTGGGTTTCGAAACTCTTGAATTAAAAAGCCCCGCCGATTTGAAAACGAGCTTTCGTTAACTTGCGATCGCAGATTCGTTCTTTCACCGAGATCGTTTTCGATCGGCCGTACGATACATATATAATTGATAGATTTATATACGAATCAATACGATACATACGCGCTCATTTCTTTCTCTGGTTAATAATGTCTCATTCTCGCTCTTGTTCTTTTCTCCAGCTTTATCTTTTTCTGCACACAAAGAGGGAACTCGTTCTCCGTCGTAAACCCGCCACCCTCTCCGTGTGCTAATACTCATTATGAGCGCCGGTCCCTGGTGCACTGTACTGTTGGTGGTGGAGGTTGTTTTTTTTTTTTGGTAAATGGTTCATTGACTGAGAGCTCCTTCATAGTAGCAGGATGTAATTAAAATTCCCCCGTGTGTGTGTATGCTTCAAACGGCGATTAAGACTGCAGCAAAAAATAGAGTTTCTCATTTGAATTGATTTTTACGCCACCCTCCCCTCTTTATTCCCTCTTTTTTTTTTTTTTGCCTCCTGCGCTCTCGAACTGACTTTAACCCCCGAACTAATCCCAGCCCCCCCCCCCTCCCCCCTCCCACCCGCCCGCCTCTTTCTCTCCCAGATCCTTCTGTATATATCTCTTTATCTGCATCGTTATCCCTTATTCTTCACAGTCCTGCTGACACATATAAAAGTCTGTCTTTTTTTTTTTTTTTTTTTTTTTTTTTTTAAAACTTACTTTTCTCATGTCGGATGCTGACAAAACTTAAAGGTGTAATACGTATACGTCGCGTTCCCTCTTCAGCAGACGAACGTCAAAACGGCCCGATGTTGATACGTTCTTGCATATATATCATTCTGCTGTATATTTATCGCCGACTGTTAAATTCCTGCTTTGTTTGTCTGTTAAAGTCATGAGAAACTGTTACAGACAGTAATACACTGCACTGGTAAAAAAAAAAAAAAATAGTCCAGTTGCAGTACAGTGAGTGATCTAACTTAATGTCAATGTGGATTGAAAAAAAAAAAAATTACAAAAAAAAGCAATTTTGATGTCTGCTACATATTTTTCATGCATTTTTATTGAAGAGGGGGAAAAAAAGGAAATTGCTTTCCATGCTCAAAGGAATTGTTTTTTTTTGTTTTTTTTAACTTTTTGCCCCGAGAGCTTTTGTGCCTTTTATCTAAAGCAAACTCACCAGAAAAGGACTTTTGTAATTGAAAAGTTTAACGCACGTTTGTTGCATCCATCATGTTCTTGTTTTTTTTTTTGTTTCTTTTTCTGTACTTATTTATCTCTTAATTATTCTGGTAGAGAGCTTTCCATACCACTTACAGATTACCTTGCCATTTTACTCTTGAATTAATTTGAAGTGCTCCATTTTTTTTGTCTGTCCTCACACACTGCTCTCCTGCTCTCAGTTTAATCAAACTCGTACTTGTAGATTAAATATAAAAGTTAAATAGTTGAGTGTGTTCTGTCTATAGAATTTCTAGGACTTGTTTTTTGCTCCCAAATTTTCAATTAGAGACTTGGGAAAGATTGGAGACTTCTTTTATGCTCACGGAAGTTATTTCATAATATTGTAAAATTCAAAGAAAAGTTAAAAGTGTTAGATCGGCATTTTAATTGTGAGCAGTCCAAGGCACACTTGGATCACCTTGGCAGAGGTGAAGTGCTTGCTAACGTGGATTATTAACACATTTTTGAAGAACAGTTGAGAGAAATAAAAAAAGCAGTCTTGGATATTTTTACCTCAACCCGTGAAAAACGAGAGCAAAAAAATACAACGTGGTCACATTTCTGTTGCGTAAACTGACAGAAGAGCTTTTGAAGTTGCTGTTTTGGATGTTTGAATAGTTAATAAAGCATTGAAAGCATCTACTGTGTTTTATATGAAGAAAAAATACAAATGTGTTTTATTTACAGTTACGTGGAGATTTCTTTGTTTGTTGTTGAGGAGGTTCTAAAAAAAAAAATGCTCCTATGTGATGTATTTCTGCTGGTTTTTATTTGCTTCAACGGCCTCCGTCTGTTGCTGACAGTGACTAAGTACCAGTGACTCGGCTTTGGTCTTTAAAGGAGCACAGTGACTGCTTCTGTGAATGAACTAGGTGTGTGTGTCTGTGTGTGTGTGTGTGTGTGTGTGTGTGTGTGTGACGTCCTCCCGTTGGATTTCTGTAAGTGTCTGTGAGACACACGTAGAGTTATGAAGCCTCAACGTCAACAGGTCGAGGAGGTTTTGGGTAAATAGACGGGCCAGCGTAATGGTTGCTACTGCTTTTTTTTACTTTCGTGTTTCTAACCAACAATAAGATGTTTCTTGATCGTAAAACAACAAAGCGTAAAAAAATAAAAATAAAAAAAACGAGGGCCTAATTAAGGCTTTTGATCGTTTTATTTTCTTACAACAAATTGACCATCACCCACCGCGATTCTCTTTTTCCAGCTCATGTTTTATTTGGGTAATCGAGTATGCCCGAGGGAGAATTGAGCTGCTGGGAGATTTGCGTGCGAAGTACTTTTGGGCAATATCGACAAAACTGGCGTTCGATGAAAGCAATTCATTTTCAACTGGAGCTGGTTCAGTAAACGGCGGTTTACTGAATATCACCGCAGGCTGTTTATCTGACACCTGTTTCAACAAAGCTTTCTCTGGGGTTTTTAAAATGTTCTTTGCTTCGATGTCTCGCTGTAATCTCTGACACCCGTCAAAAGAGCCACGCCCCCCTCGCACAGTTCATTTGTCCACCGCAGCGCAGAGCCCGACCCTCTCAACCCTCTGGAAAGATGAAGTCATCTAAGCCTGAGCTAACAGAATCAGCTCAGACCTGTCTCTTCAGGCTGTAAATTACAAACTCTGGTGTTCAGAAATTAACAAATGTATGAATACAATTTTCAATTGACAGCATAGTCAAAGGAGGCCCGAGTCAGCGATTTGTCAAATACCTGGCACTTCGACTACACCCGCATTTCCGTGTGTTTTTTTTGTTGTTTTATGTCTTCATTGTCATATAAAGCAGGGAAGTGAGATCCCATCACAAGTGGTGAGCTCTAGGGTGCCTTTTTTTGTTTTTAATTCACGTTACCAATCATACTTTTCTCAGCCAGTCATACTTTCTTCTTTTTTTTTTTTTTCTCAATGGTCATACCTGTTTCCACAATCTGGCAGAAGGCACATACATATTCCCATTTACAGTCCAAGTACCTGCAATAATGACGCTGGCTAATGGAGTGGAACGCTTCCAGTGCACTAAGATCGTCTCTCCTGGTTAATGAGGTGTGTGTGTGTGTGTGTGTGTGTGTGTGTGTGTGTGTGTGTGTGTGTGTGTGTGTGTGTGGGAAAAAGTTAAACTCCATCCTCGGGGTGTAATAGGAATAAATTAAGATAAGAACAGCCCATTGTTTTAGTGCGATACATGTATTACTGCTGCTTTTAGCTAGCGAAAGAGAGAGGGGAGGGGGGGGGGGGTTCAAGAACAATTGGATATTTCGACACCGAGAGTAAATTTGCTGTGTCCTGTCAACAATTTGCCTTCACTGGTCCCCCCGTACCCGTGCACGTTGTGTGTTAAGATGAACAAACGACTTTGCAGATTGAGGCAGATTTTTACCCGTGTGTCGATCAGCGCCCCCCCCCCCCTTCCCCCCTCCCCAACAAAATTCGAAGCTGGACCGAAAGCGGTGCCAGAATTGGTTCGTTAAAAGGTGTCAAAAATGCCATTTAATTGGCCGGATGAACGCTGACTCGGCTTTCGGGTAATTGGCGGGATTTCTGTCAGGTCAGACATTTTGCTCGACTGTCTTACAGTTTGAGCAGTTTCAAGACTGCTGCGATGTAAACTGGCACAGCAGACTAGATTGTCTACCATCTGTGGCTCCATATTCAAAATATATTATTTTTTTTGTACTTTCTATTCATAGGAGAATTGCAAAAAGTAATGCTTCTCTTTTTTCGTTTTTGTCAACACTGTTGAGGATGTGGCCGTCTTGTTTGAGCAAAATGCCGTAGGATTTGTGACGGGGCAACACCCGGCGCTAATTCTTCCTGCATGTTCAGTGTAGAGGAGTGGGAGCTGGTCAATTGATTCGTGCTGCGTGAGCATAAAGGTTTGCAGCTCCTGGCTTCAGTGAAAGGCTGATTACCACAAAAAAAACCAGTAATGTGTATGTGAATAACAACACTTGCCTGCAATAGAGTGCTCAATATACTTTTCAATTAAGAAAAATTGTTTCAGTAATAAAAGCTAGCGGCAGGAAATATTCGTATTATTTTAAGGTTATTACCGAGCTGCGAGAGGGGTTGTAATACTTACGATGCCAGACGAGTAGCTTACATGGCAAACTCAATTTATTATCACAGCCAGTGGTGCGGTAGTAATTTTAATGACAGAAGATTCAGGTAACAGACTGCAGTCTCCGCGATGCTTTTTGACTTAGCTCATTGAGGAGCTTCTGCGGACTAACATTTTTCATAATCTTGTTCTTGTATATAATGAGCTTACCCTTAGAGGTATTTGGACTTAATATATCTTGTTAGTAATGGGAAAAAAAATAGTATCTGTTGGAGGGATTCCACCTGTTTTCATAGCAAATTAGCATTTAAAAAAAAAATTAAAAGAGGCAATGTTCTTGTATTTATGGTGTTTTATTTCTTACGTTAGGTTTCCAAAAGTCTAAATACAAGTAAAGCTAAATCAAAAATGTGTGCTTTTCGGTATCTTCGGTATAAGAGCAAATGGGTCCTGCTAGACAGTTTTTTCAGGTCTGGTGATTTCATTGCACGTCCACTCTGTTGGACACGCCGACCACATCCTCCTCTCTGCGCTTCAGTTTTTGCTCCGTTGATGAAGGAATAGGAACCGTACATTACTGCTGAAGTCATTTCTCTGGATGACTGTCAGCCATGTGCAAAGACAGCAAATATAGAAATAATCATTTTATTTGATTTTTACCTAATATGTTCTCCGTGAGCGTGAAATAAGTGGAGGGGTTGTTTGTGTGATCATCTCAGCATGATGTTGTTGTCTCTGTGTATCTGTCTTTAATCTCGTCAAATACATCTGTGGTAGTGGATTGCTTGCAATTGTTGTCATGTCGTGTCTGTATTGGTAGAATATTTGTGTTTTTTGGTCTTGTTTTAAGCTCTGGTCCATTAGTGAAAGCTGCTGTAAACCGGCTGTGCGTTTTCGGTCTCGGGTGGATTGAGCGGTGCCGGGCTCTCCGTCTGACCCCGGGGAGCCCACTTTCTTTATATCCTGTCTGTCTCTCCGTCGATTTGTAACAATGAATATGCACAATCCGAATCTTTATCCTCGGGTTGAGTAAATGGAAGAATTCAGAAGAAAGAAAACTGCCGTCTTTCCATCCATTAATACGAGAAATTAAGTCCTCACAAACTTTAAGGGCACGTGATCTTCTTTTGAACGGCAGCTCTTTTTTTTTTTAAAGGATCCAACGGTGAGTTTGTGTTGGAGAAAAGAAAACAACTGGGAACAGAGGGCCGTGTGGAACAGATTTTCTAGCTGTTGCTGTAGTCATAGTTGTAGTGAAAGTAGGTTTAATAAGTGAAGTAGAGGAGCAGATAGTATCGCCACAAGAGGGCACCACCTTCACATAATATGTGACCAAGACGGAGAGCAGCGAAGCCGGTGATGGGAAGAGAAGTGCGGTGAGTCAAGGGAGAGGATGACGAGGTCGGGAAGTCAAATAAGAAGAGAAGAGGTGTCACACAGAAGAAGAAGAGATTGGAGGGCGCGGGAGACAATACGGAGAGACAAAGCTGGAGGACGGAGAGAAATCATTGGAAGGAGGGGAGACGTGAAGAGAAAGACGAGACGAGAAGGGAAAGAAAGGAGGAGAGAGAAGCATAAGGGAAGAAAAGATGAATGCCAAAACAAAAACAAACAAAAAAGAAGCAGGGAGGAAGAGATTTGTCTGACTTATCGTCAATATATGTTTGGCTCATTTGAATATTACACATATTTATTCTAAATAATGTGAGTACATTCCGCCTGTTTATCACGCTGACCGCCCAACATCCGCCTGGATCTCTCTGAACTCCAAAAACAAGTCTGAAACCCCCAAACAAGACGTGAGGAGCAAAGACAATTTTTCGTTTGACAGAAATATCCTCTATTTGCTCAATTCGCCGCACACAAACGCACAAGTACACACACAAACGCACACACACACACACACACACACACACACACACACACACACACACACACACACACACACACACACACACACACACTGGGCACTGAAATGAATGAAAATGAGCTCATCAGTGTGCTCTAGATGAATGGCATTTAAATGAATGATCTGACAATGAGATTAGTGGGAGACTGCACTGTTTTGCATTTGTGTGTGTGTGTGTGTGTGTGTGTGTGTGTGTGTGTGTGTGTGTGTGTGTGTGTGTGCGCGCGCGTGTGTGCGTGTGTGTGTCTGTCTGTCTGTTGTAGGATAAATATAATGGTTCTTGAGTCTTACTTAAATGGGGCGCAAACATGTCCATACAAAAACAGCCCCGTCTCCCTTCCTGTCCGTCCCTTTTGTAATCTTCTCCTGAGTCCCCCACTCTCCCCAACCCCCCCCCCCCCCCCCCCCCCTGAAAAAAACAACCAACAAACAGCATTTGTCATATTTTCATTACACCTTTTTCTGACACGTCTCCACCTCCTCTGCCAACTTCCATTATTATTCCTTTCACCTGTTTTTTTTAATTTTTGTATTATTCTCTGTCTCTTTAGACATTAATGTGTCCGTCGGATGTTTTGAATAAAAAGGACACCATTTTTCAATTCACCAATCGGATGCGACTGTCGGTACCTCGATGGATGGATGGCTCACACACCCAAGTGTGCATTTTTTTTTTTTTTTAACTCTAATGTTTGAGAGAATTTATTGCCTTTATTTCCAACTTAAATCCCTTTAAATGACCTTTATTTCTATAATTGGTACTGCTTTACAGGACACAACACATTATTGCTTCGGTTTGATTTTTAGCAATGTTGAGTTTTTAACTGTTCACTATATAAGATAATGGCATAGTTAATAGACAGAATGGTTTTGATCAACCAACCTTAAAATGAGCAAGAAAGCTAATAACCGCATTTCTTTTAAAAAACAACAACAACAACTAAAAACTCTTGCTACTACTTTAAACAAACATTATCCTTAAGCTCTTAAAAAGAACTTCAGCTCTTCAGAGGCCTCAGCTTTTATTTTCAATCAGCAACAGCTTCCTGTTGTCTTATCAATCTGATATTGGCAATGGTTACATGAAGGGGTGCACTGACTGAGTAAAAATCCCTGCAATAAAGTTTGACCAAAAAAAACAAAACAGTAAAAAAAGAAATTAAATTGTAGTTAATTTTCTTACCACTAGGGTGTGCTGTCCTGTCAGGAAGAAACTACTGGTGTATTCTGACTAGACCTGTATGCTGTTTCTTTATTCTGCTTAGACTGGTAGAAATGTGTTTATATGAATATTTAAATCTATAATTTATAGTAATGTGAAGTGAAAGTCTGCATTCAAAACAGGCATAGACATACAGGTGAGAAATTTGACTCATTACTGGTAATTGAATGTCGAATTTCGAATGCACTTTTCCCTCCCACACATAAATTAGTAGGTAAGACGTTCATAAAAATGAATATTTTGGTATTCAAAGCACTTTTATTAGTGCGAAATATCCAGTTACTACAATTTGGACCTTCTGTCTGTCTCTTGCAAATCCCTTAACTTATTAATTCCTTTGTAGCACAATGCTTATTTAATAGATGGAGGATCCCTGGCTGTGTCGCAAATTGCTGATTAATGCAAACTGATGAAATATCTCATTCTCTAAATCTCTACGGGGAGAAAACATCTCCGGTCAGGTCTGATGTGAAAGCATATAACCAAAAAATGTTTTAGTTAAGTGAAGCTTCCCCTGACCCAGTTTGGTAATTTTTTTTTTTTTTTTTTTTACCTCAGAAAAGCTTTAAAGGTGTAAAAAGTTTTGGTTTCTGCAGCCGTGGGACTTTCTGTGAAAAACCTCCCGTATAGTTTTGAAAATAAACTCCATATCCTGGAATTGTCCAGAGAATTTGACCTTCAGGGCCAAAAACGGGTGAAGTGTGAAAAAAAACATCATTATTGGTCCCACCGGTGCCCCTGAACTTTAGCAGGTGTTCGTGTGTGCAGATATTTTGAACAAATATTCTAAACATATTTTTCGGACTTCCGTTGAACGCATCATTATTTCATCGTGAGTCGCCACACAGTTCAGACTCTTGGGGCATTTTTAAGGTCATAAGTCCATCTGAAATATCGACTGGGGCAGCTGAGCCACCCGCGGGAAGGTAAGACGGTGAAAAACAATTGTTTTGTCGGTCACTGTGTGCTGAGGACAGAAAGGTTTTCATCAAGAGTGCTTTAGCTGCCGGCTAACTAGATTAACGGTAAACTAGGGGAGTGAGTGAGCGGTCGTTTGGGATTCGGAGAGCGGCGGTGTGGTAATGGAAACTTCAAGTTTCGTTGTGGTGAACTGTTACCAACCGTGAAAGTATATATGTATATGATCCATATTTTGCAATGAAACCATGCAAAGCAGAGTGTGTGAACTCCGTGCGGGTACATTTTGCTGATAGCCCTGTATTCGATCGACCAGTCTGAGCTGTTAAGAAGTTCGGCTCCGCCTAAATTACGTGCCGCTGCGCCAGTTGCCACCATTTAAAAAAATAAAAATAAAAAGAAGTTAGTGAGGTGCCCTGAATTTTCTCTTTGCTGGGTTTTGTACTTTCTAAATTGGATGATATTCCCCAGAAGAAGAAAAAAAAATTCCGTACCGGTGGGGATTCTGGATGGCCCAAAGTAATCACCACACTGCAGGAGGCCCAGCTGAAGCCAAGTGAGGAAATTGCTCTGTAGTTAAGCTTAATCATCGCGGCACAGACTGATGAGGGCTGAACAGAGGAGTGTCGGGACTGTGTACCTGTAAATTGTGGGTGTGCGACTGTGTGCGCAAATAGGACAGGTGGAAGTCTTTTTTTTTTTGGGGGGGGGGGTGGAGGCGAGCCAAGACCCCGGCGCGTGCGATCATCGTCGCCGTGGGACAGCGCGCAGCTTGTTAAGGGAAATCGCCACAGGAGGGCGAGTCGATCACAGAGCCAGCTGGAGGTTCCTTAAAGCACATAGTGGAGAGAGTGAACAGGGGAAGGAGACCGACATAGAAAAAAAAAAAAAAACAGACAGAAGCAGGCAGTAATCATTGAGGCGAGTTAAGAGTATGACAAATGGAGAAATACCCAAATAATGAACTAGATATTAAACTAGTAGGGGAACTCTGAACTATTTGACTTTTTTAATCGGATATTTCAGAAAAATGGCCTTTAGGAATGAAATTTCGCATTCTTGCTTATTTGCCACTCTTATGATTGCTAAATTATGCCACGGCTTGATGATCCAAAGCCACCCAAAGCATCCCCAGCAACTGTGAGTGGTGTCCCAATGGTGTCCCAATGGTGTCCCAATGGTGTCTCAATGGTGTCCCAATGGTGTCTCAATGGTGTCCCAATGGTTATACTGGCATGCTAGCGAAAAAGCAGCTTTGTCATTACAAAACCGACTCCTCTGAAGTGGCACCAGCAATTACATTAGCATGTCATTAAGTATATACTTTGCTCAGAACTAGTTGGGGCTCCTCCCACTATAATTTGCATCTATTTTTAAGGACTGCGAAGATATCTATTCATTCGACCAGGGACCAAATCTTTTTGAGTTATTTTCTCTTATTCACCTATCCATCCCCCTTTAAGTATACGAGTATATGACATTTTATAACTCGTAGGCAATGGGCTAGCAGTATTATTATTTTTTTTTAAAGCCACCATATTCTAATATAACTAAAAGCAAAAAAAAAGCAGTATTGGTGTTTCTCCATGAATGTTCACATCTCGTGTTGTTACTTAAGTTTGATCTCTGATTATCCCATTATCATTTTCCAGTGGTTCTTGTAATTATAGGAGCTTATCATCTTCATTTGGTGACCTAATATATCATTTTTTAAACAGTGATTTTTCTTTTTTAATGTTTAGCTTTGGCAAAATTGAGACAGCAACAAAAACATGAAGATAACCTTTACAACTTAAAGGGTGGTAAAAAAAAAACAACAACAACAATTGGACGTTTCATTCTCAACATCAGGATGATTAATGTTGTTTACCAGGCAATCTTTAGGCTCCCGTATACACACACACACACACACACACACACACACACACACACACACACACACACAAATACACAATTAATTAAACTCCAACCTATATCTCAAACGGAGAAAACATTTAACTGCGACCACTTTAATTGGTTAAAAAGTATTTCTCTGCTGTGTCTTTGACCACATTCAGCTTAGATGTAAGTGCAGCACCGTCCATCCTCGTTATTCAGTAAAATAATAGAAACTGTAATCCTTTTTTGTTTCTTATGATATAAACAGCTGACTCGCCTCCGGGGCCACACAACAAAAACTAGACGGCCATGTTTGAGCCGCGTCCACGCAACACACACACACACACACACACACACACACACACACACACTCCTTCGTACGCATTATTTTTCGCCTCAGACACAACGCGGTGTCGCATATGTGCCTCGACTTGCAGATTCTTAAACATCCTCTCACACACGCTTGTGTAAGAGACACACACGCACGCACGCACACACACACACACACACACACACACACACACACACACACAAGCTCCAAGTCCTCAGGTCATTGTGTTAATTAATTAGCCTGTACAACAACCCAGCATGTAGTTAATTAGAAAGCCTGTCACCTCCTGCAAGCCTTGCAGATATCGCTGTTTCCTCAGGCTGCATTCAACCACTATCGCACTGTACACACACACACAGACACACACACACACACACACACACACACGCACACACACAAATGCGCACAAAGACATTAACACTCACACTTGTTTCACTATCCCCGTGGGGACATTCATCGACGTGATGCATTCCCCTCGCCCCTCACCTTGACGGTCACAACTAAATGCGTAACCTCAAACCTTTAACCGCTCACTCACTCACACACACATGAATGGACATTGATATTGCCACTGATTGAATTATGGAGATAAACTTTTGCAATTTGTCTTGTTTGTCTATTCTCCAGGTAAGCAGGATTTTAACTTGAAAGACTTTGTTTTGGTCCTCGGTGTTGAATTTGCATTTTATGTCTGCATTAGCTGTTGCTGTCGTCCTCGGTAATCTCGGAAATCCAGGCACACGGTTTGGTTAGAAAAAGCCTCATTTGGTTGTTTTTTTGCTGTGTTTTTCAAACCAGTAAAATAAATCGATGGAAAATATTTTGTACCACAACAGTTTCAAGAAGTGTCTTCGAACTAGCAGTCAATCAAATGACTGCCTCGGGCTTACCAAAGCTCTCGATATCCAATTTTTAGGATGGTATTTTTGGAGTTTAACAGGTTCGAGTAGGATTCGGTGTAAGGTCGCATATACATGACCTCAAAACCTGAAGCAAATCAGGTGGAATATAAAATAGAATTCGAGAAAGTTTTGGTTTAGCAAATTTTGTTGTTGTTGTTGTTTGCTTCTCAACTTTTACTTGAATCAATTTTACTTCTGTTTGCATTCAATTTTGGCAAAGTAATATTAAGCTACTTCTTCTCGAGTGGGTCGTTTTGGTGATTTTTCCATTTCCACGTCGGTGAAGCTCGCTCCACACCCACGCTCACGAAACCGTAGATGTTTTTTCACGGTGTGTAACACAGTGAGACGTTTGTATACACAAATTCTGGTGTTTCCAATTGAAATGCATTCACATTTTCACTCTGTTAATTGGTAAGTAAGCAGGTATTTGTAGCTTGGGGTGTTTTATTTTAGTTCGATAACTTTAGGCTCAGTGGGACTCATTTGAATTAGTTTTTTTTTCCCATCTTTGATTACAAGTAGAATCAACTGAACTTGTACACTTCTCTTTGTGCTTTAAAAGTTAGAGATGAATTCTGTTGCATTTGAATTTAAACAAGGTCTTTATATTTTTTTGGTACGTAGGTCTTGTTCCTTTCTGGAGTGACTTCCAGTGTATTCAGCTATCAGATCACATTAAAATCACCCAGAACAAAACCCTGAGAAAAAGATGGATCAATAGTAAAACTATTTGAGAGAGATGGAAAACTGAGGGAGGAACACTGTGATTTCTGGTCTCCACAAAGAGTGAGATTAATGCTATCAATCTCCAGTGTTGCCTCCCTAATTATTCTATTATTCAGGGGCCGATTCATGTTCTCCGTGTCTGTCGGCCTGCGGGACGTGAATACCGTTATCTGCCCGAGTCCACGAGTGTAGCACGTCGCCCCAAACATCGTGACCTCGAGGACGGTACATATTGCAAATCTGCCGGTGCCGTCCCACACCTTTATAATTAACCACCAAAAGAGTACAAGCAACCACAGATGGCGCTAAACCCCCCCACGGGCAAACCGCTCTTTTGAAGCAATAATGGGCATCGCATGCCGCCATCAGAGCAACGGCTCAGATCTTGTTTGTGATTGAGGTAATCACTCCGGAGGTGCTCTTGATTTGTGCTTTCCGTTTATGGTGGCCAAACACCAGCGGGAAGTTCCAACTGTTCCACAAATCCTGTGCTATTTTCCATGGAAAAGCTCCAGCTTGCATCTACATAGCAGACCGTCGTGTACCCTAACAGTTTTTTTGTTTTTGTTTTTTTTAATGGAGTCTGCTATCCTCATTTAAAGTCCAAATCCATCAGCGCTCACAAATGGGGGAAAGCCTGAATTGGCCTCAAAGCAAGAATTGATTTTTGTGGCCACTTGGAAACAGACGGACTCCACAACAAGCTGAACAACAAAAACAGGTCTAATATTATTTCTTAATTGACACGGCAAATAGTAAACACTTCACTACTTACGCATCGAGCAGACACAACGTGACCTTGCTACGTGAGTTATATTCGCCCTTCTTTTGGCTACGCGTCTGTTTCTTTACCTGCTAATTAAGTTAGAGTTGATGATTTCTAAGCTCTATACCAAAACTTTAAAAAGTTGAAAAACATCTTCACAGCTGCAGAGTTATGTAATAATTCTGTCTTATGAGTGAACCCCTTCATATTACACGTGGCCATTTGACTGATTGGTAATATCAAAGTCAATAAATATCAATCAAAGTCTCACATTTACTGTCTGCAAAAAAATTTGAAATATCGCTTTTAATTAAAAGATAAATTCCCATAATACAAGTTATTTTTTTGAGCAAGTTATATAAGCGATACTTATTCAGTGAAGTACGGCTATTCAACAGACAAGCTGCTCATTTGTGAGTGTGTGTGGAAGGAAGAGAAAAAGAGCTCGAGAGTAAGCAGAAGCACACAAATATGCCGATCGATCGTTGCTCCTAGCAACGGCGAAACAAAACCAACTGTCATTTTGAAGATGAACTTTTGAAAATATGTTTTCTCCCCAAATGGATGTAAACAAATAATTTAAAATGAGTTTCTCCACCTCCACGTAAGATGCTTCACTATTGCATTAAAAAAAAAAAAATATTATATTTGACTTCGACTTATATTTGAGTTAATTAAAATGACTCAGATACTTTGAAGAAATTATCATCTTTACAAAAAGACATTAACATGATTGGCAGTTTAAATTTGGATGAATAAGGCATCCTGTCATTCAAGTACTGTCGTTTTCATTTTTATCACTTCTATGAATCTGCTTTCATAATGTAATGTTAACATTTCAGCCGTCTTGACGGATAACAAAAGATATTATTCTTTTTTTATATAAAAACTGAAATAACCGTACTGCTTTCTCTGCATTTCATGAATACAGAATTATGAGATATCAGCAAAACTATATGAATAGTTTGTGGCGAGATCTAGTGAGCGGAGAGGTGAAATAAGGAGACGAAAGGAATCGACTAAAACGGAGCGAAACAGCAGGTGAGACAAAGAATAACTGGAATGTAATCGACGTGGTGAGAAAGAAAATGTTGGCACGGAAATCGTACATTAATCCTGCAACTAATATTGTAATGCCGTGTGTAGCCTAAAGCTGATGAGTTTGGCAGTGAAATGCTACGAAGCTGGCAAAGCAGTTACAGCCCCCTGTCCTATTTTTGTGTTGGGCATCGTCAGGGTGGAAACGTACCAACCGGTCAAAATACCTATTACGAATGAGTCCAAATAAAATACTAGAATTTCACATTTTCATCATTCTTCAAATTTCTGATTCTCTTCAGACTAGAGACACTAATCGGGTAAGAATACTGGAAAACACCTGCGTGGACGTGTGGAAGTGGGGTTGAAAGCCCGTGGAATCCCACAGAGTTAGTTTAGTAACTTTGATCTATTCTAGGTATTTCCAATCAAATTTGATAATTATCGGATTTATAATTTATTTTTTTTATACATTTCCATAAACTATGTTATCTGACGTATAGCTCGCAACGACGAACCCTCTTTGATCGGATCGGGGCATAAACATACCGTACGAACGTACGATAGTGACGTAGGCAGTGCAGACAAACACGATTACAAGTTGTGCACAGACACAAAACAGCATTTAGTATGTGTGTATGCATGTGGACGCGCGCGCACACACACACACACACACACACACACACACACACACACTCAGCCATACTCATGCTGTTTCATCGCATATGTGATTAATGAGACTAAATGTATCCATTCATTAAACTTAATCCATCAATTTGCATTAACGGACTATATGACTCACCCTTTAGGTTTTGTGTGTGTGTGTGTGTGTGTGTGTGTGCGTGTGCGTGTGCGTGTGCACGATCACGACTGCTGCAAACGTGTGACAGACAGCTCTACATTATCTCTGCTTCACACACCACTCTGCTCTCCCCATGACCCATTTAACTTCTTCTGTTACGCCGCTGACACATTCCCGTTGCCCGTGACGACGCGTGGCTCAAAAACACGCGTGTGGGCCGTCGCGTCGTGAGAGGTAATTTGAGTTTAGCGTGTCGTCACGCGAGGATCGAAACGCGAGCGCTCCCAGTGAGAAGTTGCGTGTTTGGCATTTCCTGTGCTTGTTCATACTTGAAAGCAAATTTTGTGTGTTTGTCAGAGGAAATTAGCGTGTTAGTTTGAAAAGAAGAGAAAGCTTTAAGACTCGAAAAAAATTATAACATTTATATTTGACAAAATATCGTATATCGCTTCCCCGTTGCTGAGAAATTAATGCGACCACGTGTTGCAGCTTAAAGCCCCGCAGTCATCAATTATCACTCCGATTTCTCCCGCGCCGCCGAAAAACCTTTTAATTTTACTTTTAGAGTCTTTGCAAGTCATTTCAAAACTGTAAATGTATTTTCCCTAAAACCTGGTTTTCTTTCATATTTATTTCTCCCGTTTAACTTTTTTTTCCCCCACTTGGTTCTCTGCAGGGTTCACACTGGTAGAAGTTTTCAGTCAAACTGAGCAGTAGAAATGTTTTGGAGCACGGCCTGATTTTAAAGTCCTCGTTGGTTTACACTCAGTATGTGTGTGTGTGTGTGTGTGTGTGTGTGTGTGTGTGTGTGTGTGTGTGTGTGTGTGAGTGAGTTCATTTCTCCCCCTATATTTTGCTCATAAGTAACTCAGAAGGAGACACAAAATCTTCAGAAAAACCTTCTCGGGGAATACAGTATATACGCTGGATGCGTTTGTTGTTTTGTAACCCAGAAGAATCCGGCGAGTGTGCGGTGGAGGGAAAGTGTTTGCTCGGTAGTTCTCATAATAACATGCCCTCTCCCCCCTTCCTCCTCCCTCTCCTCCCTCCCTCCCATCTCATATTTTCTGTCTCCACCGTCTCTCTAGTCTACCTCTGTTTCTCTCTTTGTAAAAAATAAATAAATATATATATATATATATATATATATATATATCTACAGTAGAAATGTGTGTGCGCATGTGTGTATGTGACTAATCGTCTCTTTTTTTTATTAATTTATAAGGAGTGATGCAGTGCAGAGGTAGACTCATCTCAGCTCATCGACCCTGTTGTGTTGCAGCCACGTGTTTTTTTTTTTTTTACATTTTTTTTGTCATTTCTTTAGCGGCGGCTCTGCGGAACGTTTTTTTTAATTTCAATAATTACAGTAGAATCGGTATTTAATAATGTTTCTTTCAAGGCTCGGACGGCTAAGACCATTAATGCTGCCCCGCGAGGGAGGGGTGAGGGTGGGTGGGGGGGAGGGGCAGGAGTGCTGCATCAGATGAAGAAGTTTTGCAGTTGTAAAGTGGGACATACATCACGGCTCCAATCTTATCTTAGTTTACTCCTCGGCATGTGAGAGGAAACGGGAGGTTTTGGCCAACTGGAGAAATCATTCAATTGGAACTGATAAGATTCTAAATCTTAGGAAAGTTCCTCCCCCGAGGCAACGCACGATGATTTAGTACCTTGAAACAAACATGCTGCTTTTATGACCTCGGTTTGAAAACAGATTTTTGTTTTTGGGGTGGGGGGGGGGGGGGGGGGGACACTAGAATACAGCCCTCCTTGAACAGCGACGTCGCCTATTGGTTGGCGAACTGCCGTTACGAAGCCTCAAGTTTGACCTTAAGGTTGGCGCCGTGGAGCGTTTTGGAGCAGGAAGTGACCATATTTGGACGAGCTGGGGAACGAGCGGTGAATCTGACTCCATCTGATCGGAAACCCGTCGATACCACGTCCCGCCCACTTATAGCAGAAACCTGGCTGCCTGTCAATCAAACAGACACGGCCCCTAAAACATGGCTTTTTGAGGCCTATTGTTCTAATTATTGGGAAGATTATTTTCATATTGACCACCAGACAACTAATAAGAAGGAGTAACTTTAGCTAACAGCACCATAGGAACTTGTGAATTTTTTTTTATTGACTTCATATTTTGTGAGAGAAGTTGAATGGGAGTCTATTGAGACCAGAGGTGTTTTGGAGACAACCCCTAGTGGCATTTGGTGGTATTGCAGTTTAAGGCACATTCCGCATTTGCCAAATTTTTTTGGGACCCGGTAGCTACGTCCACTTTTATATACAGTTAAGGGTCTGGACAGAGGACGGTAACGAGGACGACGAGAGTGGTGTAAATGCGATGTGTAATGTTTGGCTCCAGTTTAAAAAAAATAAAGTCGGGTAAAATCTCGCAAAAGGCTGCAGACGAGCCCTTTCATGGCTAAGAAAAATGACCCCGAGTGCCGGCAGTAACATCGCCTTCCCTTCACCTGGGACACAGACACACATTGTTTGCCGGCGAGCCTGCCAGCCTCCTTTGCTTATTGGGATCTGATTTAAACATCTCAGCCGACAGATCAAGACTGAATGAATGTTGACACCTTTTGCGCATCTTAATCGTAACCGAGATCAGTTCACCCCTCAAAAAAAATAAAATAAACCTCACTTCTATTAATCCAGGTTTTGAAGAATCCTTTTCTGAGATTGATGCCTCCATCCAAATCATGAAAAGACCAAAGTAGTTTTCGCGGTATTATCCGAGTCACACAGTCACAAAGCCGCTGCCAACGTGTTCACTGAGAATAAATAATTGCTTGACATTAATTAGCTCCGCTGAGTTTCCTTTTTTTTTTTTTTTTTGGCATCACGTTTAAATGTGCCTCAGGAAACGTCATGCGGGTTGGATAAGGTGCCGAAAAACACATTAGCCTGTCACTTCCTCACTTCGCTCCAGTTTGCGGTACATTATAATTAAATACTTTCACACAATCTTTTTTGTTCGACTTAGTTTCTTGTTTGAAAAGGGGGGAAGAGGGGAGGGCAGGAAAACAAAAGCTAAGAGAGGGAGTGGGAGAGATTTATGGACAAGGAAAGAAAGAGACGATAATTTGGATGTTTTATGGTGAAAAGTAAAACAAGAATATATGATATATTTTCTAATGGTAGAAAAACAGCTGAGAATGTTTCACTTAAAAAAATAAATCTCTAACGCAGCATAAGATAGTAATTATGCATTACATTGGCGTGGCATGCTCTAATGGTAGTTACGTACAACTGTTTGTTACTAAAAACTCCAAATCTCCGCCCTCCATAACTTGAATGACGTTGGTGCCATGCTATGATTTGATTGGTGCATGATACCAAAGAGCGACTGGGTATCCGTGAGTTTGGCAGCGACATGTCGGTACCGTCATTTGATTGGTTCATAACTATTATTATTTTTTACGAAGGGTAACTCGGCCTGGCTTTACCCCCCCTTTCCCAAGTGAAAATTGCGCTGCAATACAACGTTTCGCCACTAACTCAGAAAGGCGCTGTTTCACTGTTCATTGTAAACTGCTTCATTAGAAATACAGAAGAAACCGTTGAAACAGCGCAGAGGAATTACAAGTTTTATTAAATTGCAACTACAGTGTGGAAAAAAAAAAACCCGGTAAAGCTGGCTTATATGCTTTCTGATTGTTAAACAGCTATAAACAAAACAAACCCCCACATAATGTGGTAATATGAAATGAAAACAACCCAAGGGTTAAAATTAATTTCAACACTTTAGCGTAGAGTTACATCGTGCTATATTTAGTGCCAGCGGAAGCATTTATTTAAAAAAAAAAAATGTTTTGACATACGCTATGTGGTCTGCTTACCATAAAAATCGTGAGCTTTACGCAGGCCTTTGCAAACATCTCGTTGATACGAGCAGATTACAAATCTTACATCACACTGACCGTTGCGACTATTTAAAGGAGGATACGTGCAGCAAGCATCACGTGGAGTTAGTGAGCCATCATCCTGCTGTCTTGCATATTTTGGTGGTAAGAGAGGGGGGGGGGGGGTTAATATTTGTTCCACCGGTACTTTAAAACCTCATTTCTACTTTTTGATGAATGGCCTGAATATTTTATTATGGTTCTCGGGATTAACAAAGTTTACTCCTCAGCACATTTAACAGGGTGGAATTTACTTTATCCCAACTACATTTTGCCTCAGTAGCTTCTGCTTAGCTGTCTAAACGTGAAACTGCTTAGATGTCCTAATTTAGAGCTTCACACCCCCCGAAAAACTCTTGCATACTGTATATTAAAGTTCCTCCAGTTAGTTGATGTTACATTTTATGTCCCAATTCAGCTCATGGAGGAACCGACTTCTGCTATTTTCATGGTATCTTTATGAAAATTGGTAACGGCCAACCTGGCTCTGTTCTCATCCGGTCAAAAGACCTGTCAAATGTGTAAATCCTGCTGCGACTGGATTCGCCATCCACGGCAAGGAGTGAAAAAAGTTGGAGTGAATTTAGAGCTAAAGTCGGAAAAAAAATTAATAAGTGGGTCATGAGATTGTTTCTTGTGGTTTGCCA
>NW_027185399.1:533532-824283 GCF_022577435.1 Embiotoca jacksoni
GTTTTTGTAAATGGCCAAATTACTTCGGACTGTCTTTGCCTTTTTGTCCTGCTCTTTTGAGATGTCAGTCATTATTCATAATTCATTTATTCATTCACTGGTTGCGTGACACCAGAATTTTAACATTGTATGAATTTAAAAATGAATATTATCAGTTCTTTTTGTTTTTTTCTGGTGAGGAAAGTGACCATTAGCCCAAATATGGAGGCTTACACTTTCCTTTACCGGATCTCATGCATGCCTTAACTCCGCTGTTCCCAACGTGGTTTAGGGATCTAAAGGGTTGATAAGAGAACGAAAAAAGGAACATTTTTGAGGACCACTTCTGTGTAGTTTTGTACGTACAAACAAAACAATTCCAGGGAAACACTATGAGAAAAGGAAACATTTTTCTTTTAACCTCTTCTCTTTCACAGACAAACTATGCGATAGAAGGTCAGAAAAAAAAAAAAAGGGTTGGAGACCTTAACCAACCGTTCGGAGTTACAAATGCTGAAAAGACCTTACGAATTCAGCAGCTCTTCACGTGAACAAGGCCATCCCTGGTCACCCTTAGCTCATTTTATAGTCGGCCAAACAACGAGTTTGAGAATATGTACCTGACAGACGGTATGTCCTTTGATTAACGGTAAAACTCCTCTGATTATAACCTTCTTCTAAAGCGCTTCTGCTTGCGAGAAACAGCTGGCTATGGACACTCCAAAAAAAAAAAAAAAAAAAAAAAAAATCCTCAATAATCTTCACGCGGGTTGGCTTTTAATTTCCTAGCTGCCAAGCAAATCAATTTTTGTCGGGTGTCACACTTTTTCAAAGAGCGAAAAAAAACTTTTTGCTGCAGGATCAAACTGTAAGGACTGTCACAGGTCAGTGATTAATAGGCATGTCTTAAACTCCCCCGGGGGGGAACTTTCATTAAAGCTACCTGGAGTTCAAACACTTCGTTCTCCAGTGTGACGATGAGTGAGTGACTGGTGTGTGTGTGTGTGTGTGTGTGTGTGTGTGTGTGTGTGTGTGTGTGTGTGTGTGTAACAGAAGGCCTATACTCCTGTGTCAGACGTAGTCCACAGTGTGTTGGTATATCTGCTAAAACCAGTATAGCAGGGTGTGTGTCACCTCTCCTCTGGAGGAAAATGATGAGCTTATTATGGAGGGACACGAAACAGAGATTAAAGAGCAGATGAGAATGTAGGCAGAGGGATGAAGGAGGGGGGTGGTGTGTGTGTGTGTGGGGGGGGGGGGGGTGGACATAGAGAAATGTTCGGTTTCCGACGAGATGGAGGCGTGGATGGAGAGGAGAAGGGTTGTGTTCAAGGAGACGGGAGGAATGGAGGCGATGGATCGATCGGAGGAGCTCGTAGGCAAACAATCGAAATAAAATGCGACAAATCATTCAACTGGATGTCCCGACCCAGAGATCTCATTGGTCAACTGCACATTTCCGACGTGTTCAAATCAGCACAACAATCCTCCGAATCCTCAAATTGAATGTCATATAATACGCGATATAGCGTTGTTGTTTTTTTTTTTACTTGTTATAGGTCTATTAAATGTGACCTATTAGGAAAAAAAATCTGGTCTTTATTTATTTATTTTTTTCCTTTTTGTGTCGCTCCGAGCACCCGTATACCGTAACACCACGGATAGCCGCGCACTTCAAGCGCCAGCGGCGGCTCGGCTGACCGGTCGTTGCTGAGGGGTCGGCCCACTTCCTGGAGTAGCGAACACTGCGCGCATCACATGAGAGTCAACCGACCTGACTCATTTGTTTTCCTTATTGTTAGTCACGCCCCACGTGTTGCCGTGGAAACGGAGAGCAAAAGTTTGTATATTTTGAGAGGGGAATTGCACCAAATTGTGAAATACACTTTGATTACATTATGTCATTTAGTCGGTGAGCTGTTGTATAATCCCTTCGTGCCAATATCAACACACCCTCTCGTGAAATATTGCTGAAGTGAATAAACCAAAGGCGGCGGAAGGGTGGAAAGCGGGAGGTCGGGATTCGAGGGTTTGATTGAAGAAGTTCGACGTGGGAGCCGACAAACAGTCTGCAAACTCAGAATGAAAAAAAAATGTGTGCGAGAGAGAAATAATGAAGCATGAAGCTGCCAAGGGACCAAAAAGAATGGCACCACACTGGGTCTGTTTTTTTTTCTTCTTATGTTGCTTTTTTGTTGTTGTTGTTGTTGTTGTTGCCCCCCTCCCCCACCCCTATTTGGGAAAAGATCGGCAAAGCGAAGCACCAGCTGAGAGTTTTTGAAGGTTGGATGTGGGGGGTGGTGACGCTGAGGTGCAGGGAGGTGGGCCGGGGTGCAAAAAGAGAGAGAGCGGGGGGGGGGGAGGGGCGAGAGGGAGTTATTAGCAGCCTCTCCCTTTTTTCCCTCTCCTCTCTTTTATTTTTTTGTCCTCGGTGGCTCACTTCTCTCGGTCGTTTCGCTCATCCGATTTTTTTTTCCGCCAGCCGAAGAAGAGGGATCGAAAAAGGGGAAAGAGAGGAAAAAAAAAAGAAGAAGAAGAAGAAGAAGAAGAGGAGGAGGAGGAGAAGAAAGAGAGAAAGTGACAGCTGAGGTGTTTGTCAAAGTAAGCCTGAGCAATTAAGCGCTGCACGAGAAAGAAAAAAGAGAAATTGGGGGTGTAAGCGGGTGGGTAAAGGAGGTTGGACCGTGGAGAGGAAGACGAAAGAAGGGAGGGGGGAGGAGGAGGAGGAGGAAGAGGAGGGATTTTGGGGGGAAGCAAAGGAGCGAGGCGAGGAAGGAGAGAGACGAGACACGAGCAGGTGGAGTGGAGAAACTTAACAGTCCGAAAAGAAGAGGAAGTGGGAAATAAAGAAGTAAAAAAAAAAAAATAAGAAAAATAGCAAAGGAGTGAGGAAGAGGAGGAGGAGAAGAAGGAGGTCCAGGTTCGAAGAGCGAGTCTTACAAGCTGGGCAGGTGAACCCTTTGGCTATTTCCAGGATGGACAAAGTGGAGCGAGTGATGAAGATGGTGAAGAGGATGTCGCCGAGGAAGAAGAGGAGAGAAGGAGGAGGAGGGAGAGGAGGAGGAGGAGGGAGAGGAGGAGGAGGAGGACAGGGAGATCTGGAGAGCCCGGACACCCTGTGCGACGAACTCTGCCGTTTCAGCCTCTGCATCAGCGGTGAGAGGCTGCGACCGCCACGTGTGTGTGTGTGTGTGTGTGTGTGTGTGTGTGTGTGTGTGTGTGTGTGTGTGTGTGTGTTTCAGAGGTTTGTCTGTATGAGAGATTCGGGGGGAAAAAAAGCTTGTTTGAAAGGTGTCTGTGTTTGCAGGACATGCAGTGTCAGCATATTCTTATAGGACAGTGTGTCTGCTTGTGTTTCAGAATATGTATTCTTTCACGCGTTTCGTTTCATTGCGACATTAAGTTGGTGTTGCAGAGTACAGTGAAAGTGTGTGTGTGTGTGTGTGTGTGTGTGTGTGTGTGTGTGTGTGTGTGTGTGTGTGTGTGTGTGTGTGTGTTTGTCGTTTAAAGTGCGTCTTTTCATGTTTGTACTTCTGAGTTAAAAACAAAATTTGAAATAGTAGCCATATTAGTGAAATTAGCTCTGGCAGAGGTTCCCTAACTTTTACAAACCAAACCAAAATGACCGAAGGACCATTTGTAGGTACCAACCTTTTAAAAAAAAATTTTTTTTAAAGTAAATATTCATGGGTTTAATTTACAATAGCCTCCGAAAGTCTAAAATAACAACAACGTAATGATAACGTTTTCAAAACCAGATCTACATTTACATATTTTGTGAGTAAAAAAAAAAGCCACTTGGCTGTTTTTAGGACCTCGTTGTTATTTTGAACTTCCCTTATTCCGTCAGCTAACCTCATCGCCTGTGGCGTCACCTCGCACTGCTAGACCCGGGCAAATGTTGTCTCTAAAATATATAGAACATTTAAATTATTGTAATGTATATATATATATATATTGTATATGTGACCACTGTTGTCAGTAATGAAAATGAAAATGTAATGATCATTTTTGGGGGATTTGGGCTATTGCGTACCGCCACGTGAAGCCACGTGTACCTCCTGAGGTACACGCACCACAGTTTGGGGAATCACTGAGTATAAACTCAGTATATCTATCAATTGAACTTAGTTTGATCAGACAAGAGGGTCGCCACGAGAAAAATTGCAGAATTAAGTCGTTTGGCTGAATGACTTCAATCTTTCGCTCATTTTTGTACCTCCGCAGAAGGTTTTGAGGAGGAAGTTTAGAAATGGTTGGATGTATAAGTATATTTACATGTATATATGTATAATTTCTCTACACGAGAGAGTCGGTCACCCTTTTTACGTGAACCATTACAATAATCTTTTTCCTCTCAACTTTGTGTTTATAGCTGCTTAAATTTAAAGCTGACCAGAAAACTCTCCTACTGACACGTTTCTGACAATCAACTACTGTTTTTTTTTCTTGTTGGTTTGAGGAAGTGGTTGAAAAACAAAAAAAACAGACCTCTGCTAGTTTTTCTTGAGTTTCTGGCTTGTTAGTGCTTTTTAATCACTGTGGCTGCTTGTGAATAGATGGTCGCTTGTTGACCTCTGAAGGAGTTCTCTACTATAACGACCCGAGATGTTTTTGCATGTTTAATCGTTAAGGGGACTGGAAGAAAATAAGACGGTCCAAGACAATCTTTTTTTTCTGACCTCAAAACTTTGGTACTTCGGTTTTTCTGCGACACTGTTTTGGTTGTGTGTGTTTGTGCTGCATTACTTTTCACTCGACTTAATTAGTTAGCGCTACCGTTTAATTAGCTCCGATGCCGGTTTGTGTCGATGCTACAGTTATTTTTTTTTTATTTTTTTGAAGTACCTCATGTTCTTCAAAGACTTTTTGGAAAAAAGTGTTTCACAGAGTTCCCGATTTTTTCTTTAGTTCTTTTGGGCGAGTTTATTTTTCGAACTCGCTTTGATCGCGTACAATCAGTCCAGTGAGAGAAAACGGGAGGGGGGGCGGGGCGTGGGGGAGGGAGGGAGGGGGATGTATGGAGACCAGCACATACAGTTGTACAAGTGGGAGTGAAGAGAGTGGGAGTGTGCCTGTTTCCCCCCCCTCCCCTCCCCTCCCCTCCCATATATCCTTTCATCAAACAATCTTTCTAATCACTCAGCAGAAAACTGCAGCAGCCCCGACTTCAAACGGCATCAAACAGCCCATCAGTGGAGCCAAACATTACACTGCAGGCAGGGAAAGGTCACTTTGAAAAACAAGAGGGAACTTGCGCAACATCAAGGCGAACATCCCCATGACGTCCCCCCCACCCCACCCCCCCACCCCCCCCCCTCGGTTTACAGAGCACAATCGACCCTTTTTGTTTTTTCCCTTTATGTAAAATGACGGATGCCTTTCTGCTGGATGCTTTTTATCCGACGCGTCTCACAGCAACGGGAGATTAATGAAATGCGTGATGCAGAAGGGTTTGACCAATGGAATTGAAATTATCACGCTGCATGGAGTTGCTCATGAGAGCTCTGCTTATACCGCAATCAAACCGAATGCTATATCACACCATCTTGTACAGGTAGACTTGAGTTTTTTGTTGTTGTTTTTTTCCTTGAATGAATAATTGCAGGTCTAAAAGAACCATTATGAACCTTGGACAAATCCCATAGGAGTCTTTCCACCGTGACAAATATCACGTAAAAAAAAAAAAAAAAAAAGATCAACCTTTATTTTTATGGAGATTACTGCCACAAAGTGCTCCCAATCTGTGGTGTAAAAATATCGGATATGTGCGTGCCTATATCGGCAAAGTTGACACCCCCGTTCGTGGCAGCAAAACACCAACCATGAGGGGTTTTTTTCCTAACCCCAACCATGTGTTTTTAATAATAGTTTAATTTTCCTGTAACCCTACATGATTGAAACCGTGCAGTAGGTTTTGTTTTCATAGAAATTGCTGCAGGCCCAAAGCGTGTAATAGACACGCACATCCGCCACAGGAAAAATGTGTAATTCTCACGCATGTACATCGCCAAGCGTGGCTATCTCACGTTTTGCTGTAGCGGACAGGCGTGTCTATCACACGCTCTGCCGTGATACCGGGTTGATGCGTTAAGCGTCGAATGTATTTCGATGGAGTCAAACACCAGACAATGCTGGAAAAAGATAAACCTGGCATTGAGACCAGGCTTGGACCATCATATCGGCCTCAAAACATGGTGGCTCTGCGCCACAAGGGAATACCAATAACACCGCCAACCCTCATTGTGTTCTAAATTTGAATGAGCATGGTGAATGCGTGCCCTGTGGCAAAAATTCAAATTAGCCTCAGGCAAATGGCTTGAAAGCTACAGAAAGACACAGGTAGAAGGGCAAGCTGTGCACGAAATCGCAGGGAAATAACCTCAAAGAGCTTTTTCAATCTGACAAGTGCATGAAAAGGCGATGTGCTCAAAACATACCAAACAGCTACATAACTCTCAAAGTTTTACAGAAGCAGTGAGAGAACCTGCGGTGGCTGTATGGAAAAAAAAAACATACACAAATGAAAACATAATATTGTTAGCCATATCTGCCACTCGGTCCCCCTAAATTCAACAAACCGGCCTTTTAAATTTACAGAAAACTTATTATCATCATATTTAGGTGCAATGATGGAATACGAGTGTGCGCTTATGTTTAGTTTGGATCATAAGTCCTCAAATCTTGTCCTATCCACTTTTTACATAATAAATTAGTAATAGTGTAGACGACTCACTCAAAACTTAGAACACTCAAAGCTTTATTTAATTCAAGAACATCTTAAGTTATTTTTATGTAAAGCTTAAAAAAAACCATGTATTTCAAGTTTGGGTGGTAATAATTACAAATGGAACCATGGCTTTGATAATCCTAATGCAATTCCCACATTAAACCAGATTTTAGTCATTTTGTTGGATACTGGTATAAAAAAATAGATCATGAATAAAAATAATAGAATAAAAGGTTTGTTTAGGACAATTTGCAAAGGCTGTATGTGAGAAATACAACTGATTCATTTACTTTAGAAGGATCTGACGTGTCTATGTGAGAGACTCTGACACAATAAGCCGCCCCGCTCTAATTTGAAAAGTCTCTCAGACTCGGTTTGGGCGTGTGTGTGATCCTGAATCTAAATTTATTCCCAAGCTGCATGCGCCTCTGCATTATTTTCACAAGGGCCAATTTTCCATCGCAAATCTGCATCTCATAATTGTGCCTGATGCGTGTAAATTATCAGTTCCACAGTGAAACTCTACTCAACTTCTGCAGCAGTCGACAGATAATGCAAACTAGATGTGTGCTCGGGGAGGGGGGAGGGGGTGAAATTACCATCAGCTGGTGCCCATATCCTGCTCGGCAATCAAAACTTTCACTTTACTGGAGCTGGAGATAAACAAACCTGGCAGTGTATTTCAGGGTTCAGGCGTGTTTGTGCGCCAAAAAAAAGCTTTTAAACTGAAATTGTGTGACCTTTTCAGTTCACCTCGATGACTTCCTAAAGCATATCAAAAGAGACAGAGAGAGCATAAATGGTAAAATATTAACTCTCCCATTGGCTGGAGTGACTCATGTTTTGCCTAAATTACGAATTCAGACAGAAAGTACTTTTTGTTCTCAAACCTAACTACATTTTAATTGTAGAGGTGTCAGAAGGTTGTTGTTTTTTTTCCCCCCAAACTGCTGATATTTTAGTCTAGTTTGTAGCTGTTGTAACATTGTCAGAAATGTGTGAAATCAGTGGAAAGTTAAAAAAAATAAACAAATAACAGATTACATTTTGTTAGTAACATAAATAACTGTATTGTGTTCCTTCAGTTGAAAAGCTAAAACTAATAGTTATAATTTGACATGCGATTCACAATATTCCTCAAATAAATGGTTTGCAAGCAGATAACGAGATACAAGTTTTAACGCTAGTGTTGAGGATGCTGTTTTGTTCTTCCTCCATACAATCTGTTCGTGGTGGGAGGAGAGATTTCTTACTTTTTATATTCGGAACAGGTTTTAGAATATTTGTTTTCCAATTATTGTTACGTTTACCAATATCCCAAAGGCTAGGTTGGTATGAAGACCTCTTAATAACAGCAGGAGCTAACGTCCAGTGGAAATGCTGAATTATTATTAACCACAAGACAAATGCCTATAAATATTTGGCATTGGCTGGAGTGTTTTTTTTGCTCCAAGAGCCACATTGGCAGCAAACAACCATAATTTGTTTTTTTTGGGGGGGGAGGCATTTTAATTGTTGTTAACAAAAAAATGATGGACCTGGCAGGTGAATCTTGGGAATGAATTTGCTATATCTCTATTACCATTGACAAAATAAATTAGTTCCCTGTTTAATTGTTTACAACAGTTGAAGTGGCTGAAATGCCCATTAACTGGAAAAAGTAAGTGGATGCACATCAAAAGAACTGCAGATGGAGGAAAAAAAATAAAAAAAAATCTGCCTGTTGAAAGCAGCTCACACAAAAGCTGAATGACATCCAGAACTAGCTAAATGACTACGTGAGCATTAAAAGCACCACAAAGAGGGGAGTTAATTGAATATGCTGGTAAAAAAAAAAGATCACAGGCAATCAGGGAAGGTAATGAAATGTGACATCAGAAACCTGCTTTATAGCATCCAGCTGATAGCCACTACATCGAACCACGTGAGGTAAATATAAACAGTGATAATTCTTCACCTTCTCCTCTTTGTCCTACTGTGAACGCTTCCATTTTATTAGGCTACATATCAAGTTTGTGGGAAAATAATGTATTTATGTTCCAGTACACCAGGATATGAATGTGGTTTTTTTGCATTCTAATATTAAGTCGTCACTGTTACCGAACTGCGATGTGCTAAATTCTAGGAAAATAAAAAAATCCCTAAAGTGAGACCAACAAAATTTTTGAAAATATAAGCAGCAAATTGTGAATGTTAAAAATGAAAATTTGGTTGTGTCATTATTTGGTGTTTTTGTGCAGCTAATCTGATCATTAATTGTTACTTTCAAAACAGACACAAAAATGGTGAATTTTTTCAGAAATTGCTCATGCGTAAACCATTCCTGTATCCGAATCTCTTCTTCATTCACTCCATCAATCTTCAGCCTTTTTGGAGGTTCAGTTTGAAGCTTTATTTTTTGTTAATGTGGGTTTTTCTTTCAGCATTTCAGACCGAATGCAAAAAGTCACTTTAAGCTACAAAAGCTTCTTCAGTTTTTTAACCAACAGGAGGAAGAGGTTGATATTTGGCTCTAAATCGACCTTGGTTTATGCTATAGAATAAAGGCTGTAGGCAAAACTTTACACGAAGTGGGGAATTCATATAGTTTCTGAACAAACATACTGAAAGCAGTTTGAAAACTCTGGAAGTAAGATCAAAGTTCATCCCTCTTCCTCTACATATTCACTGTAGAAATACTTGTACTTTTGGGAGGAAGGATTTTTCTTCCATTTTTTAAAATTCACCGCAGAGTTTTTTTTGTGTGTTTTTTTTTCTTTCTTTCAACAAGAATGAGCTCGGAGACACTGATGTCACACTGCGCTCAAACACTGACTTTTTCATAATGCATGAGCATCTCTTTTGCTGCTGGAATACGTAAGTGTAAATAAAACATGGCTGACGTTATGGCACACAATTGATGTGTGAAAGCGTGGAAGTCAAGAGAAAGTGAGAGTGTTGTAGTCGTGAAGCGTTTCGCAGCAGGTGAAGAGAAACATCCACTGAGGCCACAGTTTGTTTTCACACGTTGGTCCTCCATCTGACATTGATGTGCTGTTGAACATTTTAAAGCAGGAATTAGTGTTGTACTGAATACTCCAGCGGTAATTTCACCCAGTCTATCTAGTTTGACCTTTTTTATTTTTTTTATTTTTTTTGTTAAAAGTGCAAAATCTCCTGAGACATAAAGTGGATATATTGTATCTGACCCTTGACCTATACAGGATATCAATTATGGTGCTGGTGATAATGTCGTTAAATGTTACTTTTGTAATAAATAGTCTTCTAAAGTTCAGCACATATACATAGAAATGTAATAATGTCAGGCCAATGTGTCAAAGTGTGAATCTCTAACTGTAGTCATTTCCATGTGTGTCAATACAAAATATAATTAACAGTCAGCATGAAGGACTTGGATGCTGCATATTTCATCTTAAAAACAAAATTCAGTGTATTTATTTTGAGGGGCTATTTTGATTTATTTAATTTTTGCAGCTGAATTGACCCAGTTTTGCCTCAGGGATCAACAGAGCTCATCATAACGTCTTACTTATCTCAGTGACTACATCTGTAACGAGGCTGATAGAAGGGTTATGGTGTAACCTTACCGGAGCGAAGCCAACACAGTTTTTACTCCGCAGCAATCACACTCGTTGTAAATAACTTTGAATAACTTGATTACTAATGTGTGATAACGCTGGTACAACAATTTTGTACCATGGGGAAAAAAATGTTTCAAGCTCAATCTAAGTAAGCATTTTTTTTTTCCATTTGAATATTCACAGATGGAATTTAAAAGACTTGGGAGCCCCTCTATGTTGTCAGACTATTGCTGATATTCATGCATACACTTTGACATTTAAATTAATTTAATGTGGCAATCAAACTTATCAAACGTGTAATTATTTTCAACATATACACCAATGAAGTGTAGAGGGAATATTGTTTCTTTTTTTCTAAGTTTATTTAATGTCTAAACCTGATACGCATATAAAACACTTAAACAGTAGTATGTTTAATTGGAATAATTCAATTACTAAACCGGTGTCAGATTAAAAAAAGAAACTTACTTAACGACAGTACAGGTATTTATATTACAAAAAGGCCCCTTGCTTATGGCTAATGTTTTTTTTTTATAGTAAATACATTCCTGCACAAACACGGCAAAAGACTCGCTGTTAAGATCCATGCGTGTGATATTAAACCAGATCCGCAGCCCTTGTTTTGCACACACAAAAAAAAATGCACTCTGAAGTTCAGATGAAGCCAGTGGTGACATCTGAGCACAGAGTTAGACACATTAAATGACCATCTTCCAGTCTTTTAAGTACCACATTTTTGTAATCCTTCCACTCTGCCTCAGCAATAAAACTCCCTCTCTGTGGAGGCAGGAGGTAATTTCACACTCCAAAAAAACCCAACAGTATTTTAAAAGATATCATCTTGAACTGTCTGACTTTCTGCTGTGAAACTGCAGAAGTTATTTTTTTTTCTCTTTGCACAGAAGAAGAACTGTTCCTGTCACTTACGCTGAAAACACTTGAAAGGGCGGATTTCTTCGCAACCCGGCATCGGACAAAAAAAACAACTATTACAGCAACCGACGACTCTTCTTACGGGTTTTAAAGCAGGAGAATTGAAGCCTGTGTTCTTTTTTTTTTTTAAAAATCGGTAATCTTCAATAACATCAGAACCGGGGTTTTAAAGAGTTGATGCTCAGCCGAACTGACAGGAGTGATACATCACGCCATGTTGATTTGATCAAAGTGTCAGTGGTTTTAAATTAGTAAATCCTCTTGGTGCATTCAGCCCTGGATATCAGATGTTATGGCTGCAGTGTATCTCCGTGTGCTCCCACGAGACACATTTAGAGGCTAAATTTAGGTGTTAAATCCTCCTTTTCTTTTGCTCTCTCATCCCTCCGCCCCCGGCCCTCTTCCTATCTCATTCCTTTTGGCTTTTGCTGTCTTTGTCACCCTCTCTCTCTCTCCCTCCCTCTTTCCCTCTGTCTCTCTCTCCCTCTCAAATACTTTGCCCTCAATCTCCCTCTGTCTGTCTCTCTGGGTGATACTACAGCCGTGTGTGTGGGTGGATGTTTCATTCCTTCCCCTCTTCCTCCGGCACCGTCGAGCCTTCTCACCTTTTATCACTGAGTGCAGCTCAATGTGTAATTTATGCTGCGGCTGCTTTTTGTTTTGGTCTCGGTTCAGTTCTGGGATTTGTTTGATGCACATTTGCAATGCGAAGAAACTATACCTTTCAATTTGAAAAAAACGAAATGAAAAAAAAAAAGCATTATTTAATTTACTGTATCAGTAAAATACACTTAATTTACAGCTTACTTTATTTCTTTTGTATGCATGTATAAGTATGCCGATTTAAGCGTGACATTGACACGCCAGTCCACTACAGCAAAACGTGATATAGCTATGCTTGGGGCTGTCCAGGCGTGAGAGTTAAACGTTTTGCTATGGCGGACTGGCGAGTCTATTACACGTTTTGTAGGCGTGAAACTTACACGCACGTAAATATCACATGAGGAAGGATTATGTATAAAAGGCATTGTTTGGCGGTATTCGGAGGCAGAAGGGGTGTTTTGGTGGCGATAATCACAGACTGCCATGCGAGACGATGACGTTCAAATCCAGGAGGTGACAAAGTTGTTGTTTAGTTGTTTATGTTTTACTATTCCCAATCATGTTTTTTTTTTCCCAACCGTAACCACTTGATTTAGATTTTTTTGTTGTTGTAATAGACACATGCGCCCACCACAGCAAAATGTATAACTGTCACGCCTAGACATGGCCAAGCGTAGCTATCTCACGTTTTGCTGTAGTGGACGGGCGTGTCTATTTCACGCTTTGCCGCGACAGCGGGTTGTTAGAACAGTTAGTGTAGTTTCCAAATGTTGTGATGCTACTAGCGATCCTTACTGGCACAGTAATGTTGCAATTGAACTGACATTTGGACTCAATCTGTGATCTGTGCTATTGTTCTGTCCAATCAGAATTTTGATTGTCAAGTTTGGTGAAAAAAAGCCAAACCTTAAACCAAAGCAAAGTTTCATCACTTTGGAAGTCATTTCTCTTTTGCCAGCAACAGTTATTTACCATTCTCATACCCCCCCACCCCCCCCCCCCCCCCCCGCTCTCTGTGCGTTTTGCATCGGATCTCTGGATTGCATCGCAATCATCGCATCGCATCTCACTTTTGGGGAATGTCGGAAGTGGAGCTCATTTCGGCTAAAGTCAAAAGCCATACTGCAACAGCCTCGGACAAATGACAAAAATATAATGAGGTCTTGCTGTTTTTCAGAGTGAAATTTGCTCTTAACCATCTGTTCTAGCTTTTTGGCCTTTTCTAAAGATTTTTTTCAGCTTCTCTTATATCAATCATCGAGCTCTGCACGATTCAATATTATTACATTGCCAAACTCCTGACCCCCAAAAAAAACCTTTCGTAAACTTAGGATTAGCACCAAGGAAAGCTGTGTATTATAATTGATAACATTTTCCATTCCAGACACACGGCATCAACAGTAGTTTAGTTGCATTTGGAGAAAATCGAAATCAACCACAGCAACAATAACAAAAAGAAGCCAAGAGGAAAGGCTTTAGTCTGAGTGATGAGACAAATGCTGACATCCACAGGGCCAGCCTTTACTGCCAGGAAATTCCTCAAGGTACACTTAAAGACATCAAAAGGTGAAATACTCCTTTGAGTATTTGGGGATGAGAAGTGAATCTGCTCTGAACACCACGAGGAGGTAAATTGCAGCAGATGGAGCATCTATCACCGAGTCCATCCGTCAGAGAGTCCATCGTGCTGTGAGGTACGGACAGATGTGTTTGTGTCACGAGTTTTTTTTCATCTCGGTTCGGGATGCGAAAACGGCTTCAAGATGTTTTTTTGTGGCCTAATCGACTGTGTTGCTTTTACGAGATATTAAACTTTCAGATACTGTCTCTTTCGCTGTTCTCGCAGTGATACTCACTGTGGTTGTGGTAAGGTGACCTGTGGAGGAAGGTCCATGAAACTCCTCGGTTGTCTTTGGTTTCAAGTACTTCACAGCTTTGAGGTGCATTTGGGCTCATTATCTTGCTGCGGTGAGTCCTTCTTCACAAAGACTGAAAAGAGAGGACAGAGCATGTGTCTGGAGAATATAGAGTGCTACTTCTGCTTGAATAAGGTGTATTTGATTTAGCGCAGACAATCCAGAGTAGGCAAAATACGGCCATCTTGGATATTTCGACTACCGTGTTTAACCGATGGGTTTGATACACTATGGTTTATTCTCACATGCGTTTATCTCCTCACATATACTATTTCTGTTCCTGCCAAAAACTTAAAACTTTGATTCATTAGTAAATAGGAGGATTTATTTTCCCATAATTTTATGCTGTTATGGTAGCCCACCCCAAAGTTTTAGGTTTGGCCACATAGTCCGTTCTGAGAAGTGGTGCAGAGACACTACTCGTCCTTGGAGACCACGACTAGACAACTGTCTTTTGACGGGACTTTTTGCCCATTACAGTTCTTTATCTCGCACATTCTGTATCTGTAAAAGGAGTTTCATTTCTATCGCCCGGTGATCCTGTGGTGGTGTGGCTACATGTTTCTTCTGTCTAGTTGTGCTTTGGATCCAAATGGTCAGGAATGGTGTACTAGAAACGTGACCTACAAACAGTTCAGTTTTTCTTACATGTCATAACTTATTTTGTTTTTTTTATTGTTTTAAAATCCTTAAACTTTATGATTATTTCCAAGTTTGCATGATAGATTTTCAATGTGTTTCAATTTTTGACCCCAAGAGTGGGAATTTGTTCAAGCTTGTCCAAAATGGAGAGAGCTCAGATGAGCTTTTTCGGACAGCGTCACGCCAGTAAGCGACTGAGAACAAAAGCAACCACTACTTCACCAAACTTCCACTGCCTCCAAACAATTCCAAACAAAACTTTGTTTTTTCACGACTTTGCAAAAAACTGAAAATTGCATGAAATTACAGTATTTTTGAATATTGACTCCCAGTGAATAATTTGATTGTTTTTCAAACCAATTACCTGTTTTGTTACAGTATCTTCACATGACTTTTTTCCATGGGTATTGTAAATGAAAATGTCAATCACAAAAATAAATTAGCCCCAATAGCTACATAATAACTTTAGTATTGTTTTGATGAGATACATATCCCACAAAATAATTTGAATAAATCATAAAGTAGCTCTGCCATGTAGATGTAAATCTGAATAACTTTTCATGCTGCTAAACTTGACAGTTGATGCACTTGTATCTCAACAGGATCTTACATAATCACATCAATGGCTGTTTTTTGTTTTTTTTTTCACTCTGCTCAATATCCAGTTGGATTTTTCCTTAATTAAACCCCTCAGCACAAAACTTTTACCTGCCGGATGGAAAGTCCACTTGTCTGGATGGGCACTTGACGCGGCCGAGACACTCTGGGGAGGCTGAAAAGTGACTGTGGGCATGCTAACAGGGAAAAAAAAAAAAAGAAAAAGAGAAGGGCTATCTGCTTATTACTAGTCCAGCCAACTCAGCAGGCGCTGACACCAAAATTGGCAGTTTGCTTCCACTCTGAATTTGTCTGGGTCTCGAGGTCAATTGGCTGGCGGACACCCATGAAAGAATCAAGATAACCAAGCCATCCGCCGCAGTGACTCATGCAGGCATGAGAATCAACAACCACACATTTATTCACATTTCATATTTACTGAAAACACCCCTCGAGACCAGATCTAATGCCCTATAATTCAATCCAAATGTTTTTATAACACCTTTTGGGGGCTTCTAAAATCACATTTCACCAGAGAACCCATTTGGTAGATCTGCCATCTGCCTCCCCTTAATAGAGTCTGACCTCTCTCATTCAATCTGTCGGCAAAATTGGCAATTTGCCTCCCCGTTTCAAACATCTGACTGCAGGGGTCAATTTGTTTCACCTCTCGGTTTGTCAGTTCGGTTCTTATTACACAAGTTGGCCCTTCAGCAATACTTTGTTTGAGTATTCGTATTTATATCAAATTTAAGTTGTTTTTTTTTTTCGCTTATTGTGTTCCCGATTACTCGTAGGAGATTAAATAGGCACAACTGATGAGATTAAGTTGTTTTAGAGGTCGTTCCAGTCTGGTTCAGCCAGTGCCGACAGTCAGGAGATAAAATCGTACAGTTAATATGTTTAATGATTCTATCTTTTTGCCTTTTTATTGTATTAGTTAATAAACTGGATCATTCAGGTTTCAGTGCCAAGATCCAAGTCTAGATGAGGTTGTGTGGGTGTGTCGGGTGTAAAACTAAACTATAAATTGTTCCGTATATATTGTTCAGCACCTTTGACGTACGGATTAATAGGAGAAAATATAAAGCTCCGTCCTACTCGAGCTGCAAATTGCCAAAAGCAATGAAATCTATTTACCAGATTTGCATGTCTTTTCTAGTCACTGAGATGTTCAGAGTCAAGACTACATCTGTGAGTGTTTATACGAATCTATGGATATGAGTCTTTCCAGGTTGTCGAGAATTTCATGGTTTATTAACCGAGAGATGTCAGGTGCCTGAAGCTTTTCAGTTTAGGGGGAAAGCTTGCTTTGGTATTTAAAAACAAACCAAAGAACAATCTTTATGCCTATTTTCCAATGTTGGGGTTTAGTAAGTTTATCCAAATAATAAATTGATTGAATAACCAACAATTCTTTCCCTCCCCCCTCCTACTATAAAGACAAAGTGTGGATATGTTTCCCTCGGATGCCAGTGTTCATCATGTGACTCACCCGCCGAAGTGTGTCAGGTTTTCTCCTCGCAGTCCGTCAGTCATCTTGACGAGCTGTCTGTCCCCGAGTTTGAGCCTCCTGGCTCCTGGACAGATAGACAACACAAGTCAGGCGATTAAGGGATTTAGACAAGAACATACAGGGATTGATTTCATGTCACTTATCTGTTTTTTTTTTTTGTTTTTTTTGGGGGGGAGGGGGGGGGGGTCAAAGTGGGTGTATGTTTCTCCTTCAATGTACTTTTCACGCATACTTTTCGTCCACGACAGGAAAAACGTGTAACTGTCACGCTGAGACAGGCCAAAGCGTGGCTATTTCATGCTTTGCCATGATACCGGGTTGCTTCTTTTTACAGATGTTTGTGTCTATTGATACACACACAAATTTGTGCAGCTATCCTTATTAGGACTTCGCATTGGACTTCCATTCGTTTTGGACATCCTCGCCCAAACATCTCACCCTAATCTTAAGCATAAACAATACACCTAAGTAGCTTGTACCGGAAAACCAAGTCCTTTTAAATATGTGGCATCATGTTGAAATAGAGAGTGTACAAAGCCAAAGACAGAGATCAGCAGGATGGCAGAGGAGTGAGGAAACGCTCGATTTGGGAAAAACTCTTCTCTGTTCAAACGTTGATCTATGGGGGGGGAAGAACAGAACAAGAGTTTCCGACACACTGGTGGGGAGAAGACCTAAAGAAAAAAAGAAATCTCACCGTCTCTTTTTCTCTCCGTGTCTTTCTCCTTGATGCTATTTGGAGCATGAGGTACATCATGTGTTCTCTTCGAGATTTTATATCAGCCTGTGTGCTGTCATTGGCATTGTGTGCTTTCTGCATCACTCTCAACTTCTTCCTATTGGGTTGGATTTCTTATTTTATTATTATTTTATTTGTAAAAGTTGTTGGGTTTTTTTGGGGGGGGGGGGGATTGCCCCAATCTCCAGCAGGGAAATAAGTTTCTTCAAGCTTAAAGGTCAGGCAGTTGATTTTTTTTGTGTTCGGGCTGTGAGTTTTTAAATTTTGTATGAGCTAAAAATCAATACATGAATCTCCTCAAAGTAGCAGAATGACATAACTTTGTTCAGTAAAGAATTTCCGTTTTATCTCCGTTCATAGAGGGAATAAGACCAAAAAAAACATAAATTGTAGTTCCTGTTAACACCTGCGAATTTTCACGTTTCATTTTTATCCGGTAACCAGTGATGTTCTGTCTGCTAACATAACGTAACTGCTTGGTTTATTTATCTTGTTTTGTTTTACAGGCAACTGTTGGAAAAGTTTTTTTTTTTTTTTTTTTTTCTCTGTCAAACACAGGCCCAATACTTTTGCTAGAGATATGACAGCGTTCAGGGCACTGCTCATGAGTAATTTACTATACTGTGACATTCATCTCAAGAAGGGAGAAAAGAGAAGTAGTCTAAAAAAAAGAAGTGCTGCAGTCACAGTATGCGCCTATTATTTTATCCCATAAAGGATTATTTCACTGGAAGAAGCGAGTAAACTCTAACTGCCAGTCTGTGATCAAAGTGAGCGATATGAATACGTACTGCAGCATTAATTTATAATGACCAGTCTTGACTTTATACTGTGTGTTAGACATTTCAAGAACCACACCGAATAATACACAAAAAGGTGGGTGGGAGTGACTGCATGGTGGTTTTAAACACAATCAGTCATGTGTTATTGTGTCTGTCCTCCCAGTTACTGTATATATTTGTCTGGGGCTCATGTAAACCAAATTGTCTATAGAGGATAACAAAAAAAAAAAGGTTATTTGCTAATTAGATCCACAAATATTTTCAGAATCTAATAATTCCTTTTTGTCCTAGTTGTCACAAATTTCTATTAATTTCCATAAATCAAAATGCACCACTTTTGGAGAAATTGTGCCCATATCAGTTCATGGTGTCTGTAGAGATACATCCAGTTATCAACACAGCAGTGTAGGTGATTCAGGTCACAATGTATTCAAAATGAAATAAAAAAAAAAAGAATAGCTCTGTTGATCCCTCACCCTGTATCCCAGCACTGGGAAAATGACATACTTTGGTACCAATTAGGCAGTATTGAACCGATTCATAATAATTTAATGTTGTTTTCGGTCCAAATTTTGTACTTGGTAAGACTTGACTTTCTTCATTCGGAGGAACACTGTTGTGCCACTGTAGAGAAGATTATAGAAACAATATGTTCAAATAGTCAACATGTTGGGTGCAAGAGAAATAGGAACCTGAGCAGTTTGACTAAATCAATATTAGATCCCCCAAAATGTAGAGGGGTTGTGGGATGCCCCTGGTCAGCAGTCGTATACCAGCGAACGATGGTCCAACAAGGGACAAACCATGATGGGTTTTTTTTATAATCTGGGACTCTAATAGAGTAGCTTTCCATGTTTGATAGTTAAATTATTGTTTAATTATCTTATACTGGCCGTCCGTGCTGTCCATAAGATCATTTGTCTGAAACAAGCCATTGTTCGCTCTATAAGAACTTTAACATATTTTTTTACGATTGCGGTGTCCATGCCTTGGCTCCTGGCTGTTTCGTGGGCACATAAAGGGAACAACTTCATATGAAGCAGACATTTCAGCTTATTGATTAAAAACGTATTAGTGATAAATAATCTACATCAGATGTTTGTGAATTTTTTAGCTCCATCTCCTTTATGCGTTTTTTTTTTTTTTAAATCGACAGCTGAATTTTTAAAGAAAAAGAAAAGTGAGTCACCACCTTTGAAGCACATCATTGATCATTTAAAAAAAATATGGAAGCAGACTCTAAAAGTGTTGTAATTTTGGGACCTCAAGGACTTGACTTAGTGACAGCTCCTTAAAAGAACTATTATTTAGTTGAATAGAGGACTATCCATCATTATGAGGGGAAATAGATGTCATTTCTTTCCAGAAAGTGTTTCACACTGACACAAAGTAAGATAATAAAAAAAAAAATGAAGAATGGATTGGGTGAAAAAGATGAGTAGAGTGGTGGGAAGAACAGAAGATTATTTCTGGAAAAGGAGGATCGTGGGTGTAGAAAAAGGCATAAAAGAAAACCTCATTTATCCCTTCCCTTTATCTCTTTTTTTAATATTTTTTTCATCAAGGAGAAGATTTGAATGTGGAGAGGGTGGCACAAATTGTTGCATGGATTCATTTTCCCCATACAGTTTGAGAGTGTAATAAAAAAAAAAATAAGTTCGAAGAAGTCTGAGTTGAATAGCTCACTATGTGTGCACTGTCAAATTTAGGGAAATTGCCCCCGTGGCGGTTCCTCTCATGTGGAAGCCTGCTGTTGCAGCCCTGTTTTTCCATTGGGAGTGTCTCTGGCTTCTGGTTGTTGTGGGGTTTCTTTTTCAGTAGTAAAGACACATTGAAAGGCGAGTGTTTATCATGAAACTAAGGGTTGGCGAATATTTCAGCTAATGGCAAAACAGTCCAACTTACTGTAAAATATGGTGCCAATATCAGTGCGCTAATTGGCACCCATATTCCTCAGCCAGCTGTCGTTAAAATGGAGTGTACTGAAAGAACACAAAAAAGCATTTGATTGGCGGATTTGGGGTTTTCTTTAAAAGCTTGTGAGACAGACTTTTCAGCACACCAGAAGCACTTATTTTCCAGTGGAAGCTAAAAACCGTCATGGCGATGGGAAAATAGGAAAAAATATGAACTAAGGTTGGTCCTTGGTGTTGGTGAGACGCGTCAATCCGCCTTAAAAATGTACTTGTGGTTTTTGCTGATGAATGTAAAAATTGGTGAATTTAAGTTTATCCTCTTTAGAAATTCTTGGCAGAAAACCAATGGTTTGCTGTAAACCGTTTGCACCGGTGAATCCAGGACCGTACCCTGCGACTTTTGCCGAATGCTGTCGGTCAAATTTTGATTTGGCTGTTCAATACGAAGATTTTTTTAAAAATTTTTTTTTCATATTTACAATCTAGAAATTTAAAAAAGAATCCACAGCGAACTCTCCTTTTGTCTCCAGATAACCAACGGTCTCTCACCGCAAAAAACAACCGCTTGACTTGAAGATCCTCGCTCCGCTGGGGAGGGTCCGATGGTTGATGGTTAGACTCGTCTACTTTCAGGTGCCGGACCTAAATTAATCCACAGCAACTCTTCACGGGATTTACGATGACCCTTAAATTGGAGAGCGAAGGTACCCAAAGGTCACGAGGTTATCGCTAAAGATCCGTCCCAGCTGTAGCTAAGCGTCAGAACAGCAGGTCATAGTGAAATGCTAGAAAAATACAAAATGTGCTTTTTGTTCTTTTGTGACTGAAATGAGACATTTGAGTTTTTTGGTTTTTTTCCTCTTCTTATTTGAAACGCTGGTTAAGGATGCAAAATTTAGATTTTTGACATTAAAATTTCATAAAAATGTACTTTTCTCTGTTTAAACAAACTATTGCATGAGATTACCAACAGGCTGATGTATACTTTAACTTGATGTAATTTATATCAGCCTGAGCTGAACACATATATCCCTACAGAAAGCACCTGTACTTGTTTTTCTTTCTTTGAAAATCTAATTCCTGTCCATTTAAATCAGCTGTCTTGATCAAATATGTTAGTATTCTTTGGTATAACACATTATATGTTTTGTGCTTTTATTTCAAACCCTTGTCTGCCTGCCACATTTTGACTTATGGAACACCAACATTTGAAATTCAGATTATACGCCGGGGGACGGCTGCAGTCTCTCGGCCGAACTATTGTTTACGAACATCTCTGCTCGAAACTGATCTCAGCCGGCAAGTAAAAAAAAACAAAAACAAAAAAACAAACAGATATTGTGCTCGCAGAAAGCTGCAGCTTCCTTGTGTTGCCATCATGGAGGCAGGGGATGGGGGGGGTGGGGGTCGTTGCACTGTAGGATTAAAGCAGCAGTGGGTGCTGTTGCTTTCGGTTGCGTCAGATGCTTTAAACAGCAAAGATGTGTTTAGAGAAGAAAGGAGGAGAAGAGGGGGGAGGCGGGGGGGGGGGTTGTAGAGGAAGGAAAAGGGGAGGGGCCGGGAGCATATCAAAGTGAAGCAGAGATGAAGGGATAGAGATCATGGAGTCAGAATGAAAAAAAAAAAAGAGAAGGAGGGACTCAGAAAAGGAGCGTCGGGATACAAAAAAGGGAGATAATGGGGGGAAAGAGGGACAAGAGAGGCACGGGGGAGGAAGGAGAGGGAGAGAGGGAGAGAGAGAGAGAGAGAGAGAGAGAGAGAATTAGCAGAAGAAAAATGTCCGGCGGTCAGATGACAGACGAGAGGAAGCAACAGGAGGAAGGAATTGATTGAAAGAAGATAATGGAGGACAAAGAGAGAAGGAAAATCAATTTTTACCGTCTCGGGGAGAGACAAAAGGAAGACGTTTCACTTAAAAGGGCCTCGCGGGGGACGAGAGGGGAGGGGAGGGGGGGTTGTCAGTCCCTCCGGTCTGTCTGCGTTACAGCAGTGTGTTCAGAATATTACTTGTTTGATTATATATTTTTTTTTCCGCAGCTTTGTCATGTTTGCGTTTGGGCTCAGGAATAATCGCCTCGTCTCTCCGCCTGCTCGGCACGCACGGACGACATTTTTCCGTAACAGTGTGACAGTGTTACAACACGCCTTGCGTGCTTTTGTTTTCTAGGTTTGTTTTTTGTTTTTTTTAAGCTACGTCCATTTTTTTTTTTTTTTACATACAAGTTATTGAGCCCAAACATGACGTGGAAATGAAGTTCAACTGCCTGAGCAACATCGTGTTTATCTGATGAAAGTTTCCTAAATGAGCCGCAAAAGCTTGTAGAGAGGTCGGGAGGTCGTTTCCTGCTGATTGTCTGTTGGATTTCTTTTTAATCTATCACAATCTTTCTTAAACCTACAATCAAGCAGCATTTGCCTCTACATTTATAAAGGAGGCAAATCTGATTTCCGTGGGTTTTTCGCAACGGGCATACGTATCAGTTCTGCAGAAATCAGAAATCACTTTTAAAGATCATTGACTTTTTGGCCTTATTAGATTAGAACAGACAGACAGGAAATGTGAACAAAGAGAGTGACCTGCTTTAAAGGTCCAGCCGGCCGGCCGGACCGTGGAGCCGCAGACTCACTGCTGACTCATCGTGTTGCTCAGGAAAAACTTCAACACAATCGGCGGCAAACGGTTTATGCTTGTTGCAGAGTTTGAACGTGTTGGATTGTGTCACTGTGTCTTTTTTGGATTCCACCACTGGAGGGTGTGAGAGTGAGAAAAAAAAATCATAAGTCTTCTATTTCTACATCACCTCTAATCTCCAGATTTGGAAAGCTGTGGGATTCCCTCACCTCCATATCCTCCTACACACACACACACACACACACACACACACACATGCACACACATGCACACGCACACACGCACACACACACTCACACACGCACACACACACTCACACACCTACTCCTCCTGTAACTCTCCTCTCTGTCAATTTAATGCAAAATAGTTTTTCCAATTATTTGGTCAGTACAGAAACATAATTCTGAAAATTAACATATTATGATTGATAACTATTTATACTATGTATAAAGTTTGTCCTATGCATGTATTTTTATGTGTGTGTGTTTGTGTGTGGGAGGATGCATCTTTCCTTTCCTTTCCTTTCCTTTCCTTTCCTTTCCTTTCCTTTCCTTTCCTTTCCTTTCCTTTCCTTTCTATTACCCGTCTCCTCCCTTCCCCTTCCCCTTCCCCTTCCCCTCCCTCCTCTCCCCTCTCCCCTCTCCCCTCTCCCCTCCCCTCCCCTCCTTTCCCCTCCCACCACCACCACCACCACTCTTTTGAATAATGAAACATGACTGCCTTTTTTCCCCCTCATAATGGCTCACTTAAGACCTTTCTAACCCTGCACTTACTCTGCGGTGTCTCCCCGCAGAGCTGCAGCAGGAGTTACACGCTACGCTCTGAAATGGCTATCAGTTAATTTGCTAAATGAACCTCGGGCTCTTAACTTGTCGGCACCGCCGTGCATTTTGCATGCGAGCGCACTGGGAGCAGTCGGAGCCGCAGCCCGTTCGCTGGCACTTCTTAATGTACAAGTTGGATAAGAGAGAAAATCCTAAACAGACAGGAATATGTCAGTAAGCAGAGCGCCAATATGAAACTACTCGGCAGGATTAAACTATGACTCTTACTTGTGTGGTGCAGGAGTTTTTAAACACACCGCCGTTCTTCACTGACCGGAAATGACCTCAACATGTGAAACACGTCAACCCGCCAAAATATCTGCAGCTTTAATCATTTCAACCAGAGATTCCCATGTTTCTGTCCTTTGTTTAAAGCGCTCAACAAACACTGATTCTTCTGTCCAGAAGCGGTAGTGAAAAAGAAACACTGCTGCAGCTTCCTCAGACGCCTTTAATTTGAAAATTCTTTAAATCGGTAGGCCCCGCCCCCTTTCTCCTACGTAGCCAAGATGGCGACCGTCTAGGGTGGAAAGTGTCCGCACTTCTGTTTTTTTGGGGGACTGATTTGAGTGCATCATGGTGCTGCTTGTAGCGATCTGCATGGTTCTGTACTTGGACAGTGTGAACGCACTGATGCACTTTAAAAAATAGCGAGTATTAATACACGACTGGGACATTTGGAACACAGCGTGGGAGGAGATGAAGGGAAGTTAAAGGAAGACGACGAAGCTCCTGCAGAAGATAGTGAAGTCAAACGTTAGCAAACTTCCAGCACCCCATTGTGAATGTAAAAAATAAGATTCGGAACAATTATACCCATTTTTATGCCTCTCGCGAAGACAGTTATTGCACAAAGTTTCCGATGACTTCGTGGATTTCCATTGACCTTTATTGGAAAGCAGAAAGAACCTCAACAATGTTGATAGGCATCTGGAAAAGCAAAAAAACAGCAAATTACACAATTAAAGTTGTGAATTCCTCCAGCAGTTCCAGCGGGAGTCAGACCGATTAAACATAATAGAGTCGTAATTAAGACAAACACGAATCTCCATAATTGCAAAAATGCAAAGCATAAATCAAGTCATAAAAACTCATTATAAGAATTCATAACATATACCTTTTTTTTTTTCTTTAAATATGATGATGAAGTCTGGGAAGCTGATTTATTTTATATGGTGTGTTCACATGAATCAACATTATTCCTCTTATGATGCAAACACCCAGTTACGGCGCTGCCCCCGATATTTGACTGACATGATGATGTCACAGGATGAGGTCGGGGTCTAATGACATCATCGCTGCTCCCTATTGGCTGTTCAACTTGCTTTCATATTCCAAAACACGAATATGAAGCTTGTGTTAAGATCTGAAGATGTGGCCTAGATTCAGGATGCACACACACACACACACACACACACACACACACACACACACACACACACCACACACACACACACACACACACACACACACACACACACACACACACACACACACACACACACACACACACACACACACACACACACACACACACACACACACAGTATGTGAGTACCCCAAAAACAGACATCACTAATGCAACACAAGAATTTGTATCTCGCAGAACCCAGATGTACACACATACACACACACACACACACACACACACACACACACACACACACACACACACACACACAAGGCCAACATACACACACACAGCCACAAAGAGAAAAAATAAGTAGATAAACCAAGCACACACACGCACACATACACGTGATGGGTGGAAAGCTTTGCGTGCACACACACACACACACACACACACACACACACACACACACACACACACACACACACACACACCTTTGTGTATACAACAGACGATGACACGAGGCTCTCTGAGATTAGCTTTGATTTCCGCACCAACGCAAGCACTTTGAGATTATCACATTTCTTCCCAAAGAAAACCAAGAGGAAGGCAAAATAACAACAAAGAGGGGGGGTGACCTCAAATCAGCTCGAATCAGAGCTGGGGACAAAAAGACAGCAAATACAAATGAGTGGAGAAGGGGAGGTGGGGATGTGTGTGTGTGTGTGTGTGTGTGTGTGTGTGTGTGTGTGTGTGTGCGGGAAAACACAGCAAGAAAAAATTGGTCAATTTATGTGCTATACACATGAATTCTGTAGTATTTTTCTGTAAAAGCTCAAAAATGGCCTTCACACCTAATATACTTAAAATTGATCTAAAGAGTATCATCATGTAACTTGGTGCAAGTATGAAAGGGGAATGTAGTAGGAACACAGACTGTATATGAAAGTGGACGAAGCTCCTGGGTCTTGAAAAATGAGGCCGATGCGGAAGCGCCTTAAACTGCAATACCACCGAGTGCCACTAGGGGGTCGGCTCCAAAAAGCCTCCATCGACTCCCATTAAACTTCTCTCATCAAATACAAAGTCAACACATTTTTTTCCACAACTTCTTATGGTGTTGTTAGCTAAAGTCCCTCCCTCTTAATCGTTTTCTGGCGGTCCATCTAAAAACAATCCTGTCATCAATTAGATGTTTGATTGACAGGCCTGTGATCCACTGGTTGCTCCTTTTCCAGCTCGTCTAAATATGGTCACAAAATGGCAAAGATGGGGACGGCCCACAAAATCTGACCTCGAGGCTCCGTAACGGCTGTTCACAAACCAAACGGGCGACGTGTTGTTTGCTGCTTGAGGAGGAATAATATTATAACGGTGATCGCATTGGAAACCTTCAACCTACCGTGGCGTGTACATTGTGTGTTGCGCATTGTGAGCCACATCAAACACATGAGGATGTATGTGTTTTTGTATGTCTATGGATAAATGTGTGTGTGTGTGTGTGTGTGTGTGTGTGTGTGTGTGTGTGTGTGTGTGTGTGTGTTACACACTGAAGATTAAGCTAATGAGAGCAGAGCAGAGCTAATCCAGCAACAGCAACTCCTTCTCTGGTGCCATATTTAGACCTCACATAATGCTTTGTGGGTCTGTGCGTTTGGTTTTTGAGAAAGCGACAGTGAGCTCATTCTCTCCGGGGTGAACGGAGACATTCATTCGACTTCATCTCAGGCCACCGTGTTCATGCACCCACAACAACCGCTACGTTTTTGTTTTTTTTGTTTTTTATGTTAGTGGTGGCAGACTGGTTATAAATTGGGCCATTGGGTTCATTTTTTGAAGAAAATGATCCATATACACCAATCATAGCACGTAGAAACGTACAAGGCTATAAACGCGCAAAACAGTTGACCTATGCTTTTACAAAATAGAGATCCAGCGCTTCAAATATGAATTATATTCAAGCATCGGGCTTGTCAAAAGTATCACATTCATTCAAATTGAAGCTACAACAATATATAACTCAAAAGAGCTCTGCATTGTAAAAAATAACAACAACTTTAGATCACAATGTCCAACCGCTTGTGTCTACAAAGCAAACAGGAAAAAAAAAAAAAACATCTACACTCCGAGTCTATAAAATTGGCGACGTAATCGTCTTCATAACTGCCAGAAATCCGTCTCTCCTTGAACAGATGTGTGAAAAAAAAAAAAGCTCTTTAAGTTTTAGAGAAGCAAACAGCTTTAATTACAGTCCACCAACAACAGATTGTAAAGGGAACCTCACTGCCCCGTGATAATTAATTAAATAAACACAACTTCTAATTACGTAATTAACAGTGCTACTGTTGTGTTCTGGTACCTTGTTGTGTGTGTGTGTGTGTGTGTGTGTGTGTGTGTGTGTGTGTGTGTGTGTGTGTTTATTTGATTTTATGGTGTGTTAATCGCTGTTCTTTTTCTGCATAGCACTTGCGACAGCGCTACTAATGAGAGGTGTAATGTCCCGAGTTTTCTGCCGGTTTTGATATCGTAGATCATTGATGTTGGTTGGGTGGACGGATAAATGAAGACTTAACAATAGATTCTGAAACCCCGCTGGTCTGTAAACTTACATACAACAACAAAAAACTCCTTTGGAACTTTTTTCTTTTAACTTTTGGGGAAGCGGCCTCGTGGAAGTAATTACCTTCTTTCTTTTTTTTTTTTGATTGCACCACTTTTTTGTTGTCTTTTAATTCATTTTTTTCTCCATATTTTGTAATTATGTCAGCAGTCTTTCGAATCCGCTGTTCACAGTTAGTTCCACTTTCAGGCAAAAATGATTGTGTACCCACGTTTGTGAGCAAGCTGTGGTTTTAAGTATAGAACAGGAACCCTCAGCTGGTGAGCTGCCAGAATGCCTCCTAATATATCTGCAAGAATCGTTGCCAGGATTTGGCTGCTGAGCAGAGCACATTTTTAACCCCGCAAAAATCAATAATTTCCCATCTCCATATGTTGCGTAAACTATGCTGTGGACTTCAGGTCACGTTAACTTGCAGCAGATGTCGAATTTTTAGTTGTTTTCCGTGCTCATCTGAGAGCAAAGCAAAGGGAGCTTTTCCCAACACGAGTTACTAATAGGATTCCATGACTTTTAACACCAGTATGACAGCAAAGCGTGAAATAGACACACCCGTCCACTACAGCAAAACGTGAGATAGCCACGCTTTGGGCTGTCCAGGCGTGACAGTTACACATTTTGCAAGCGTCCAACTTACACGCACGTGGATGTCACGTGCCGCGGGATCTTGTGACCGAGGTACCGCAAAACAGAGGTATTGAGACAATTACAAAGTACGAAGGATATGTTTCTGCAGTTTTAAGGAGGCATTAATCACAGACTGTCATGTGGAACGACGAAGTTCAACGTGTTTTTCGCTGAACGTTCCATTTTTCCTGTAAATCAAGTAGGCTCTAAGCGTAGCAGTAGGTTTCATTTTTTTGTCCACGACGGGAAAAACGTGTAACTTTCTCAAAGCGTGTCTATTTCACGCTTCGCCGCGATACGGGATTGATGAAACATAGCGGCCGAAATACCCCAAATAATTAACAAAAAAGTTAGCTTCATTTGGGAGAACATGCCATCGTGAATTTACCCAGATCTGCGCAACCCCCGCACGCGTCTATATTTTCACACGGAATCCAATAATGTCTTGAACTGCAGCCACATTGTCGGTTTCCCCTCTGTGCTCGGTGGACTCTGCTGTTGTGATGATTTATTGAATTTAGCATTGGACTGTCGGTTCCTGCTCTTCTCATCTGCATTGTGTGCGCGTGCCAAAATAATCTAAGCTGCTCCCGCATTCTTAAAAGATTTGAGGTTTTATTTGAGTGCACGGTTTCTTACATTGCGCGCTGCATTGTGTAAGCGAGTCAGCAGGTTCTTGGGGCGATCGAGTTGCATTTGCTTTCGTCTCCGCTGAGAACAGAGGCAAACGAGGCAAATGGCCGGCACGTGTGACGAAGCGAATTGAAAATGATTTTTTTTTTTCTACTCGTATATGTCATTTTGCGTCGTTTTAACTTAATGCGACACATCTCCGTTTGTTGTTTTCCTGTTATTATGGACTATTTGAAGAAGCGTATATGTGTTAATCGTAGTCTGTGGAAGGGTGATAAAGTACAACTAGCGACGCAGCAGCGCTGTGATTAATAACTCTGCTGAACACGCACACAAGAGACTCCAATAGGAGGCGGAAAATGATGCAGTTGCATTCTACAAAGCCTTTTGTGTGAGTCTCTTACTTAAAGACGCACCCCCCCCCTCCCCCGACCCCCACCCCAACACCCCCGACCCCCACCCCAACACCCCACCCTCCGGTTTCCTGTCTGATTGCAGAAGTTTCGCTCATCACCGTCAAACAAATTTGAAAGCGCAGCTTTGGAAACGTGGCAGAGAAATCGAAGATTGTCCTCGTTAGAAAAGTACACAATCAGTCGTTTGGTCTCTTGCTGATTGCTGTTTGTTTGAAACTGGAAAATAATTATTGTGGAGAAAAAAAAATTTGACTTTCAAAGCGTGATTTCATTTCATGCATTCCAACAGACGTCACAAAAATGTCTTCTTACCCTTCAACCAAGTGGTTTTTAATCACCTAAAAAAAAAAAAACACGTAACCGAACCGTTACTTCAATAAGAGGATACGCGGGAGAATCGGCGTACTAAAGTTGATTCAGAGATGGAAAATCATTAATATTGATTAGTTTTTTTGATGATGGACGGAAATGCCAAACCTGGTATCTCGCCCTCGGGATGTTGCAGGAAGCGACTCCGGGTCGGAGCTTTCCTGCCGGGTTCTTGTTTGGTGCTGTGGTTTTTGTTTTTACCTGCACTGCTGGTTTAACAAGTTAAAAACAGCAGCTATGATGTTGAAGCCAGTGAAGAAAGGATGTCGAGGCTCCGGTTGCGATCACCTGCGTTACGATAACACGCTGATATATATCACATGAAGAAGTGTGATGTGCGTTCTGATTGGCAGGTGTGATCGACAGACTGTATTTGCATTTACTATGATGTGCCCCCCCCCACCCCACCTCCGTGCCATTGATTTCCTCTTCTGAAATGTGTAGTTAAGCCATTTCATAATTAAGCCTCAAAGGAGCTGTTTGAAGTGTGTTTTGGCTCATTTATGGATCAAACGAGGAGTGTTTGATGACATTAAAATGGCATGTAAAAGTGCACAGCCATCAGAATAATCAACTCCGAAAAATGCCATTATTCACTCAATGCTCTTCCAGACTGGTGGAGATGTGTAGCTGAATTCCTAATTTTGGGGATTATGTAACGCCCTGACCTCCAACGTCACTGGTAAATAGGACAGAACTGCACAATTTTAGCAGGAGAGGGCAAAGAAACGCCACCAGAACCAGAATCAATTCACACAATTAAATGGAATTTACCTGCATGGGGATGGGCATCTTTAAAAAGAAATATCAATATAAATAATGGTTCCTTTTTTTTTTATACCAATTTTAGTTTTTAACATTGATTTAACAAAAAAAAAAAAAAGGAAAATTGCATCACACATTATGCCAGAAATCTTTAGTTTTCATGTAGTTTGGAGGATTTTTTTTTCTGATAGTATCATTAACAGATGTTCCATGAACGCCTCACGTGCTAAACAGTCGGTGCTAGTTAACCGGCTTCACACACACACACACACACACCTACCTGAAGTTACTGCGGTGCAGCTCCGACAGGTACGTGGCCCGAAAACGGTAAATGTACCAAACTATGAAGGTGGATTTAATGGCAAGTTTGTATTTATGTTTAATTTGCTCCAACATCGACAGAGCTGCGGAGTTTTTGCCAACTTTTTGTTTTACGTTCACTTGCAAACATTCACTGCTCTGCCAGTTTATTAGGTACAATAATAATCCTATTCTCATGTTTAATTTTTGTTAAATCTTTGAGAGAAATTGGTTCAACTTCGTAGGATATTTTTTTGAGGATTCAGCTGTTTTGCTGTTGAATTGTATTGTGTTAAATTGACTACGTGTTTCTGTTTTTTGTTGTTGTTGTTGTTGTTTTGTGTCCACCCAAATTGTATTAGTGGATGTAGGCAGGGTAAAAAAAAACAACTAAATTCAGCAGAAGTACAAACTATAAAATGACCATGAAGTTGAATCGACACTGATTACCGTTGCCTCATTGAACAAAGAAATAATGATAAAAAAAAAAAGTTTTCATTCGAGTTTTCACAATTTTATGGACGTCCAATCTTGAGCTTTGAACTCTGTTTGTCAACACACTGGCTGAACTTCATATTTTTCTATTTTGAATAATTGAAAAAACAAAATATATACAAATTAGCACCTGTCAAGTAATCAAAATCTAAACCAAAAAAAAAAATTAATTAAAAAGTCTTCAAATACAGATTTAATACAGAGGCAAAAAAGTATAGGGGCGCTAAAACATATATTATCTATATATATATTATATTATAATATATATATATATATATATATATATATATATATATATATATATATATTATAGATATAAACATATCTATTTATTTTTTTTTTTTTTCTTGTCTTGTAGAAAATATCTAATTCTAAAACACCCAGGATGGAAAATAAGACTATAAGCTGCACCGAAAATAGAACGGTTGCTACGTGGGTGTCGGTCCACTCCAGCATCGCCGTGAGACTCCTTCAGTACTTAGACTTTCAGTCCGTTTTTATGTCCAAACTCTGCTGTCAAAAAAAAAAAAGGAAATGTCGCGAATTATTAAAACGAGACTTTTTGCCGTCTTACCTTCTTCCTTCTTCCTCCTTCCTCCTTCCTCCACTAACCCACCTCTCTCTGTCTCTCAGCCTCCCTTTTCATCCTCCTCTCTTTCCTTTCTAATCTCTCTCCTTTCATGACACTGCAATTAAACTGCTTTATTATTTTTCCTCCCCCTCCCCCTCCTCTTCCTCTTCCCCTCCCCCTCCTCTTCCCCTCCACTCCTCTTTTCCTCTCCATCACCCCCTCCCCTTCCCCTCCACCCCTCTTTTCCTCCCCCTCCCCATCACCGCCTCCCCCTCCACTCCTCTTTTCCTCCCCCTCTCCACCACCCCCTCCCCCTCCTCTTCCCCTCCACTCCTCTTTTCATCCACCCACCTTGTCCTCCCCTTGCGTCTCCTCTCATCTGATGTCCACATCTCTCTCTCCTTTCTCTCTCTCCTCTCAACTTCCTGCCTCGCCAATCTTCTTCTTCTTCCTCCTCCGCCTCCCTTCTCCTCTTCCTCCCTCCATCTCCCCACACACACACACACATCACCCCCCCCCTCTCTATTCTCCTCTTCTTCTGCTCCAGCCTAGGTATTTGCAGCTTTGATCTCTCTCATCTTTTTTCTACCCTTGGACCCCCCACCTCCCCATCTCCCCTCCACCGCCCCTCCTTAAGTGTGTTACCATGATGCTGAGAGAGATAGACAGACCTTTTTTGGGGGAAGTGGGGGGGAGTTCGGGAAATGTAATGAGCGTTTAAATCAGGAATTCGAGCCCCGACTGTGGAGGTTTCTTTCTGTTAAAAGGGAGTTTGGAATTGAATAGAAAAGAAGCCTCTGGCGTACAATATTGTAGCTCCTGTATGAAGAGCCGTATCATAATCACCACATTCTTGCCAATCCGCAGTCCTGCCGCCGTTGTGTTTGGTGAAGACTGATCTCCAAATATCTTTGAGCGGTCGGGACCGCTAAACTCTCTCTTTCTCTCCCGCCCTCGCTCTGTTTTTGGGGCTTTCATTATAAATGAGGCCTCTGCTCACAGCATGGGGTATGTTTGGTTTTGTTTGTGTGTGCGTGTGCTCGAATAGTCTGTTTATGTGGCGGGAAAAGGAGGGCAGGTGATGTGAGTGTGTGCGTCCATACGGTGCGCGTCTTAAATTACAACGGAAAGACGAACGATGTCGGCTTTTTTTTTTTTTTCCCGCCGTGCCGCATTTCATTGAAACCTGGTTTCACGCTTAAGTAATGTAATACACCCGTCAGTCCACTAGAGGGCACTCAGTCGGTCTCGAATAAGTGTTAAAAAGTAAGGTGCCTCAGGTTCGGGTTAAGGAAAATAATTTGACAAGTCCCGAGAGTTAGTTACTTTACGAAAGTTAAATGTGTTCCGCTTTTACGTTATTTTGAAGTTGAACACTGCCCTCCCGCGTGAAAATCCTGTGTTTCGTTTTGTCCAATGACAACGACCTCCTTCTCCCACCCTGATCTTACATGCGTGTACTTTTCACGCCTGGATAAGGCGGAGCGTGACAGCGACACGGTATCTTCCAGCAGACTGACGGGTTCGTTGCGTGTTTTCAGGGTAATTTCCCTACTTTCACTTTTAAGCTCATTTCTTGGTCATTTTTGGGGCTAACCGTTCGTGTTGCATCTTTTTTTTTTTTTTTTTTTTTTTTTTTTTTATACTTCAGAACAGTCGAGGCCATCCAAATCGTTCCTCATTCAATTTGATAATACTATAAGATTTGATTATAGCAGCCTTTTCATCAAGGACACATTTTGTGTCTCACCATAAAATATTGTCAGTAGAGACATCTTCTTTTTTTTATGGTTGTGTGGATGAGGTTTTCTATAATCTGTCAATATCTGAACCATGTTTTTAGGACACTGTGTAACTCAATTTTAAAGCAATTCTAAAAAAAAATATATGTGCTGAGTGCCTGATGGGAAAATAAATGACGCTGGGTGGTCCCAAACCAGGGATTCATAACTCGGTGCGTATGCACCTCTGAGATATGCTAATCACTGTTTGCTAACCTAACTAACAAATAAACGGTGACCTAAATCCCCCCCCCACAAAAAAAATTTCTTGGTTAGAAGAAAAAAAGTGTGAGAAATGTGTTTATTTACTTTTTTGCCCAGAGTTACTAAAAAAACAATGACTCTTACTAAAAATATGAAACTGCACCTAGCCGGCGGCTAATTTAGCTTAGCACAAAAAAACTCAAAAAAAACAACAACCTGGTAAACAGCTGGCCTTGGCTCACCCACAAAAAGCTTGGCGGATATTTCTTCCTCCCTTCCCTACTCGTCCTCTTCTCTGCTCACTCATCAGCTGCCACCTGTCATATCACCCCCCCTCCACCCCCCCTCCACCCCTCCTCCACCCCCCCCCCCTCCACCCCCCATCTCTCTGAGCCACCTCTCATCTTCATCCCATTTCATCCTCCTCTCTCTCTTCCACTCTAATCTCCGTCTCCCCTCGCGTGACACTGAAACTAAACTGCTTTATTCCTTCCTATTGCTTTTTCACCCTCCCCTCTCATCCTCCTCTCCGTTTCCTCTCCTCGCGTCATCTCTCATCCTCTTTTTTCTTTTTTCTCTCTTTCCCGTCTTCCTGCTCTTAAAACTTCGTGCCTCATTACTGTTCGGATGTCTTTTCTTCTTCCTCCGTTTCGTTCTTCCTCTTCTTCTTCCTCTCTCCCTCCGTCCTCTGGTCCTCTCTCACCACCTCGTCTCTCCGTTCTTCTTCTTCTTTGTGTTTTTTTTTTTTTTTTTTTCCGGCCGGCTTTGATCTCCGTGTTGTTTTTATGTATATTGTCATTTTTTTATTTTTATTTTTTGCTATAGCTTACCCTTCAACCCCTTTCCTCCGCCCACTCAACTGTGTTACCATGACGCTGAGAGAGAGAGAGAGAAACGTTTTTTGGAGTGCAGAGAAAGACAGTGAGGGAATGGGCGAGCGATTGATCATAAGAGTTCGTAGAGGAGGATTTGGAGGGGCGTGTTACCACGACAGCGAGTCCACGGTTTCGCAGTCCGCCGGCAACGTTTTAAAAGCATTTTGTCTGAGCTTTTTTGTTTTGTTTTGTTTTTTTGACTTCCTGGTATGGTCTGGAAGTCAGTCATTTTTGGGCTTCTAGATCAATGTTGAAATGGTTTCTCTTTTGTCTGTTTTTATTGTTCTCTTGCTGTTTGTGTTGCAAAGTTACTTGTATTTTATTGTCCTCATTGTTATTTAGTTGGTTTTTTTTTACATACAGCGCACTACCCGCATTACTCCAAAACTTCACCACCGCCGCGATGACATTTAAAGACAAAACACGTAGCTTCGGACATCATTTGCGCTCTGAGGGGACCGACCGGGAGACGAATCGGAGACCGACCGGGAGACGAATCGGAGACCGACCGGGAGAGGACGAAATCACCGCGCTACCATGAATCTCTCCGCTGAGTTCATACATCCCTCACGGGGGGAAAAACAACAAACCGTAGAGCTCAAAAAACGACTCCAGATTGACCATCGATGTCAGAAAGTGTCTTTACCAAATTGCCCGGCAACCCTCCATCTAACATTCGATGAGATTATTTCAAAAAGTGGCAGACTGACTCAATAGAAAAGAGGATAAAAGGATAAAAAAAAAAATTAATAATAATAATAAAAAAAGAGAGTAAATGAAAGGAGCAAATACAGTAAATATAAAACTGATTTTAAAGGCAAAAAAAAGAAGAAGAAAAGACTTTGAGAAATGAAAAGATGGTGTAGAAGAAGGGGGAAAAGGAAAACAGGAAACAACAGAAGAGAAGAAAGAGGAAGGAGGGAAGGAGGGAAGGAGGGAAGGAGGGAAGGAGGCAGCTTAATTTCACACTACTTCCCACACAGGGAGAGAGAGGGAGAGAGAGGGAGAGAGAGGGAGAGTGAACAACAAGAGTGAGAGACAGAGAGGAGATGGAGGGGAGGGGGGAGGTGGGGGGGGGGCTGTGTAATCACTTCTGCCTGTTAGAGAGATGGACTCGCTCGCTCTTTCTCTCTCTCTTTCCCTGTCTTTGCCATGTGACCGGCCAGAGCTCCAATACCGCTCTCTTTCATTCTCCCTCCCTCCCTCTCTCTCTCTCTCTCTCTCCCTCTCTCCCTCTTTCTCTCGCTGTCTCTCTTTCCATTCTTCGCTCACACTATGTCTGACTGAGGAGGAAGAGGAGGAAGAGAAAGAAGGAGGGGAGAGGAAGAAGGAAAAACAACAGGAAGAAGATAAAGAGACGCAAAAATAAAAGAGAGAGAGAGAGAGAGGAGAGAGGATGTTCTCCGTTTCGCTTAAGTGCCGTTTAGGGGTCATCAGACGCCGAACCAAGGGTACGGTGTGTGTGTGTGTGTGTGTGTGTGTGTGTGTGTGTGTGTGTGTGTGTGTGTGTGTGTGTGTGTGTGTGTGTAAGTGGTTTGTGATGCTTGTTTGATTGCATCTTTTAATTTGCGTGACTTGTGTACAAGCACGAGTGCACAGTTTGCCACAGAAGTGTGTGTGTGTGTGTGTGTGTGTGTGTGTGTGTGTGTGTGCGTGTGTGTGTGTGTGTGTGTGTGTGTGTGTGTGTGTTTTTCGGTGTCTTACAAGGAAAACATGATGTTTCCCTTCTGCTGATGTTGCTGTCATGTTGGTCTCTTGTCTGTCCTCCTCCTCCTCCTCCTCCTCTTCCTCTTCCTCCTCCTTCTTCTTCTTCTTCCTCCAGTTTTCCTGCCTCCACTTTACTACCGCTGTTCTTTTTTCTTTTCTACGAATGTCCACAGGAAGCCACATTCAAAACTCTGAATGAGCTCAGACCGAAACGAGAGGATCTCATTTTCCTCCCAGCGAGTCGGGTTTGATTTACTCGATGCGAGTGAGCGAAGTGTCTCTGCTGGTGATGGGAGATAAAAAAAAACAACAACAACTAAAAACACTTTCAGTTTTGCGTCTTTGAGTCGTGCTGATCGGCTTCTCAACAGGTTGCTTTTCTCTCTCTCTCTCTCTCTGTGTGTGTGTGTGTGTGTGTGTGTGTGTGTGTGTGTGTGTGTGTGTGTGTGTTGAACTGACCAGGAGCAGCAAAGTTTGTTGTTTGATTTGTGATGACTCGGCGTATATCTATAAGTGGACAATTATTACTTTCTGACTGTAAAATGTTTTGAATCGTTGTAAAGTTGTATGTTTGAGTTTTGCCGGCTATCATTGTGGTCTGTTTGTAGATACGACTGATAATGGTAGCATTATTTATTTATTTAACTGTTCTTAACAACACTGTGTATTAAAATTAAGAGGTGATAAAAGTAGCATTAATTGCTAAAAAAAAAAAAAAAGATTTATTTATTAGGAGGCGACACATGCCAACATATTTCATTTCTTAGAGGCAAAAACGTCAACGCTGTTGTTCGGAGACGGCGCGGATAGACATCGGTATTATTTACATCCATCGTACCTCTCGAAGTTTCATTCTTAAGCGATCTCTGCATTTTTTTTCTTGGTTTTGACTGTCGGTTCCTCTTGTCGTCGGTATTATTTCCTGACGTCCGTTCGCCCGGGCTCACGTCGGAAGCGGCCTTTCATCGTCCCGCGGGAAAAAAAAGTGACGCCAGTTGCGGCTGAGCACGGAGAGTTTTTCAACTTCGTCCGATCGGCCTTTTTTTTGGGGGGGGAGGGGGACCGCCGCTCAAACCTTATTGAGCTAATATTAACCGATCGCGACCGTTGGCCGATTGATCGATGACCGATAACAGCGTTGACTTTGAATTCGCCTTTTTTCTTGTCAAATTTGTCATATTATTATAAATAGAGGCATTCGATTGTTTTTTTTTTTTTTTTTTGCTTGCGTTTCAAATAGTTGTACCTGTTTCTCCTTTTTGGCTTCAAGTCTCGAGCACTTATCACTTACATTTTGCCTACAGAGGCGTTCTGAACAGATTATGATGGAAAGTGATGGACATAATGGTGACAGTGTGTGTGTGTGTGTGTGTGTGTGTGTGTGTGTGTGTGTGTGTGTGTGTGTGTGTGTGTGACTGGCAGGATGAATGGCAGTCCATAAACTTTTATGCCCGGAGTATATGAAGTTCATAACTCTTGTTTTATCCAGAAAATTCACTTAATTTAGTGAAACGAAGCAGGAAAGTGTGTTTATTATTATTTTTGCTCAAGGGAGCTAATATATTAGTGTTTTTTTCCCTCCGAGATAGTTTTCAATGTTGAAATCATCATACTAAAAGGCAAATAATAGAACTTTGGGTGTTATTCACAAAGCTTATGGGCTTAAGTTAATTTTAAAATCGTAATATTTTGCCGTCGTGTGTGTTTTCAGGTCTGTCGGCACCTAAAAGCAGCAAAAATAGTCTACATTAAAATCATAAATCCACACCGAAGATGTAAACAGTTTTGTGAACATTTTTGATCACAAGAAAACTCCTGGAGGGAACTGGTGTGTGAATGAACTTTGATCACAGCGTCTGTAGTGCAGCACATACAGTACAGTACTCTACCTGAGCCTCGTTAATACAGTGAGAGAGCTGTTTCATGTATGACACACTTTCTTTTCATGTTCATGTGCTGTGTGTGTGTGTGTGTGTGTGTGTGTGTGTGTGTGTGTGTGTGTGTGTGTGTGTGTGTGTGTGTGAGAGCTCTCTCACTTTCTCCCTCTCTGTTTGTACTTGCTGACTTTCATTATAAATGAGGCCACTGCTCACAGCATGAACGGGGCGGGGGGGAGGGGGGAGGGGGAGGGGATACATTTGTTTGTGTGTTTGTGTTTTTTTTAATTTTTTTTTTAATTGTGTTTATGGCCGGAAAAAGTACAGCGGGTAATGTGAGTGGTGTGTTCCATATGGAGCGTACGAAAAGTAGGCATCGGTGGAAAACGTGTCGTTAAGCAGTGTGTGTGTGTGTGTGTGTGTGTGTGTGTGTGTGTGTGTGTGTGTGTGTTTAGATGAATGATGTTTAGTCTCCGTGGAGAGAAAAAAGTGCGCGGCAGAAAATGCGTCTGAATTCAAAGTCATCAGTCATCTCACTTTTTTCTTTTTTCTTTTCACCGCTCAGCATTTCGCTGACAACGAACCCGTCACTCCTTTCACAATTTTCCCCTCGAATCCCAAAGACATTAAAAGTAGCAAATTAAGAGTTACATCAATTTAAAAGAAGAAAAAAAAAAAAAAAAATCTTAAGTGTTTTCTCATTTGCTGCACTGCGGTTGCCATTTTGTGTCATCAATTCACTTTCTTGCCACGAGTTTGAAACGAAAGACTCTCGTATCTGTTTGTTAAGATAAGATGATCCGTTTTTATTAATCCCACAGCGGCGGGGGGGAGGGAGGAGGGGCGGGGGGGTAAATACAAAGCTACCTCCCGGATGGATGACAGCTAACTTTAGCTTCGCGCTGGAAACACGTTGGAAACGGGAGTGTTTGTGAGTCTGAAGGCTGCTGGAGAACTTTTCCTTTCATCTCTGGAAATGAAGCTGAAGTTGCACCGTGTGGAGAAATCCCACGTGCGAGGATTTCCTCTCTTAGTAGTAGGAGCAGAAATCAATAGAGCGGAGGCGTCGTCATGATATCATACGGTTTATGCTGGTGCTTTTCTTTCTTTCTTCTTTTTAATCTACAAGAGCTGGTTGCTGTAGCGTCCATATTTATGTTCGCCTCCGAAGTCCGATGGGGCGATCTCGTGGCTGAATATCTGCTTTTCAAACCTCGAATCGACGTCTTCACACACAAATTGTGATGTATGTTTAAAAAAAAAAAAAAAAAAGTAAAACGAGTAGAGCGAGGTGTTGATCTACACGTTGTACATTTCTGATTCGAGGCCAGTTGTGGATTTGAGAGTTGAGATTTCCACTTATCCTTCACTTGTTTCCTTTTTTTATTGGGATGAGAAGTTATCTGGAGTTCGTAAGTGATTCATCACTGTGGAGGTAGAGAGTGATTACAACAGAAAACCAGCAGTTTTAATATCATCTTCTGCTGCAGCGCCTGAAGTTCAGTCTAATCAGATGGTGTGCACACACACCCCCCATACCCCCCCACCCCCTCTCCCGCATAGGCTTTCTTTCATCATACAGCTTCGACTTGTAAAAACCGAGAGCGGGTCTCACTCCTCTAAGAGATCAGGAGGATTTTTTTTTTTCCTTTAAGCAACAGAGCATAAAGCAATAACGTAAAGACCTCTAAATAATTCCTTGTATTTGGCTCATCTGTTACCAGGTCGTTTTACTGTATCCTCGTATACCGAAATCCTTTTTTTAATTTTTTTAAACTGACTGTCCCCGCAGCGTTCCCTCCACGGTAACCAAAAATAAAATACCAGCAAAGCGTGCCAACTGTAAAAAAAAACAACAAATAAATAAATAAAATCACATCGCTAACGCAGCCAGGAGGTGAACAGGGTCCCCGTAGGTCGTTGATTGCACCAGCAGGCTGCAGCGATGAGCCAAAGCGACCAAGTGTGAAAGTTACATCATTGGCTGTTTTCGGTGCTCACTGCTGGGAGGCATTACATTACCTCAGCTGGGTAGACTTTTCTTTTTTCTTTTTTTTGTAGTTGATAAAAGAAGCCTCAAGATGGCAGATAAAAAAAAAGAGAGCGAAAACAGATCATCAAATTTATTATGATTTATTTATTCACCTTGAAGACATACAGTAATGTTATAATGTCATGTTAATATATGATTTTACTAATTCCAAAGTGTAATGGGCAAAGAAATTTGTGCGATGCAATAAAAACATGAGAAATCTAAATCTATTTCTGAATACTGTGCAGTGAAAAGTACACGTATTTAAAGGGCAAGATTCAATTCAATTAAATTTTGTTTATGCAGCGAGAGAGAACTTACAACATTATACAGAGGAAGCCAACAATTCAACAGGAAGAAAAACCTCCAACAGTTGAAGGAAAAACTTCTTTTTAACAGGAAGTAAAACCTCCGACAGTTGAAGGAAAAACTCTGGAGTTGCAATTGGATGTTTTAAAAAAAAAAAAAAGTACTTCGCAACATCTCTAGAAATATAGGCAGCGGGAATTCTCTGGGTTTTCCTCGGAGAAATGATAGCTATGTGTCAGCAGGGTGAGGGGTGTCAGGACCCTGATTGTGCTTTAATGCCGCCGCAGGGGAAATAAAAACACGAGTGGTGAGCCTCGGACTTACCTGTTTCATTGGGTCGGTTCCAGTTCTTTAGCGCCGCTCTGGAACCTATCTGCCGTCCGACCGGTATTTCTTCCTCTGAGCGGGGGCTTCCATCCGCAAGCGTGACTGGATAAAAAGAGCTCTGCTACCGTTCTGCCTCCAGTTCCATCATCCAATAGACTGGAGTACCTGGACTGGAAAATAGATTCTCTGCCTCACTTAACTTGAGTTTTCTTTGGTTTGTTTTTTCTCCCCGTTGGCGCTGTCCCTGGTGCTGATCTCTGAGCTGCGGACGCTCTCCGTGGTGCTCAACACTTGTGGGACCTGTTTTTAAAGGACTCTGAAACCTTCACGTCTTTTATTTTTCGGACAATCACTCCTCCTTGCCATAAGTTGTAGAATAATTTATTATATATTACATTTTTGGGGAGTTTTTTTCTCTGACCTTAAGTTATGTTTCGTAGGTTCCTATCAGTTCCTCTTTCACACTGTGTTTTGAAAATAATATTTTATGGCTGCACAAAAAAAAAAAAATAATGAGTGTGTTAACATGCACATTGGTATCATGGTTATGAACTTTTGAAGTATACTTGCTATGTGTTGCACGTAGAAACATCTTATCCTGGTTTTGAGAAACCTGTAGTAGAGAAACTGGGACACTCTTGCGTGAAAAGCACCTCTTCCAGGTTTTCCTGGACCCTCAGGCGTGTGCTGGTTAAAGAACATAGAAGCTGAAATGTGAGAAATGAAAGCAGAGCCGTAGACAGAATGTCAGAAACCTGGATGCTTCATATAATCATGTGTACAGTAGGAGAGGAACGGTTCGCTAAAGTTGCAGTTGGGTTCATATCTCGGTTGTATGGTGATGGTTTTTGATTGGGTAAAAGGGGAAAGCAAAAAATAGTAACACAATTCTCGCTAATAGGTTTCGTAATTCCCGCAAACAAACAAAAATACAGCTTTTTTTTTTCTATTTTTGAGTCAAAAAAGGCCACTTTGAAGACCAATCGGCACTATTATGGACGCGAATGTTCCACACGAGAGTGCGTATCTCATCAGTGGGGCGTGTGTGTGTTTAACAGCTTTTTATTTTCCCTCTCTGAGGCTTAATCCCCGTAAAAGACAAAAAGGTCTGAGGTTAGATTTCCTCTGGGTTCCTGTGAATTCCTCCTCGCTATCTGATAAATCAGGGAGGATAAAGAATCGTCGCTTCATGGCCCTGATTCATAACCGTAGTTGCTAGGTAACTTGTAATAAGCAGTGTTTTGTTTTTTTTAAGTCTAGTTTTGCTGTGACTAACTTCAGGCAAGAAAACAAGAAAAAACACAACTACTAAGATGTCAGAGTTTTTTTTTATTTTTATTTTTTTTAGTACTACTGGCTGAAGGCATTTTTTTTTTATTTTTTTTTTTGGCCTTACTGTAACAATACCGTGACACCTCAATGATCCCCCGTAGGAAAGTGTTTTTTTTTTTAATTTACCCACCTCAAAGGAAGGAAACACGGCATCTGACACGGAACAGAACTGATCGGCTCGTGTTCTGAGTCCGACGGTCGTCAGCGTAATTCAGAAGTATTTGAAAGTTTTAACCATGTTATATAACGATATGTAAACTTAACAGAAAGTAATCTCAAGATGTCTTCGCAAAGTAGACGTGAAAAAAAAAAAAAAAAAAGGAGGTGGGACGGTTATGTCCTTAAAATAATATCACAATATATCTGGGTATTTTTGCAATAACGATATTCTTGATATGACAAAATATTAGAATTTTAATTCTATACAATTTCAACAAAAGTGATGTCGATTCACGCCAGCGTGAATGTAACATTATGCCTTCAAATATTCATTAAAAAACAAAAAATGATTATCAGTTCTTTTAGTAAATACGGCACAACGTTGAGAACTAAATCAACTTTTCACATCGTCTTAAAAAAGTCAGTTTAAGCCTCTCGGTTAAACTGACCAAAACAACAGCTGACGCAAACGTCCTCGGGCGAGACGGACAAGCGTCTTGCCAGCAACCATCATCGCAGCGTCCTTCTGTTTGAGAGCGCTTTAAAGCACCGCAGATTTTTTTTTTTTAATTTGAAGACGGAGTCACAATCGTCGGTCCCCAGCTGTATCAGAGAGGGGTTATTTGTTTGTTTGTTTGTTTGTTTGTTTGTTTGTTTGTTTGCGGCAGGTATGAGAGGAAACGGCAAAAATTAAAAAAAAGCGGCATCAAAGACCTGAGAGGCCCGATAAAGAAACCCGAAGCGGGGGGGGGGGGGGTGCATCGGTTCCTCAAGAGGGCATCCACCGGTGTTTCTTTCTTTCTGGCTTTCAAAGTCACGCATGTTTGTATATATGGACGAAACATGAGGAAAAAAATAAATAAAAATGTGCGCACACTTTCAGAGCACATGAAAAGGACACCGCAGCGCATGTTCACTTCCATGATGCGAAGACCGGAGTAGCAGGGATCCCAAATAGTTGAAAGAAATGCTTGACTACGTGGAAAGAAGAAGAAGAAGAAGAAGAAGAAAAAAGAGGAGAAAACTGTTTCTGCTTTTTCAATAGCCTCTTAAATACAAACTAAAAAAGGTGTTTTATGATGTAATTCAACCTGCGTTTTAACTTTAAAGTAAATCACATTAACAGTTACGACGAGTTAACAATTATTTTGATCCCTTTTATCTAGTTAGCTTGAAAATAAGTAGCATGCCGTTTCCATGTCTCTTTATTTGGGAGCTTTTTGTTGACGCTCTGTGATGTGTGGGAGCGACTTCAGTTCTCATTTACATTTGCAATAAATAAATAGATTTGGTGATATCAAAACTTAGTCCTGCTAACACTAATATATTCCAATACATCCAATTTCTATAAATATGCATTATGATGCTGTGTCCAGACTGTTTTAAACTTTATAAATGTACTATGGGCTGTTCAAAGAAGCAAAACCTTTCTTCAGCTTTCCTAAAAAACAAACAACCATAACAACTCTTTCACATTTGCAAAAGTTTGAGTTTTTTTTTTTTTTTTTTTTTTTTTTTTTTATTATTATCTGATTTTGATAATCTGCTTTATTGAAACGGACTCTAAAATAAATGACTGAAATGGTCAAATTAGGTCAGTTTAGATGAATTTGGAGCATCCGACGCTTGTTGAAATCTGATAAGTCATCGAGCAGCTCGTGCGGTTGGACTCTGCTCAACCTGCTGAGTCGGAGCCTTTCATGTCCGAATGAGTAATCTGGCCCGATTGGAACGATTTCAGTCATTCTTCTTCGGTGGTTAGTCAACCTCAGGAACAGCAGCTGCCCTGCAGCCGTCCGAGCCGGAGTCGGTCTGACAAATAACAGAAAGGAGGCAGCGTTTCATAACCAACCAACAAAAAAAAAAAAAAACGTAAAACTTTTTGAAGTAAAGTTTCCATGCTGTACTTTTATTATCATCTTTTTTCCCGCAGTATACAGATGAAAAAAAATCCAGTTATGAACTGACGTTTTTCCATTCGCTCACACCTGACCTGCATTCTTGAGAGCGCTGAAAGACTTTTCAACAGACCTCAGCAGAAGTGGCAAATATAATACGTTTGGAACATTGCACCAATGCTTTGTAACACTATTGTGAAGTATTGACTCAATTCTCCCAACTTTATAAGAAATCCATCTGGAAGCACAACCATCCCGCCCGTGGTATCTTCCCCCCACTTTCAGTTATATTGTATATTTGATTGCTTCGCTTTTGTGGTAGTTTGGGCTCTGAGAAATATGCCTAGGGTCATCTGGTGTTCAGACGGTCGCTGAGAAACTCCCACAATTCACTTGTGTAAACGAGCAAGAGAGAATCGGCGTTAGTTCTAACGCAGGTTTGATAAATGACTGAAATGGTCAAAGTAGGTCAGTTTAGATGAATTCGGAGCATCCGGCGCTTGTTGAAATCTGATAAGTCATCGAGCAGCTCGTGGTGCCCTCAACAGAACCGTGAACAGGTTCATAGTCGTACATTAAAAAAAACTCCTCCGCGACGTTCAAGTCCCCGTCCCCTCCCGTCCCCCGTCCCCCCGAAGCACATTAATGCAGAGGTTGATTGAGGGGAGAGCGGAGAAGACACTCGAGTGTGATATATAAAAATAAAAAATAAAATGCAGCGTGGTGGTAATTTGCACTCGCTCTCACTTTCCAACCTCGCCTTCTCGGCTAATTAAATATAAATATAATTCTACAGAGAAGTAGATCTTTCTTCTTTTTTGGGGGGGAGGTATCAGATACTTCCATGCGTTCACCTGCGAAAGATCAGCCGTGCCAAGACCGTTCTCAATCTTTAACGAGTCGCTGCTTCTTTTAAAGCTACAGGCCTCGAGAGCTTTATTTTCTTTTTTCCTCCTTTTACTGTTCGGCAGCTTCTTGCCTCCGAAAGTTGTCACTCACCCTAATGATCCGCCATCTAACCGGAGGCTGACGTAATCAGTTGGTGCTGAAGGAGGAGCAGAAACTTATTATTATTATTTTTTTTTTAAACTTTCTCCATCACGATTACTGCGACTTCCCTTTCCGTCCTTTTGCCCACCAAACATCCCCAAATCCTTTATTAACCAGCTCCCTAACATGAGGAGCTTCTCTGAGTTCAGTCACGGTGGCCATTTCAAGCAAAACTACCTTTTATTCAAAATTCGCTCGGGAACTATTATATATATATATATTTATTTATTTTTTTACTCGAAAGATTTCGCCGCTGGTTCTTCTTCTTCCTACGTTGTTTAATGGCGGCCGGCGGGAAGCTTCCAGGCGCGTCACCGCCACCTTTTGACGGGAGTGACGCATTACAACCAGCCGCCGGTAGAAACGGGGGGGAAACGAGGAAGAACGCCGATTCGGTTGATTTATTGTTGATATATAAAAACAAAAAAATAAAAAATCGTAGATTTTATTTCTTTTGGCCCCAACTACTTTCCCTGGAATGGGAATCGAACCTCCGACCCCGCGAGTCGGCGTCAGCACTTCGCTCCACCGAGTCGCGCGCCGTGTATTCAGAGCCCGTGTATCTCGTCTAGTTGCTCTGCTGGATTACAGTTATGAGTCGACTAAAGCCTCTCCAGCTTTACATTTTTTTTTCTGTACTTGCTCCCGGATTCAGGAGGATTTCATCCGTAAGCCGCGAGTCATCTCCGCATGTTTGCAACGGCCAGCAAAGTATTCATTTGATGATCCCATGATTGGCTTATGATTATTTTTTTTGTCTGCAGTGAGAGCAAATAATTGATCCGTGCAGCTCAGATTAAAAAAAACAAAACAAATACAGGGAAAAATATCTCACCTTCACCATTCGAGCCAAACGAAGGCTTTGCTACATCTTTTATACGTTTCCATGTCAGGTTTCAACAAGTGTGGCTGGATGCTTTCGGTTGTTTCTCTGTTGGAGTTTGAAGAGAACAATTGAGGTTTAAACACAAGTTATGGTGCAGTTGAAGCAGAATCACTGGGAGTCTTGTAAAATACCCCGAGCGTCGACTAAACTGCCGTACGTCCGCCGTGGTGCTCCAAGATTGACGGCGGCAGTGTCTTCACCGTTCGGAGCGGTTTTGTGCTTTGACGAATTCGGAATTCATATGTAAATTATTTTCAGTGTTTCCGAGCAGTTTTGTCAGTGGCAAGTCTTGGATTATATATAATTTTTTTTTTTTTTTTTTTTTGGGGGGGGGGGGGGGGGGGTTGATGCCTCTGTGTTCACCTAAAGTAAACACTACCGCTTCACCCGTTTCAGGCTCATTTTGTTTGTCACAGCTCAGTTTAATTCCATCCTCAGGCCTTTTTTTACACGACGTGTTTCTGTCACGGCATGAAGCCTCTGGAGGATTTTTCACTTTGACACTTCTGTTTCCACAAGTACTGGCGGATAGGAATGACAGAATAACATTACATTTATTTGGTTTCCATTGAGTACGATTGAGTACGTTTTCATTTATAAGTTATTACAATCTTTGAAAGCCAGTAAAAAAAAACTAACAAATCATTCACGCGTTGACAAGCTGTAATTCAGCTTCAACGATGACTTGAACGTTTTTGAAGTTTTCATATCATAAGAAATATATCCTAATACCAATATATATGTGATAGACCAATATTGACCAATAGAAATTGCACATTAATGAATCGGTTGGGTTCTAATGAAACGTTTGGAAAAACATTTGTAAATCAATAACTTGACAACAGCATATCATCATGATGTTTCCACAGAGGCCTCAAAATACTATCAATTAGTTCAAATATCTAATACTTGTATTCATTATATTATGGAGAGTTGCTTGAGTGGTATATTTAAAAGAACTTTCATGCTGATACAGCAAATCTAACATTAAATTCTGGCGCCAAATCTGCCCTCTGCTCCTCTATAGTTGCATTTTTATGGGAGGAGAAAATAAAGACTATTTACGTAATACTCTTAAAAAAAAAAAAAAAAATATATATATATATATATATATGCTGCTCAGCAATGCATCCTCTGAAATGTACCCAGACGACTTTAATCAATTGTGAGTTCTACTTTGACGTCAGCAGTTGCTGTCAGACAAAGTGGCCCATTTTCCAAACGTTGGATGAATCATTTTGGAACGAAACTCTTAAAATATTGAAGGAAGAAAATCCCATACGCAAGCATCTGTAAAATCACATTTAAGCCGCAGCTAACTCCCGACTAGATTTGTGGGCGAGGCAATTCTCTATCGTTTATAATTAATGTGCTCACTTTTGAACTCATGAAGATTTCATTTCGTACACGGCGTTACATCCGTACCCGCTCACTGCTCGAGGTTCAGCCGCTCCGCACTCGACAAGAAACCGTCCGACCGTCAGAAGGATCTCTTTCAAAGTCCTCAAATACAAATTACATCGACATCAACTGCATTCGGTCGGCTGAAGAGTAAGTTACCCGGCGGCCGATCGGAAGAGGCGTTACGTTTTCAAGTCGTCTTGTTTTTCGAGAAGGCGGCATCTCGCAAACATTTCATGAGATTGTCTTCAAATTTGGGCGGAGAACGTTCACCTGAAAGAAAAAGAAAAATGAAACGGGCCCCGAGCTCCTCTCACAGCTATCAGACATCTTTTGTCTGTTTTGCTCACCGGTGCACCCGACACTCAGGGAAGCTGCTAAAACTCAAAACACTTGCTGACACCTTCATTACTTGTGTCAGCAGGAAAAAAAATAACTTGGGGGAGGGGGGAGGGGGAGGGGGGGCATATTTCAATTTCACTACCATCCACCTGAGATTCCTGACTTGTTTGTTTTTTTTAGCTGTGTAGTTCTACTCACATGAAGAATTTTTGTATTTGTTTTTATATTTAATTGCTATATGTATGTGATATCTCGGGCTTCTTGGTTGTTTTTTTTTGAAAGCATGATCTCAAATTAAGGGGAGATTTAGGTTTTTTTTTTGCTTTTTCTGCTGCTGTAATTTTTGTAAAGGACATAATACTAACGAGGCTGTACGCAGCAGTCTGTCCTGCGAAGCAACAGTGGTGTCGGCCGAGCGTTGCGTGGAAGTCCTGCGATGTACTATATGAAAACATACGTCATGTATGAAAGAAGAAGCAGGGTAAATGTCTGGCTTAACATTGTTCTCTCAGCTAATATTAACAGGAGCAGTAAAGTGAGCAGACATGTGCACGGAGCTGTAGAAAAATGGCAACGACTGTGGATGTAGTGCTGTAGGTACATGACCACAGATTACTGTTGAAGCCGGGTCTTTCCAAGGGAATAATGATATATTGATAAATGTATATGGTTTATATGATATATATATATATACATACTCAAACCAGTAGCTAGCCGGCATTAGAGCTGAAAATGAGGCGGGTGCGGAAGTACCTTAAGCTGCAATACCACCGAGTGCCACTAGAGGTCGGCTCCACAGATTCCCTTTCAACTGGTTGAATATCGCCGAGTTTCCAATCGGATAGAGTCAGATCCACCGCTCGCTCGCTTCGTTCTTGAACTCGGGAGATTTCATTTCCTGGAGAAACCGCTGACCAAACAAAACAAAACAAAAAGCCACCGATGAGTAAAAAAAAAACAGGTCAGAGCCGCCACGTCACGATGACAGATGTAGCGACCTGCTCCTGTGACCTCTGAATCAGCATGTGTGAAAGCTAAGTACTCCCTTTTCCCCAGACGAGAGCAGATTAAAGCGAGTAGCGGGCGTAGATAGCTATTAAGAGTTAAAGAGTCAAATTAAAAAAAAAATTAAAAATGTATTGAGCCTTTTCACACACACTATTGAGTGTGTGTGTGTGTGTGTGTGTGTGTGTGTGTGTGTGTGTGTGTGTGTATATTCCGGCATGTCTGTAAGGCCTGACTGTGCTTTTGTGTTTCAAAATGGAGGCTGCAGCCCACACAATGTCAGCAGAGCTTAGCCGTCTTAAACTGTGAGGACATAACACGCTAAGTCTGCGGCTGAGGCTTTTTTTTTTTTTTTTTTTTCCCTTTTCCACTATCGCTGCCTCTGCTCAGTTAAAAGACCCAAACATCAAGAGCGCTCTGCCGTTTGGCTTAGTACATTATACATAGTGTCATGGCACACACACGCGCACGCACACACACGCACACACACACGCACACGCCTGAGCAAATTCACAAGATATATTATTCACAGTGGCACTGTAGCATGAAACTCACATTGTATATTATTCATGGTATCATGTCAGAGGGCACATACACTCGTTTACACGCACTGATAAGGGAATTTTTGCCATAACATACGATAGATATACTCCAGCCTACACACACACACACACACACACACACACACACACACACACACACATTGTGGGCGGGTCATATCCAATCTGAGAAACTGTTAATAGAGCAAATTCAGTATTTATTGAATGCTAAATGAGGTTGCGCTGATATTAACGGAGTTAAAAAAAAAAAAAAAAGAAAAGAAGAAGCTTTAAATTCGCCTTCATTCATATTTAAGAGAGCTGTCTGGAAACGGCAGCTGCGGTTCCTCGGTCGCGTAGGAGGTCCACCTCGGGCTGCTTTATGAAACGAAAGGATAGAAAAGTTACAAGAAAGTGGATGAAAAGAAGAAAACAGTCGCCGAGAGTATTTTGCATAATCTTACAGCGCAAAAACATTATCCTCAGACAATGGTAAGCAACCAAAGAAGAAGAAGAACATATTTAGCTTCGGTTAAAAAAAACCCTGCTAAGACGACTACAACTTGTCAAGAAGTTCTGGTGGGTTGGTTGGTGGGTGGGTGGGTGGGGGGGGGGGGCAAAGCTAGTAAATCATAAGTCTAGCACAGCTATGCGCTGTCTTTTGAAAGCGAAGCCCGGAAGTAGACGGGCAGCTTTGTCCTCCGGCAAAGGACGTTAGACGTTAGCAGATGGCGAAAGAAGTGCTCCCATTGGATTTGGCTTTTTCCAAAGTTTGATGGGATTTTGTTGAGTTTGCCTCAGTGAGTCTCTCTCCGTGTGTGTGTGTGTGTGTGTGTGTGTGTGTGTGTGTGTGTGTGTGTGTGTGTGTGTGTGGCAGCAGAGGGTGTCTTTGAATAATAGCTGAATGGCTCCCGGTCAGTATTAAACAGTATTTATTTTTTTGCTTAAAATGCCCCGTCCCCGACCTGTAAATTTGCCGTCTGCTGACACGCCCAGAATATATTTGTCTGTAGAAAACCTTCGCCGTGTCTTTCTGATCGTGGCTTAGGAATTCTAATGATTTCCGTGGGTCAAAGTTGTTGCTGGTTTTTTTTTTAATTTATTTTAAGGATTTTAATATTGGCTACACGCATGAGTGCGAGTCTTGTCCTGTGAGGTGATGACATTGTGCTGACTTGGCAATTTGGGGAAACCTCACCAAATCTTAGGAAGCCGCGTTCAGTGGAATATGGGTGGTAACGCATGTAAACTCCAGGTTAAGGCCCCCCCCTCCCCCCCACCGTGACGCCGTGAGCGTTACCTCCACCTCGCTGCACGAGCTCGGGTGGCGCTCGTCCACGTGTCTGCTGCGGCGCCGCTACCGCCAGGTCTTACGATTGAATGATTGAGTTTCTTTTTAATAACGGCCGTCAGTAAGAAATTCTTTTAGGTCTGTCAAATGAAGAGTTGTAATCAAAAAGCAGCCACGTGATTTTTTTTTTTTTTTTTTTTTTTTTCTTGTTCACCCGCGTTCATAGAGAGACACGCAGACACAAAAGGAAAGTGCACTGGGAAAAAAAAAAAAAAAAAAAAAAACGCCGCTCCGCTTTACCTGTTTAAATTACCGCCGTGGAATAATAATGACAGCCCGCACCGGGTTTGTGCTCTGATTATATGTCATCACAGATATTTTCCCGAGCTATCTTTAGTTGGAACTGTACGTTGGCATGCGTGAAAAAGAACAGGCATCTCTTGTAATCTGTAGATGCACCGCAGTTGCAAAGTTGTGACTCATGCAGGCCGTGTAGAAAAAAATCAAATCAAGACGTTCCCACGGCGCATGCAGCCGGTGTGTCGGGGCTTTACAACGCACCCTCATTCAATGTTAATGGGACCAGTAATAATGATAACAATAATAATAAACTTTATTTATACAGCACCAGTCATACAAGAAATGCAGCTCAAAGTGCTTCACAGCAAGAGAACTACATGGTGTTTCACAGAAAAACTGATATTAAAGGAACATTTCAAAATATAGAAAAGAAATGAGATGCAGAAGAAACAGATAAAATGAAACAAATAGAGTTGAAATATAATACATATAAAGTAGTCATAATGGAATCACCCGCAGCGCCGTAGAAATAACAACCAACAACCGTGGCCATTTTTAGGTTTATTCGGCGTTACTCAGTACACACATTGTTATCGGACGTCCGTTTTAAATCGTGTTTTGCAGTACGGTCGAGACGGAACGAGACCAGCATTATTAGCTGCCATTGTTAGCCGCTATTGTTCACAACATGAAGCAGAGACATTGTTTTACAATAGTGACTTCGTGGGAGGACGACAGACAAGCGCAGCCGCGAGCCAAATGAATCATCACCGTTGTATACGTTTACATAATTAATACGTAATATTGTGGATGCATAATGTTTAGTTTGTTCGTTGAGTCGGGGAGAGTTCATTTGTTTTTGCATTATGTGATTTAATGGGATGTCGGTGTATGTTTGCATAATCGCCATTTATAATTTCATAGACGCGTTTTTTATTTTTTTACTTGTTTGCTCGAGGATGGGAGAACCGAAGAGAGAAACGGCAGCGCGACGAGGATTTCTTCGTGGTGTTTGTGCATAATTGCATTTTGTGTTTTTTTTATTTGTTTTGTTTTTCAAAAATAGTATGCTGTGGTTCTGTGCTTTTCTTTTCTTCTTCTTTTTTTTATTTTTTTTTTTTAAAATCAATATTGGGCATTCAACTACTCCCAACCTTCGGGCTCGACAGGCGAACGTAGAGAGCGGCAGCTGTCGGCTCGACTTCACGTCAAGCTCGAATGGGAGTGAAGAGAATTCGCTGTCGGGACAAAGCGCCTCGCGATTTTTACCCGTCATTCACGCGGCCGCTCAAAGACTTGACGGGCAGTCAAGCGTTGGCCCGACCGCACGGAGCGACCTTCGGGGGTTCGGTGGTTTCGCCCCAAGGTCACTTTCACCGCGTAGACCTGAAGGAGCTGAAGGATCAGTCTTTTACGACGCCGTGCTCAAACGCCCGAAAGACGAGACGGCGCTCAAGATGACAAGGAAATTCGCATCCGCTCAAATCCAACAGTAAAAAGTCGAGGTTTTAAAAAAAAAAAAATAATAAGTCCTTGAATTTGGCCGCTCGTTACTCGACGAGCTGCGGGAGTTGCACGTGATGTCGTGAGCGGTTGGTTTCGGTGCCGCTGCGTTTGACGCACCGCAGGCGCAACATCGAAGTTGGTGACGAGCTTTTTTTTTCGGGGAAGTAGCGAGCAGAGTTGGTGGTGGGTCGGCGTTTGTGCTGCTGCGGGGCGAGAAGATGAGCCGGCGTGTTGTCGTTCTGTTGAACCCGTGTTGCCGTCGGGTCATTCAGTTCAGGTCATTTGCGCTGAGTGTTTTTTTCCCCCCCTCAGACTTCTCTTTGGGGGACGAGTTCATGGCGCACCGCCCCACGAAACAGACAGCGACGTCCTGCCCCTCTTTGTTTCGTTGCCGTAAGGCGTCCTGAAGAATTTTAAAGGTCCACGTTGCTGATTTGCAGAGTTTGAGACGAAGTTCGACGTTTGCGACACTTTACTTATCGGGGTTACGCCTTCCTCCTCCTGCTCGACCGCCTCGACGAGGCGCAGGAGCAGTCTGGGAGCTTACCGATCCGCCCTCGTGTCGGCCGATGTCGTTCACTTGGATGATCAGTGGTTCCACATTTCAGGTACTTCATTTAAAGGGGAAGATGTATCCCCAACGACCCACCCGGTTACCGTCTACAACCCTGGACAGGACGTCGCTTCCCCCCGTCCCTCCTTGTCCATCCTCTCCTGCTCTTTTTTTCTTTTTCACCCTCCCTACATCTCCTGTGCTTCGCCGCTCTCTTCTCCAACGCCGTTCTCTTTTTTTTACCGTCCACTATCAACCTCCCTTCTTTCCTCTCCTCGTTCTTTTCCTTCCTCAACTCTTCACCTCGTGTATTTTTCTTCTGCGTACACCTCTTCACATTCCACTCGTCTCTTCTCCTTCTCCTTTTTTTTTTTTTTTAAACATCTTTTACTCTCCCGCTTCACTCTCTCTCTTTTTCTTTTCTCAACCTGCTAAATATCCCCTGTGGATTTTTTTTCTCCCATTTACCGTGCCTTCAGTGCCCTCTGCTGATTGATGGCAGCCTCGCATCACACCGAAGAGGTTGAGCAGACGCTCTGTAAAAGCGTTTACTGCTTCGTAATAACAAGCCTCAAATCCCTGTGGAGGAGGGAGGAGGGGGGGAGGGGGGGACACCTGCAAGTCGATGTCCAGCAGTGTTGAAATACGGTTTTACCTGAGCATGAAGTCCTAAGTGCAGATGTTTATAGCCGTCATTCCTCCAGCAGCTCTTCATTCGTGTCTGTAAAACACTTTTTTCTTGGGCTGTTTGCTGCTTCAGATCGAGTGATCACATGGTCGGTCCTTTCACGTTGAAAAATGCTTTTTTTTTTTTACTCAGAATTACTCAAAACAAAAGTAGACGTGGGACCATGAAGTTTGATTTGATGATAGATTTCTTCAATATATTCTCTCTTCTTTTTTTTCCTATTTGTGCCCTAATTTTCTATTTATATTGCCTTTCAATTTCAAAAGTCATGCAACATTTGCCCATTTGTGCATTAGGACATTTAAAAAACCCCGGTGTTCGTGAGAAACACTCGGTCGTTGACATATTGGCTCTCGCAGTCATTAACGGGGAAGTCGATATATCATATAATACAATAATGTGTCACATCAGTCAAACTAAAGTAGTCCTCGCTTTCCTCTGATTAAACTCACCAACAGGCGCCACATCTCACAGGGTTTATAAATGGAGTGAATAATCTGATCATGAAGTGAACCCTGAACCTTCTCTTTGTTTTGGGCTTTATGTCCAAAGACCAGAAAGGAAAAACACAAACCTGGTCGTCTTAAAATGTTGCCGCTACGAGACTACGATTTTCTTCCTAATGCTTTTTTATTACTACCAAAGACGAGGGTCATACTGGTAAGCTGAGATAACAACTCCTTCCTTATGGGCAGAGATTCAGCTGTGATCAGAAGAAATATGAATTTCCAAAATGCAATAACACACCAGGGCCACGGAGCCTGTGGAGATATCAAACGGGGGGACGGCGTGAACTGCGATCGATCGACTCGCTAAGGGTTCAGTAACTGGATCCTTTTTTTTTGCTTTGTGTTGCCTTGAATGAAAGGAACTGCGTGTCTTTTTCTTTTCTTTTTTTTTGAGATGAAGTACAGTCACTCCATGTAAGTCCGCTTCTACATCTGATCTGACTGATATCAGACCTTTCGATGAATAGTCGTCAGCACATTTCTGTCCCAAAACACACGGGTGGGGAGAGGGGCCTTCTGAACCCACTAACTGGACCTATCAGGAGGCCAGGAGGTCACGTGACCTCTAGTGGCTGCAGTGCTCATCACGGGAGCCGAGGAGGAAGTCAGGTGGCCAAATATTAAGAGTTACAAAAGTGCGCTTAGGGTTAGGTTGACAAGGTTGTCGGACACTTTATGTCGGACTGACCGTCATTTTTCATCTCAACACTACAAAGGCAGACGCTTTTCTAAAATGTGAAAATGCAGCTACACCAAGGACATTTTCTGTGGCGTTACTGTGAAACCTTTAGCTTCCTTCATGCTCACTGTACTCAGTGTGGGAGTTCAAAAAGTTGCATTCAGATGAAATGTATTTTGTTTAGTCCTTCACGTACTAAAGGCCTAACCTGTTACCTGCAGGGTATATTGTGTGTCTTTTAAGTTTTAACTTTGATAGACGTAGAACTTTTGACTACCTCTCGTCCCCCATTGTCCCACACGAACACAATCTGTTCCCAACATTTGGTTTGTTGGGTTTTGGTAGCGTGGGGAGGTTCGGTTTGTGGTTCTTGGATAGATCAACCTTTGGACCTTCATAAAGGAGACTGATGTTCGCGTCCTGTGTAAAAAAAAAAAAAAAAGTCGGCGCTGACTTATTTTGAGTCACGAACACAAGTTAACTTCTGTTACATTTTTCAATAATGTAAAGACGAGTACGTCTTGTAACCCAACCCACGATCTTTCCGAAGACTAACCAAGTCTTTTTTGGTACCTAAAACAAACCAACGTTCTCAACATTAAGCATGTCTAATGCCCATAAACCTCTCTATAAATCAACAGGAAGTGCACGTGTTTGAACGAGCGTAAGACAGAACACCTCCAGATCCCAGGGCTTGCACCTTTGTAACTGGAGGTCGTACGTTTAGCTGTTGTGGAGCGGTTTCGGCTTTTCTGGAAGCGGCCTCGGGAGGACCGTCCGACGCCTCGAGCGGAACTGAAAGCAGACGTGGCTCGATCGAGGAGAAGTCAGACCGACGAGTCCAGAACTGCGTCTTTGTCCGCGGTCAAAACTCCCCCGATGGAACGGTCTCCATTTCCTTCCTCATCCTCGAAACCCGGTTAAACTTAGAACAGTGGACACGGTCTCCTTCTGTCCTCATAAGTACCTTCGGGTTTAGAAGTACTTTCCCCTTCGCTCGGTTGCTCCTGTCTTTTTCTCGCGGCGGTCGTCCGAGGCTACCGACAGGACGTCGTAGTGACTGCGTGAGGATTCCGATATAACATCACAGAGCTAGAGACACGTGATGAAGAAGGGAAAGACTTCCTTCACAGTCAGTATGGCGTGCCTTTGTGCTGCTTCGCTTATTGCCTCTTGTATAATCTTCATAATTATACAAGCGAGTAAGCTTTCCTTAGCGTGTCATGTATTGTTTTTTGGGTTTTGTTTTTTTTTGCATAATGGCATGATCACAGCTGCCTTTGCTTTGAATCCCTGAGGAGACATTTCCGGGGGAGTGGGGGGGGGTGCAAGGGGTTCAGCATGCTATTTCAAACATAGCATTAACTTGTATATATACAGACGGAGAAGGGAAGAACTTAGACAAGGAAGGCAGCAAAGGAAAACTCCTATGTTAGTTCTGATCAGACGATCAAACTATTCTCAGAAGCCTTCTGGAGCTGAGGGGAAGCACAGCGCCGCGCTGTGTACGCCATGAATGTTTGATTGTGTCAAGGGAGATTTCTGACATATCTGGAGCAGAAACAGATGACATTTCGCTCATTAGGAGGGAAAAGGGAAGGTGAGAGATGGATCAGGATGGAGAAAGAGCGAGGGGGGGGGGGGGGACAGACAGACAGACAGACAGACAGACAGACAGACAGACGGATGGATGGACGGATGGGCAGATAGTTATGACTAGAAATAATTACCCCAAAAGAATACCCAAAAAAATGCGAGCGTTGACGAGCTCTCCGAACTCTGAAGATGTAGAGAGAGGAAGTAGATTAAGACGAGAGGTGAAGGAAGAGGGATGATGGGGGAGATGTGGATACACATCTGTATTATGAGAAAAGTTGGAAAAAGAAAAGAAATAGAGGACAAAGACAAGCAGCAGCAATTAGGGTCTGTCAGTCCTCGAATCAAGTGGTAGCGATAATTCCATAAGTGGGAAAAATGTTCAATCTAATAATGATCACAATAATTCCATAATTACAGTGATTGTAATTCAGTATAATTAGGATAATTCTGCAATTATGGTAACGCAGCTTTGAAACAATTGTGGGGGGAAAAGAGAGCCAGCAGAGAGCCGGCATAAATTCAGAGATGCGTTTCATACGCCACTTCCTTTAAAGATGCATGGTGTATTTTTTTTTTTTTTTTTTTTTTTGGGGGGGGGGGGGGGGGGGGGGGCAGCAAGACGTTCATTTGGAAATGCTCCCGAAGAAAAAGAAAAAAAAAAGTGGCTCATGAATGGAGCTGAGCCAACAGTAAGCCTGCGCCTTTGTATCGGGACAGCAGAATCACCGAGGCCACGCTGCGACTTTAGAACTTCAAACACACTCCGGCGGATCCAATTTCACTGTGTGGACACTTTACTTATTCAGCGCTAAGAAGCTGTGAAAGACTTTGTTTGATATTTCAGGAGTTCTAATTTGCTTCCCGAAAAATCAGCTTTACATCCTCACGAAGAAGACACTTTTTTTTTTTTGTTCTGAACGGGGACAGTTTACTGCGATCGTGACCTTATTTGGCCGAGCACTCTGCAGTTATTGCAAAAGTGGCTAGAAATCTTTACTTAGCCAGATAATTTCACTGCGATCACAACCCTTTAAAAAAAATAAAAAATTCTCCTTATTTAACATCTCGTTAATAAAAATAAAAAAATAAAAAATAAAAAAAGGTGATTTTCAAAAAGCATAATTAATTCAATAAGAACACGTGGACATTCATTTCTAATATGAGCACCCTCTTTCACCACTGGAAATAATCGCAAAAAAAAAAAAAAAAAAGAAAGTCAAATCTGCTATTAGATTCAAAGTAAAAAAAAAAAAAAAAGTGTCCTAGCAATAGAAATGGAAGCAATAAACTATCAAAAATTCCTCTTTGAAAAATAAGTAACGAGGGTACGACAGTGCCGTCGGTAAAGACTTGGTTTGGCATCCAATCGTCACGGTTTTGGTTCCGGTGGTCAAAAGTCAGAGGACCTTTGATGTCGTGGTTCCACACGTTATAACCGAAAGTTATGGAACAGTCATTTTTAAGAGAAGCTATAGGTTTGAAATAGAAAATAAACATTAGTCTCCCGTGTAATCAGTCCAATGTGTTGACCCATCCATCCACCTCGATGTCATCCCATTCTGACTGCGTATATATCAAGTTAATACCTTCAATTGTAATTACCACCTTTGGCCTGTAGAGGGCTCTGTCATTGGAGAAGTCAACATTTGTCATTTCGGTGTATTTCTGCCTGATGCTGAAGGACACAAACTTGGTTTTGGCTTCGGTTTACCGCTGACTCATAGAGGTGAATGCCACATTAGCTTAATAAATAGACGTGTCCCCGTAACGAGTTCAACCATGCATGCGCCCTCTCCTCCCCCCTTCGAGGCTTATTATGTGGAAAACCCTTGTTTGTTTCAGCCCAGACTTCGGTGAGTTGATTCGCTCCATGTTGCTCAAGTAGCGTCAGTTTAATGTAGAGCTCACGATCATAAAGGAATAGGTCGTCCATGTTACAAATACTCTGAGGTTCTTCCTGCCGTTGCTGTATGATTATATTCCGACTGTGTTTTCACCTTAATTCAGTTCTCTATACGTTCTTTTTTTTTCAAAATAGTTTTGCAGATTTTTTTTTTGGTAGGCTTTTAAGGTGTATTTTCTTTTCTACGAAATCTTCCAAAATTATTGGTGAAAACACCTAAAACGGCAATTTGACAAATTAAGACCGGACAACTTATATATCAGGCTATAGGTGTGAATTCGAGATGAAATTTCACTGATTACATATAAATACATGATTCCATTTATGCTTTTATTTTATTTTAGATTTTTCTATGAGTGTCTACATCTCTAGAGTCTTTCAGCTGTAGGCTGCCAAACTGATTCAGATTGTTAAGGGGGAAGAAAATACACATACATGAGGAACCCTAATTACCATATTTACTCAACTGCAAATTCTAGTTCAGGTCATTTGCACAGAGCAACGGGGACACCCGGTGATTTGAGGCAAATCCACTGAATACATGAATGGAAGAAAAAGATCCAGGGAAAGCAACAAGAAAACTTTTTTTTTTTTCTCCCTCATATTTCTCATGAACAATTCATTATTTTTGCCCCCATGTGGCTCGCGTTAGCCCTGCCCTCTGCTCTGTTACCACTGATCAAACAAAGCGAACCCCCCCCCCCCCCCAACCCCACTTTACCCTATCCACATAAGTAACTTCTCAGGTGAATTAGCACAGATGAGGAGGACAGATAAGACAGAAAACATCAGAATGAAGTGTCTTTTTGACAAATCTGCGGCGTAAATGAAAAAAAGACATCCTGGTTTTTCTTTTCTTTACTGTGGCTAGCTATGGTTTTTCAATGCCACCGTCCTGCGGTTCTCCAACTGAGGGCAATTTTTTTTGCAGTTTTATTAGAAGGTGAATTTAGATTGATAGTTGGAGTTGGAGGTAGGAGGCTACCAAGACTGAAGAAATGTGCTTGACATAAAAATGTATATTTGTTTCACTTACTCGCACAAATATGCTTTCTTAGCTGGCTAACTACCTGCTGGTATTTTCTTTAGAGTGAGGATGTTTTCACACCTGAAAGTCCGTAGAGTTTCGGCACATAACAGACGTTATATTATAGTCAACGCCGATTGGTTAAAGGCTACTCTGATGCTTTCAAAGTGAACCCGAAGTCCACAGCACATCAAGACGCAACAACTATAAACAATCTCAAGTGAAGCGGGGCTGGAGTTGCATTTGTATATTCATGCAGTGAATTTGGGTCAGATGAGCCATTATTAAAAAGTTAACATTACAGTATTTGGTTTCCACTCGAACACTAACTAAAGGCTGAACGCCATCACAGAAACCAACATAAAAAAAGTCCTATGTCCAATATTCATTCGAGTTTTTACCAGAAGTGAGTAGGATATTTTTGTAGTGTGTGGTGTTAAACTCTCCATTACAAATTAGTGCTAGAACAGTTTTAGCTTGTTAAAAGGTAAAAAAAAAAAAAGATATATATATATATATATATATATATATATATCTTTTTTTTATATATATATATATATAATGATAATAATAAAAAAGTATGCCACATATCAGCCAGAATCACTCTACATAGTAAATAAATGAATTGTAAATCCGCAAAATGTTTGTGCTGCTAATTGTGTTTTTATTACCCCAACCTTCATCGTTATTGATTTTTATTTATCTGAACGTGAAGCGTTCGATATTAAAATCAATTCTGATGTAATTCCCCCTCCAGCAACCGCCCCCACCCCCACCCCCACCCCCCCACACACACACCCTTTTTTTGAAAATAATGAGCCCCATGTATCTTATCCAGAATGCATCATTAAGTGTGGCATAAATCGTGCGTGCGCATCCATGATCCTAATTAAGTCGAGCAGAACTCGCTAGGAATTCGTTATTTCTGTGTGTGCAAATCTGTACGTGTGCGTCGGCATCCGCGGGATCCTTATTAGCTGTGGCATGACTTTTCTAGCTTGCGTGCACATATTTAATGTGCTTGTACGGCGCACGTGGACTAACAGGGCTGTGCTACATTATGGAAGGAAGAAGAAGAAGAAAAAACAAAGCTAAAATAAACACAGAGGAAATAAAAAAAAAACGAAGGAAGAAAGAAAATGTGGATGGATGAAAGAGAGAAAGTTAAAAGAGAAAGAGAAAGAGAGGGAACATCAAACAAACATCAAATGTATATAGTTTCATACTTTATGTTCATGTCTTTGCAGTGGCAGCAGAAAAAAATGACCACAAATGAAATGATAATAGATTAATATTCAAAGTTTTTTTAAAAGACAATTCAAAAACTTCACTAGATCCTTTACAGTGTAATTACATTAAAAAAAAATACATGATGGTTAATAATTGAATATATATATTATTTATTTATTTTTTAACAAGAGGCCTGCAGTTGGAGAACAAGTAAAATGGAACAACCTAAACTCCAAAAAATCTGAACTTAAGCAAAGCGAAATTATTCAAATTATTCATGTAGGCTCGTAATGACCGGCTGGAAGATTTGACTCGCTTCAGCGTAACTGTAACCGGAGAACTCGTCTCGTCTGCAGCGTCACACCTTTAAATCAGCAGATCTTTAAATCCATTATTCACAGTGGAAATCTCAAATCAAGACTGGGCTTATTAAAACTTTTTTTTTCTTTCTTTCTTATTTTACACTCGTGTCACTTCAATCTATTCTACTGCAGAGACGAAAACATCCTTAATTTTCTCTGAAGTATAGACGATCCAACTTAATTTACATCATTGCCTTCAGTTTGAAATGTGACTTCGCACGACTCGGAAAGCAGTTGGGGGGAAAAAAAAAAAAAAAAAAACAGAACGACTGATAGATCGTACAAGGAAAGAGGCAAAGGATAAAATAAATATGATAAAGGAAATAATGATTTAAAGTCCTAAATCTTGAACGTATCATATAAATGAATCGCAATCCTCTGAAGTATATCTTTGCCTCAATCTTGGGGAATATATGGGGAACCTTGTATCGATCCGTCAGTGTATTAATTAGAAAATAAGCCGGGGGCGTGTCTGATTGATTGACAGGCCTGTGGTGCAGTCAGGTTACGGCTATCGGTGGGCGGGACGTAGTATCGGCGGGTTTCCGATCAGATGGGGTCAGATCCACCGCCTCCAAATGCGGTCACTTCCGGCTCCGAACCAGCGAGATGGCGCCGGCCAAAATCCAAATTCGAGGCTTCATAACGGTCGCTCGGCAACGGGTGACTTCACTGCTGGCATGTGTTGAGACATAAAAAATTTGTTTTTTAAAAACTGCAAAAATAAAATGCAATCATATCAAATGTCAGAACGTACGTTTCCTCTTTATTCAACTTCTCTTGTTACACGCTGGTTATTCGCAGAGACGTACGGACATTTTCCGAGTGCCAATTTGAAAGCGTTCGTGAAGCACAGTCGACCGTCTTTTTATTCTGCAGCAGACTTTGACAAACACCTGCGTTTGCTAACGAGAGGAAGCCCAGTTTGAGCCTAACCCACAGCCTCACTTGTCCAATTAGATTACACCGGGGTGTGTGTGTGTGTGTGTGTGTGGGGGGGGGGGGGGTCCCTTGACTGTCTAACGAAATTAAACCCCTGACTGACTGAGTGGGTGTGCAGGAAGTTGTCAGTAGCTGGAACCTGTCAGTATAACTTAGTCCTGTTTACCTTTTACTGTGTGTGTGTGTGTATGTGTGTGTGTGTGTGTGTGTGTGTGTGTGTGTGTGTGTGTGTGTGTGTGTGTGTGTGTGTGTGTGTGTGTGTGTGATTAACACTTAGCTCCCGTCTGCTGCTGTCTCCAGCTGAGGCTGTCATTCGGTTAAATCAACCTGACACTTCAGGTGGGACGGAGTTAATCACGCTGACCCGACCCGGTGGGGGAGGTGGAGGAGGTGGAGGAGGTGGAGGAGGTGTTGAAGAGTTCAGCACACCGTTTACAATCAGAAGGAGCCGAAGATTTTATGCGTCCCAGTAAAGGCTAAAAAAAAAAAAAAAAAAAAAAAAAAAAAAAATCCCCATCAATGAAAAGGAGATAGATGGAAAAAAATCCCTCCGATCTCATTGGTCGGATTTGTAAACCAGAAGCGCCGCTGCTCCACGCAGACGGAAGGTTTATGAACTGAGATAAAACTGTTCTGCAGTTCGGCCTCTCCGGGATTCACGTTTATTTGATACGGTAAAACAAGACAACAAATGAAATTCGTCCCCGCGGAGACATCGCTCCGACTCGGCAGCCGCATCGACCTTTTTTAACACCTTTCAGCTCCGTCGGTTTGATTTTCCTGAAGCTGTTCTTGGTTATCGGTCCATCCTTCAGTCGTGGCAATCCTTAAAAAAAAAATTCTCTAAACAAGTTGTGACCGTGCAGAATCTGAAAAGCTGAACTGAGCCGTAAAAAAATACGTTTCATATTCACAATAACCAAATAAGACGAACAATGTATGGGCCCGTCTTTGTTCTCTATGCAAATGTGAACCATTTCCATACGGCTGATTCACTTCGCTCCCGTGTTGGGAAAAAAAAAACCAACCCGGAGACGGTCGAGCCCGTCGGACTCCATGAAATAAACATGAGGAGCGTTTGTTTTCATCGCGTCTCGCAAACCTGACGTGTCGGTTTGAGACGCGTCTAAAACTCGTAGCTCAGCGGCGGGACGGCTCGGAAAACACCCGTCTGTGGCGGACACGTTGGACACGTTGGACGCGTTGGACGCGGTAGAAATAGATCCGAAAGACGTGAAAAGCCGATTTGACGGCTTCGAGCGTGAACGACGCGGACGTTCCGGCAACGTTGGCGGTTGAGCTCGCCGCCGCCGTTGAAGCGCGCTGCCGGTGCAAACGTTGCTGATCACGAGGAGGTCGAACAGAAGACGCGCGTCGAGCGTTTGTGGCGATGGAGTTGACGTTTCGACTCCCGCTTGAGATCCCGGGAGATTGTGGATCCCGGGAAACCTGAAGGTTGCATCTGCAGTGGAAACCAAATCTAGAAAAGTAGCTGAAACCGAAAGCGAGTCGAGTGTCGTCGTCGTCGGAAGATGCAGCTCAAGTCGAACTGTCCTTTCTCTTCTTGGTGGCTGTTTATTATATAAAAAAAAAAAAAACTTAATTTACTGTGAAATTAACTCAATATTTCGACCTTCCTCCGTGTTATTACGATTCCAGATTCTTTGTTTGAACAGGCCTTTTTTTTTTTTTTTTTTTTTTTTTCATTGCCATGTTTTAGGGCATATTGTGCACAGTCATATGAGCCTACCTTTAATAATTCAAACTACCAATTTCTTTAGCCGGCAGTTTTGAGGTCACGCTCTCTTCTGGCAGATGAGAGATGAAAAAAAAAAAACACAAAAAACTGGGCAGGAATCAGAGCCAGCAGACTTCCACATCCTTTTTCTCGAAGGATCGCTCGCTTCGGATGATTCACTGTTGACATAGGAAAAGATCAAAAGACCTTTTTCCCTCAGATGGTAAAAAACTTTTCTGACGCTCCTCTTGGTGACGGTGCCCCTGTGGCCAGCTGCAAGTCAAAAAAAAAGAAAAGAAAAAGTTGAAATCTGTAGGCGCTAAAATGAACTGAGAAAATTAGGAAGTAGAAATAAAAAAAAATTAAAAAAGAACCAACAGTTTATGCTACGGAGAAGGCTAAAAGAATCCATTGCATCATAAAGAAATGAATATTTTTTTTTTATCCTCAGCACAAAAAAAATATGCTCTCACTTTAGCGGACAGACAGAACTACGTGAACACGTGTTGTTGCGTCCGACGGCGTAACGCAACCGAACGCAATATCGCTGCAACAAACGGTGTTTGTGAAGCTTTGACCGAGTCTGATATGTGTTGATTCGTCTGGTAGCAGTTTAGCTGCTAAAGTCTTTTGGATTCAATTCTGATGTAAGAGGACCAAAACTTGAACCTTTTCCCATCATTCAAACGAATTGTCTTTTTTTTTTATTTTTATTTTTTTAATAGGGAAATTCTTCATTACAAACAAGCAAAATAAAATCTGAAGATCATTTTTTTTACCAGAGTACCTGGCTGGAGTGTCGTCACATGACCGAAGCGTAAATCTGTGGCTTCTTGTGATGTTGTGGTAAAAACAACATATTCCGTCAAGTAAACTGTGGAAGATGTATATCGTTACCATTTTGCAGCCAATATTCCTTCAACACATCTTCTTGTTATAAATATGCATGTATATATTGTGTCAGCGGTTGTCGCACATCTCGTCAAAACATCCGGCGGGTACCTTGCGAATGGGTTCTCCTCACCTCAGATCTTTTACAGTTGACATATGAAGTACATGAAACGGGTTTCTTTTTTTCCCCCCAAGACGGAAACTTGTGAAACTTCTTTTCCGTGACAGTTCGTAGCGCGAAAGACGGGAAAGCCTGTTGACTGTAGTCTTGTTTATTTTTTATTTTTTTTACCCCTTTATGTTAGCCGGACGATGTTGACGGAAAGCACTGGCTTGTTGTTGTTGTTTTTTAGGTGATGCCCCGCTTTATAGTGTCACATGTCTGGAATGCTGCCTGGCGGGACCGTGGCCTTTCCACCGCTTGACAGCCGGCAGGATGAAAGCGTTTACTGTTTCTCCCGACGGGATTTGGCAACGTACGAGCCGGTGGATACGGAATTGTGCTGTTCCTCTGCTGCGGTGGACTGACAGTCATTGCCATAGAGAGTTTGAGAATTTGGATTTTTCTTCAAATTAATTGCGATTATGAAATGATTTTGAGATCATCAACACCTCTTGTCTGAAGATTTAAACTATTTTGCATGCGACCAAACACTCTGGGAAGATATTTCTAAGCTTTTTTTTTTTTTTTTTTTTAATTATTATTAGTATTTGACTGCAATGATTGCCTCTTAAAACCTGTGTGGGGTTGCAAAAAAAAAAAAAAATCTACATTAATGCGTCCCAAAGTTAATAGTAGAGCCTTTAAGCGTTTGCTGATTGTGCAGTGGCCCCCGTTTTAAGCCCTCGTGGACTCAGCAGGATTTTTTTTTTTTTCAGTTTTGTACATCGGGTTCAGCCCGTGTGTGTTAAACCAGCAGCTGGACGGGCGACCTTCCCTTCTGCTAAGTTCCCAGTGCGTGTTGTGATGTATTAACTTAATTCTACTTAGTGAAGCAGGTTAAGAAAAATAATGAGAAATTCTCACTGTGGGGTTAGTGGTCGCTGTCCATGGTGCTGAAGTTCACTTCCCTTTTATTTCGAATCTCAGGCTTGTGCAAGCTGCTGGCGTGTGCTTTTTTGTTGTTGTCTGGTTTACTCCCAATAAATAGGAGTTAGGGTAGTTTAAACTACGTGCAATTGCTTGTTTGTCTGCTCATGTATTAACCTGTTGTAGCTTGGTGCGCTAAATGGTTAGCACTGCTGCCTCATCGAAGGAAGGGTCTTTAGATTGAATGGATAGTGTGCAAGTTGTTGCATTGGCCGAGGTCTGCAATGCTCTGCAGGAGTCTTAAACCATGTCGGTTCGACAACCCGTCTCCAACAAAGTTGGGACATTGTGTAAAAATGTAAATAAAAACAGAATGCAAAAGATTTGCAAATCACATAAACCCATATTTATTCAAAAATAGACCAAAAGACAATATATCAAATCTTAAAACTTAAAAAAAAAAAACGTCATTGTTTTGTGAAAAAGATATTCTCATTTTGAACTTGGTGCCAGCAGCATGTCTCAAAAAAAGTTGGGACAGGAACATGTCTACCATTGTGTTGCTTCACGTCTTCTTTTTTTTTTTACAACACTGTCAACGTTTGGGAACTGAGGAGACCAGTTGCTGGAGTTTTGAAAGTGAAATGTGGTCCCACTCTTGCCTGATATGGGATTTCCCCTGCTCGGGGGTTTTACTTTGTTGTTGTTTTTCGTTTCACGGTGTACCAAATGTTTTCAGTGGGCTGGACTGCTTTAAAGTAATCCATGTCACACAAATATGCTGCAAAGAGCAATTTTTTTTTTTAACTCTAAAGGTCCTGAATATTTAAAGAAACATTAATAACAGTGTGCGGTATAACGGTATTGGGGGGAGTGATACGCTTTTTTATTACGGCGGCGGCGGGACGAAAATGAAACACAGAGCTCGAATTGCTGACTCTTTACGATTTAAGCGAGCGTTCACATCCATAATGACTTAACAATGTAGGGCTTGTAGATTTTTGTATTTTTTTTTTTCATCCTTGAGGGTATGAAGAAGACGTGTCGCAGTTTTTACACGGTTTATCTGATGCGGCCGCAAACACCTTCAAATAAAAGCTGCGAGTCAGCGCTTCAACAACGTAATCTTTTTCTTTTTTTTTTTGGGGGGGGGGGGGGGGGTTCAAATGCAGTACTTTAGAGGACTGAGCAAAAAAAAAAACTGTCCCGATGCTTAGAAATTTGAACGCTCGATGTCACCCACAGATTAGTGAACATGTTTTATATTTAGCTTCACTTCGTTCGTTATTTTAAGTTGCCAGCTTGGCCGCTTTAATCCTGCATTAATTGTCTTTTTTGGAGGATCTGGAGGATCCTTGCCCCAGATTCCACCCATATTTGGGAACAAGGAATCATTGATTATGTAGGAATGGGACGGATGGAGGCGGGTTTTGGTGGTGGTGGGGGGCAGGAGGGGGGGCTGATGGCTTTCTCTCGGTTTCTTGTCGCTTCAAGCCGACAAACGGTCACCTCCCTCCCGATCACAAACCGACGGGGGGGGCCGAGGAATAAGTCACGATCTGGTGGCTTTTTCCAAGTGTTGGACGCTTTCATCTTTTGGCTAGACTTTCGACGGTGCCTTAGACACACACACACACACACACACACACACACACACACAGACACACACACACACACACACACACACACACAGACACACACACACACACACACACACAGACAACCCCACTAGATACAGAGACTCTGAAGAAAAAGAAGAAAAAAAAAAAAAAAAAAAAAAAAAAACTAGGGCATCAAATGTCCCGAAGGCTTTGAGCTACAATTTTTTTTTTTTTTTTTTTTTTTTTGCATAATCAGGAGAGAAACTGAGAGAGGGAGAAGAGAGAAAATAGAGAGAAAGAGATAGAGAAAGATATATATATATATATATATATATAGAGAGAGAGAGAGAGAGAGAGAGAGAGAGAGAGAGAGAGAGAGAGACAATGCTGTAATTAAATTAGAGCATAAAGAAAACGAGGATGGAGAATATGTGAAAACACAGATCGGCTCTGTCAGAACAGAACTAGACTGAGAACAGACCTGATTGAAGTCGACTATAGAGATCAGGGTTTTCATTTTTTGGGGGGGGGATATTTTCTTTTTAGGAGTGTTAAAAACGCACACACACACACACACACACACACACACACACTTTCTACAGTTCAGCTGGTATCAACGGGAAGGTGGGGTGGGTGGGGTGGGGGGTCCCTTAGAGAGATAAACGGAGGCGGAGGGTGAGAGGAGAGAGAGAGAGAGAGAAAAAGAGAGAGGTGCCGGCAGACTGAAGTTCAGACTCGGCGTTTTTTTTTCCCCGTCTTCCGCTCTTCCATGAGGAGAGAATTACCCGTCCAGTCTGGAACCGGTGTGGGAGAAAATGCTTTTTCTTCAGGCGATATTGAAGAGAAGGCTGCTGCAAAAAGGTAAAAAAACAACAACAACAACAAAAAAACAATAACTACAACACCAACAACAACACCACCACAAAAACAAATTGTCTCTCTCTTTGTGATTTTGTTCCGCTGTTCTTTTTCGCTGCTGATTTCACTTTCTGCTGCCGTCGATCAAATTATTTGTTTTTTTGATTGTTCTGAAACACAAAAATTCCTCCGACCGCATTTTTTTTTTTTTTTTTTTTTTTTTTCTTCTCACTTTGTAGTGACGGACACTTCTGGATGGTTGTTATCAGTCGGGGGGGGGGGGGGGGGGGGCGTGTGAAGCGATGCTTTTTTCTTTTTTTTCTTTTTTTTTAATGTCTCATCTGGAGAGGGTTTATTTATTTATTTATTTATTTACCTTTGAGGGCTAACGGAGAGGTTCGGTGTCATCACTTCTTTTCAGAAGCAGCTTTCAGCGTTGCTTCCTCCACCTCTTCGTCCTCCTGCGCCCCCCAAAGACGAATACAAACCGGTCCTGCTTTTACGTGTTCAGCATGTCGATATTAGACTTCTTTAATGTGCATGCATAAGTGTCTGCGTGCTGTTAAACGGTAGTTGATAGTGTGGTTGTGCGTTTGTTTGTTTGTTTTGCTGTGTCGGGTTCTTCTTTTTTTAATGATATTTCAGCATGTTTTAGGTTTTGTTGCTAATCGAGCTGTTTTTCCACGATATCTCCGTTTGCCTTGTGATATTTCCATAAGAGCATAAAAGTGTCTGACTGCTGTTCAATAATAGAATTTATGGTGAGATTTCCTGATGAAGTGATCTTTCTTCTTTCTTTTTTTTCCCGATTTATTCTTATTATTGTGAACCATATCAACAAATAGTCGAGCGGCGGTTGTAATTGAATTGGTTTTGTGCTGGAGTGACTGAACAGTACACTTCTAATACTTTAAGTTGGGGTTTTCTTTTCTTTCTTTTTTTTTTTTTTTTTTTCCACTTCACATAATAATGTGTTCCCTGTGTTATCTATGATTTATGGATTTAGCTTTTATAATCCTCGGAGTCTTGGCTGAGTTTGAAGTGACCTTAAAAGATACTTGGTGGAGTTGCGTCTTTTGATTAAAAGCAGCCTCATAGGATGGATTTTTTTCAACAAAAAAAAAAACCAAAAAAATGTTCATGATCCTATGATTTGTATAGCTGATGGTTGCATGTGTGGCGCCGCCTGACACCTCTGTCTGTGTTGGGAGCAAAAGAGATGCGCAGTTCCCCCCCCCCCTCCACCCCCACCTCCTCTCTCTGCTGCTGATTTATTTATGAATTTGGAGATCCATCGCTTTGAAGTGGAGCCTGGAGACTCAGTGGGGAAAAGGGGGGAGGGCGCCGAACGGGAGGGGACAAAACGCCACCTATCGGCCCCCGTCAGGGTTGCGCAATGCAAGCCCACCCTGGGACTGCCAGCAATCTGAACACGCCGCTGCCCTCATTGCCGAGCAAAAAAGGGTGGAACATAAATCACTGTCACATTCGCGCAGCGTCGTGTCTGGCGTTAATGCCGCGGAGGTGTCTCTCAAAGTGTCACGACTCCATCACGCAGTTTAAAAAAAAAGCCTCGCTGAGTAGAAAAAGCAGAGTAACTTCTGAAGACGATAAATCGGCTTCATCGCTGCAATGACTGGAACGCCACAGACGAGGAAGCGCTCCAATTGTTTTTGGGGAATTACTAATACGCACTTTCACACGTTCACGACTCGACGACGTGACATTTCTGAGATTTGCTCCTCCAGACTGACGGGCAACATGAACGTCAAAAAACCGAAAGGTCGGCGACATTCGAGTGAAACGTGCCGAAAGTTGAAAGCCACACAGTCATTGCGAAGTTTACATGTATCTCCCGAGTCCTACAAGAGATTTGAAGACACGGAAGTGGCGTCTACGATTTACACAGAACAACCGTTAACGCATCGATTGAGCTCTTACTGTAATGAGCTTTTTTTTCAAAAGTAACATAAGGGCTCAGTAATTAGTGTTTGTAAATGGTACCGTGAAATGCAATTTGTTCATTTACCTCATTAGCTGGTTAACGAGTAGAAAACAGTCATCTGAGTTAGAGTTCCTCTTCATTAAAACTTTTCTCTTAAGCTCCCCTCATTTAAAATATGTGAAAACAATATTACTTGTGGAGGTTGTGTCGGTAGTTGTTATTGTTTCAGAATTGACAGAAGATTTTTCCGTTTGTTTTTTTTTAAACGGCACAGGAAGCAAGTATTTTGGGTCTCAATTTGCTTTCTTATTTGGTTTTCTGCACTGTTAAAAATGTAAAACATCTTACTGGAAGAAAAAAAAATACCGTGTGAGATGTATTCTTGTAAGTACTTTTCTAAGTACTTGACGTAAAAATGTACGTTTGTACGTTTTTTGTTTTTTTTGTTTCAGTTATCTAACTCTCTCATTGCTTTAAAAATAAATCCACGTTGACTTTCTGCTTTCTCCGAACTCGAACATTCTGTTTTTAGCATTCTTTTGTACTTCGTCACATGATCTCCATCACATGAACCGCTTCTTCATCCCTACGTAACGTACAACCTGAAACCAACAAAAAAAAAAGCATCCTCTACTGGACGCATAGGTGTATTACACCATTCAGCACGATAACAGGCTGGCATTTTACAGTACATTCAAACTAACACCATTTAATAAAATGTATTTGTATGGTTTTATATTTCTTCTCGGCGGGTCAGAGGTCAGATTTAGCGTCCGACTCTCGTGTTCAGTGTCCATCATTGTCTTATTTACACGACCGAGATGCTTCGGGTAGGACATTTTGCTTTGTTCAGTCACAAAAAAAAACGAAGGGGTTCTAGTCATTCTGCAAAAGCTGAAATCAGTCCACGGTGTCGCTCTTATTTTGTAGTGCCACAGGGGCTACAGGTTGCCTGTGATTTATTTCATTTTTTTTCTTTTCCACCGAGAGTCAAAGTCTCTCTGACGATTAATAATTCCAAGACCCACAGGTTAGCCTGTGAAGTCACATCAAACCTATTACACACCGAACCTCTGGGAATAACTAACCGCTCGGTGGCTTTGAAAACTGATGGTTATTCTGCAGATTAGCTGCCCATCCGCCGGGGAACCGACAGCACCGCCTGCCGTCACTCTCCCCGTTTCCCCAGGAGTGTATCTGCAAGTTCCAGAGGGAAATGTCCCGCACTTTTTAAGACTTTTGATCACTTACTTTTGAGATAAAAATTTAATAAAAAATTTAAGCAATTCATGCAGAAAGAGATTCAAAAAAACATGACCAATGTATTTTGTACAACGAAACCTGATTTGGAGTGGTCTAGATTTAGACTTTTAAAAGTGTTTTTACACGTTTCTTTTTTTCATTCATATTCATTAAAATCCAAAATAAATTCATAGAATTATTAAACTTCTCATCCTCATTTTCTTACATTATTCTTTTATTCAGATTCTGACCGCAACAGCAGAAATTGGTCTTCAGATTTGGAGCCCTGGATTTTGACACAAAAAAAGCACACTAAGATGCTGATATTATCAGTACAAACAAACATTTCTGTCACAGGGAATCTGCAATTATCCAAAATATTGATTAATGTCGTTTTAGACTTTTGGCAAACTTTGTGTCATTGATGGTTCATTATTTTTATAGTGATGTTGTATTGCAGAAATATGGTCTAATTTGATGAGTTGTATCTTTTTTGTAGATATATATATATATATATATATATGATATTATCATGACTCAGACTTTCTGTGGAAAGGGTTTATTGATGGGGTTTCCCCCAGGAAACTGGATAGCGGAAGGGGTTCCCTCACAGATTTAGCTGTGTAAAAAAAAAAAAAAAAGCACCCGGTCTCTCTTTCCTTCAATTAATATTTCATATCTTCTTCTTTTCTTTTTTTTGAGGTTTGATAGAAAAACACCATGAAGTAGAAGCAGACACTTTGGACACATGAAACTTTTTCAAAGTCTGTTGGAAAAAGCTGCAGTGAAGCGTCGACCAAGCTGCCAGCTATTATACCTGAAAAGTGCGCGTGAAGTGTGAAAGACAAATGTGTTTTTTCTTTTTTGTTCAGTGATATGTCGTTATACAACATTTTGCATTGCTTTGATTTTAAAGTATCCCAAAATATGTAAAGGTACAGTTACGTAAAGAGTTGAAGAGTTACAACGCGTGGTTTGGATGTGGACTTTGAATTATTCAGCAGCACAATCGGGCTGATTGACGACAAGAGCCGAGCCTTCAGCCTACTCCATCTAAATGGAAGTTGAGCTTGAGATGACTAATGTAACTCAAAAATTATGCACCGCATTTTCATCCTTTTTGTGTATAAATCCTTACAAAGAGTTAGTTTGAAAAGTTCTCTCTCTCGCTCCCATCACAGCTCTGAATGAATGACTTTGCCTATTAGAGCTTCTCCTCGCCATCCATCTGCATTTCTTTTTCTCTTTCCCGAAAAATAATATCTTTCCTATTCTCTCATCACACTTTTTTCTCTTTCTGTACTCCTCCGATACGTAACCTATTTCTGTCTGTAATTCTCACCAGTATCATCGTTTATTCCCCCCACCCATCCAAAATCATACCTAGTTATATATCTCTATAATATGATATATTCCGAATCAATACATACTGATGACTATGATGATGGACCATCCCTTTCCTAAAACACTACAGCAATAATCTGTAAACAGAGTAATACAACCAATACTTATATTTCCTGCGACCTCTAGTGAGCGTAGTTATTATGACGGCATCAAATAAGACGGATGTAAAGAGTGGCAGAGCGAGAGCAGGTCGGGTCGTTGGATTGCTCAAACACACGACTTTCCCACCAAGAGACGGTCGTTTGTGTCCTGAGTTAAAACAAAACTCAGCATTAGCTTATTTCAACTTATTTTAATAATAATAATAATAATAATAGGAATACATTTTATTTATATAGCGCTTTTCAGGACACTCGACGATGCTTCACAGGTTCAAAATGATCAAAAACAACATAATAAAAGTAAAAATCACACAACACTTTGTCAAAGTATAAGCACCAAATAGGATTAATAAAAACAAACTCAATCGCACATTAAAAGCAGCTCTGAAAAGGTGAGTTTTTGAGGACGGACTTGTGGACAGGTCGGCGTTTAACTCAAACCAATGACCTTTTCTAATTCACGTTAACTACGTGTTTATTATCATTACCGTGACGACGAAGGTCTGGTCTGCCTGCAGCCGGTCCTTTCCGTGGTTACATACAGTATGTTGTTTTGGCGAAATGACCCGTTCTCGTTGGAGGATGTGTCGGTCCCGTAGAGGGCGCCGAGTAGTCCAAGTTTTCTTCACTCGATCGACGAGGTTTCGTGTTTTAAGAAGACAGCAACTCATCAAATTTGGTGTCAAACTCAAGAACTTAGACCCTTGAATTTTTTACGAAATGAAGTCGGGTGAAGTGTTTTGAGTGGCATTCGCATTTTTAAGAGGGGCAGAAGGTCACGGTCCAAGACCGAGGAGGTCAGGGGTGCCACCGGATGGGTTTTCTTGGACATTTTGCGGGGGGGTTGTCCGCCGTGAATTCGGACTGTGGCAACTAGCAATTGAAATCTGTTTAGACCTGATTTATAAACTCACTCTAAGAATGAAGGAGACGTGATTTTTGGTGCGTTTACGATTCATTTCAGGCCCTAAAGAAAATGATTTTATTTTAAATCATAAATTCAATCTTAAATTGGTATAAATATAGTGGAAATGCAAAATATAAAGTAATAGCCTTGGTAATTCCTTTTTTTTTTGTGGAATATGGACATTACAGTCCTCATCACTCATTTGCAATGAATTCACATTTTTATAACTTCTCTTTTGGTATTATGTAAACCTTTCTTTCTCCTTTTTTTTCCCCCTCATTTCATCTCTCGTCTGCATTTTTTTCCCCCCACTCCTTCCTGTCTATCCCTTTCCCTTTCCTCCTCTCTCCCTCCGTCGCTCCTCTCAGCAATGCAGATGTGCTTTCTTTGATTTTGTCACCAGAGATTAATTAGCACTTTATTAGGAGACCTATTTATACCTTCAGCAAAGAGATGAGCGGAGGAGGAAGAGTGGGAGTGAGAGACTGAGTCGGGAAAAGAAAAGACAAATGTGGTGAGAGAGCAAGAAGAGAAAGAGGTTGGTCAATAAAGTGATACGTACGGTGTAAAAAACAGTAGGCAGAAAAATAGAAAAGACAAGTGCAAAAAAAATGGAAGCAGTCAACAGAAACCACGAAAGACACAAAGAGAAAAGAAGACGGACAAAAAAAAAAGGGAAGGATACGCAAAAGAAAGTCACGAAGATGCGACAAGAAGAAGTCCTCCAAACTAAAAAACTCAAATCAGTCCTGAGTCACACAGACCTCAGGATGTGAACCCCCACTTGGACTTCCAGCAAACACAACCCGTACACTGTGTATGTAATTTGGGAAACAAATGATTTGTGTTGCCCAGAGGTGGTTGTCAGCAAAACGCAGGTATTGGACGAAGACGAGGACCAGTGCTATCGACTTTTCTGGTGAGGTCAGTCTCGGAAAGAGAATGGAGGGACGATTGAGAAGGTTGGAAGGTGACGAGGAGAGAGCGTGAGATCAAAGGGGGAAGTGGGTGAAATAATGCCAGACACAGAAATGAATATAAAGTGAGGATTGAGTGAACGGCGGGGGGGGGGGGGGGACGAGTGAGAATTTATGATATGAGTAAAACCCCCTTGAAGAAAGGGAGTGTTTGGAAGGTAGCAGGATAGAGGTGAGAAACGGGAAGAGATAAGTGGGGAAATGCAGAATTAGCGGCTGAAGAAATGCTGTGATGCTGAGAACTTGAGGACTTGAGAAGCAGATGAGGGGAAAAATGAGAGCTATGAAGTAATTTTCAACTGTATAGTAAATATGCAAAAAAATAAATAACCGAAATCTGCAAATCCCACAATCTGTAAAAAGATGAAAAAAAAAAAAACATGGATTATTGAAACTAGAAAATGAGCACATCCCTGTCACATTTAAACTCACTCTGACACTTAAAACTCCTTCTGCTTGCAAATCCCTGCAAAGCTCCAGGCATTGAGACGCAACTGACAAATATATATTAAAAAAAAAAACATTTCATTATTAATTTTAAATATAAGTGAACCGGCTTAATTTGTAACATCCAGGAGGCAGAAAGAGTGCAGCTCTGATTTAAGTATCACATGCAGCGACACTTTACAGTACAGAACGAGCGGTTGCCATTAGCAACAGTACATCTCAGAACACTTTTCTTATCTTGTCAAAGAGCAAAGAGAGAAATCGTCATCTTCAACAACATTAATTTCAACAACTGCGTGCCCTTTTGTTTTTTTTTTGTTTTTGTTTTTCCGCCATTCCCAAAAGTTGTTGTCAAACTGTGTTGCACAGCAACCGGAGCGATGCCGCCCCCCCCCCTGTTGAGTGCTCGCCTGCTGTTCAGTGCGCCGCTCACAGCTGCACCGTCTTAGTAAAGAGAGCTGGAGCTCCCATGCAGGGGTAGCTGGGAGGTGACGGTCATTAGAAACGGGAATCGTTTCAGTTATTAAACCCCGAACATGCAGGCTCGAAAGGTGGAGGCTAAACGTTAGCATTGTGGCGCTACGCATTAGCTGTGTTGACCTTGAAAATCATGCCGGTCACACATCATGCATCGGATGAAATGTTAAATTAGTCCGTTTCATTTATAATGTAGGAAGGAAAAACTGTCTTTTAACAGGAAGGAAAAACCTCAACTGAGGCCTCAACTGATTGGAGTGACGGGAGAGCAGAGAGAGAAAAGAACAGAATAGAGATACAAGAGACAATAAACATTGGGTATGCTAGTTGGGTCCAGTAACCGCGGGCCAGAAACTATACCTTTAAAAAAACAAAAAGCATAAAACTACACAAGTGAGGAGGCGATAACAATAAACGAAGCTTCGGGAGAAAGAAGGCGTGAACTTTTGGAAAATCAAGGTACCACAGGCGGGCCGGTGTTCTGACAGCGAAGCCCTCGAACAGGATCATGAGGTTCGAAAAGATCTTGTTTGGCCATTAAGTGTTTTGATTGTTAGGAGGGAGAATTTTGAATTACATTCTTGATTTTTACAGGAATCCAATAAAAAGAGGTTAGTACTGGAAATATTTAAGCGTTTTTGTTTTTTTTGCTAGATTCCGTCAGTAATTGCGTTTAGGCTTCATAAGTCATCTTACAACGACGACTTACAGCAGTCGAGGCTGGAAGTAACAAACGCATGGGTGAGTTTGTCCGCGTTGCGCCGAGACGAGAGACTTGCTCGATGGGTAAATTGAAGGACATATTTTTTTGAAAGTACCTCCAAGATTCTTCTTAATTGTACTGGTCGCTATGGCGATGCCATTTGGAGGAACTATACAGTTGGATCAAGAATTTTTAAGGCGTTCACGGCCAAATACAGTAACAAGTCTTTTCAGTTTTGTATGAATTTGAACGCGGCATAAATTTCTTGCGTACGAAACGAGCCGATGGCGCGATTGGACGGCAAACGATGTTTCGCAAGCAAGGCGGTAAAACCGGGAACGAGACGGACGGGTGAGGAGAATGAGAAAAAGGAGGGAGCAATAGGACAAAGAATAAGAAAAGCAACGAGAAAGCAAAAAAAAACAAAAGGAACATGGAGGAAAAAGTAGAGGAGAGGGCAATGAGGACGCAAGAAAATGAGTGAAATAGAAGACAGGGATGTGATGGGGGGGGAGGACGGGAGAGGACGGGGGAGGACGGGCTGAAACACCAAAGGGACAGACAAAGAGGGGTGAGGACTGTAATAAGTGACGGAGAGATTAGAGGAGGAAAAACTAGCCTGGAGGACGTGAGAAGGAGGAAGATAAAGGAAAGAAAGAAAACGAGAAGGATGGAAAAACAAAATATGGCAGGAATGAAAGAGTAGGAGAGTTTTGGAGGAAGCGATGACAGGTTGCCGTCGCTGCGTTCGGGGTAAAGGAACCGAGACGAGTGACAAGCGCCGGTGTTGTTCGGTCGGTATACGGCAGATAAGGAGCTCAGGATGACGTTGTTTTTTTTTAAGAAGCGCTTTCAGAGAACCATTGTTTGGCCTTTCTCAGCTCCCCTAGTCGGCTGCCAGAGAACACAATGAGCTCATAGTAGAAACAAAAAATCAGTACAGCCAACAAATAAGGGCCTTAAAAAAAAAAGAGACAGTAAAAGAAAGAGAATCAGAGGGTTTCACACTTTTGGTACCTTGTCCTCATTATGTCAAGGCAGGGTTACAAAAGACACTCGAGACAAAGGGGGAGTCATATTTAGACAGAGAAGGGACGACAGGGCTCGAAGACGAGCAGGAATATATGAAATGATACTCGTATGTTTCGCGGTGAAGTCAATAGACGTCAGCTTGGAAGCATTTCATGGTTAGCATCTTCTGATAAATACTTCCGAGACTTCCTTTGTCCAGAAAATTATTTTACATATCAAGAGAGTTTGTCAATCTTATAGAACTGTAAAACAAAAGGGGCAAAAAAAAAAAAAAGATTATTTTAAACCCATGACAATCTTTCCCTAACCGTCAATTACATTTGTTTGCCGAAACGAAATACATATGGAACAAAAATCCGTCACATTTCAAAGCCGATAAAGTCAAGTTAAAAGAAAAGGAATGGGTGTTTTCAAAACCGAAACAAGCTTCGGGCAAAACAAACACTGAAGACCGGCCTGCACGGTGGGTTTCGTCCAACGTAAAAAAAACAAATCCATCACTGCTTATTACCATGTCATGATACCACACAAAATTAAAATAAAAGGTTGTTTGTCTTGGTAAAAACAACCCACGTAACGAGCATCGGCAGGAGAGTAGATAAACAAACTGCTTTGTTAAAGTTGGAGGGAAATGGTGAGTATGGTTCAAAGGCGTGGCGTTGACTACTGGGAGGCGAGCTGTGGTCCCTCGTTTGATTATTTTATTCGCCCAAACATTCGCCCTCGCTCCCCTTTGAGTTTGCATTTCCACTGCTCTCGCTCTTCTCCTTCCTTTGATGCTGAACATACGGCAGCCTGCTCTCACGGCTCCAGATTACTTCAGTCTGGAAACGCTGTTCACTCAGCCGCCGGTTTTAGTGCGGTGACGTTGAAGTCGAGCATTTCTTTCTAAAAAAGAAGTAGTTGCAGCAATGGTTTGATTTTTTTTTTTTTTTTTTGGTCCGGATTTGGCGCGTACCGATTGGTTAAAGGCTGCTCCCGTAGTTTCGAAAAATAACCCCGAGGTCCAGCAAGGCAAGTTTATTTGTACAGCACATTTCGACAACAAGGCGATTCAAAGTGCTTCACATGAAACCGTTTAAAAGCATCAAAACGTAATGCAAAAGAAAAGGACATTTAAGAACAATTAACAACAGTGATTAAAACATTTAAAAACAGTCATGAAAACATTAAGCGAGCTGCAAAATATGATAAAGGTTATAAGTGCAGTGGGATGTAACGACTGGAAACGATTCTCTACGGAGAGTACCCAGACCCCCATATATTCACGCAACCGTCTCATATTTAACCCAAACCAGCCTCTTTTCCTGAACTTAACTCCGTGGTTTTTGGTGACTAAACCAAGAAGCCAAGCAGGCTTTGACAAAATGGATAAACAAAAGTCATTTTTCATGTGACCAATCGTAATTTGTATTTTTTTTTTCTTCTCTAGAACAGAGTCATCTGTCAATTTTCACACAACTGAAAGGGGAATGCATTTTGGCCGTTCCAACAAATTATGTTTTTATTGTTATTTTGAATTGGGTCAGTCTACTGATAAGCATAAAACATACACAGTATGAAGCATACGTGCAAAAAAACAACAACAACAAAAAAAATCCTAAAAAATAAATAATGCATTATCATACTTGAGCTCCGAGTGAAGTCTGAGGAGATTACTTTCAGCCAGTTGGACTCGCCAGTGTACGGTCCCGTAAGCAAATGGTAAAACTTTATTCAGGCAAGCAAGACAGAAGCGTGTAGTGAGAAGTATTAGCAAGTGATTTGAATAATAAATATTTAGAAGTCTCATCAGTAAATTCAGGAGAAATATCTCGTACGCATTTGTTTCATCGGTTGCCAGGGAAACATCCAGGAAAGTTGTTCCAGCAGCCGTTATTTTATCTTTTAATCCTGTGATTTATAATATGCGATTTATGAATTGTGATTGATGAATAAAATTGTTTTTAATGAGCGCAGTAGAGATGAAGGTAAATATGCCAGTTGGGTTAACTGGGCCGGGAAACGTCTCCGTAATGAATAAGAAAGCGCCGGTTTCATAGCTCAGTGTGAAACATCCACCTGAACAAGAGCAAAAAAAAATATATATATTTTTCTGTGTTTAATCCAAACTTGTGCAACCTGAATACTGGAAGAGAGAAGGGGTGACGTGAAAGAGTGAATTATGAGGCGGCTGACAGGTCGGGCGTCGCTGGCACGGCAGAAAGCTGCGATTCCACTGAGGAAGAGTGTAAAAAAAAAAATACAGATTTGGGGTTAATTTGCATTTCAAACTCGCCCGACTTCCCGGCTGCGGCGCCACAAACCTGCTGATCTGCACTCGGCTTCTCTCCTACGTCTGTCACTTCATCTCCGACTCAATTCTTCACTCTCCTCATGGTCTACTGCAGTTTAAACCATTTTCTTCCAGATTAGTTGAGCCTTATTTTCTTTCTTTCTTTCTTTCTTTCCTTTCTGTCTTCCTTCCTTCCTCTGTCTTTCTTCCTTTCTTTCCTTCCTTCCTTCCTTCCTTCCTTCCTTCCTTGCTGTCTTTCTTTCTTTCTTTCTTTCTTTCTTCTTTCTTTCTTTCTCTTCTTTCTTTCTTTCTTTCTTTCCTTCTTCTTTCTTTCTTTCTTTCTTCCTTCCCTCCCTCCCTCCTTCCTTCTTTCCTTCCTTCCTTCCTTCCTTCCTTCCTTCCTTCCTTCCTTCCTCTCTGTCTTTCTTCCTTTCTTTCTTTCATCCCTCCCTCCCTCCTTCCTTCCTTCCTTCCTTCCTTCCTTCCTTCTGGGGCTGTCGACTCATTTCTAGTTTGTGACCGTTACTTCCTCATTGACAGCATATCAAACGCAACAAACATAATACATCGGTTAGAATTCATGTACCGAACTCCTGTTGACTGCTTTTGTACTGAACATCACAGCTTTGACCGGCAACGCAACAGAATAAACGAGTGAAGGTGGAGACGGGCTGACCGAGAGCAGCAACGCGTCCATTTACTGAAGTGCCTTTGAGCTGCGATACTTCCACCTGCAGTTGAACGCACTCGAGTGCATTTTGACCACTTAGCACGAGAATGACTGCAGAGTCAGCAATTAAACTGCATCGAGTGATTTAAAAGCGATGCAAATAAGTCTGCTTTAAAGAGATTCAAATATGTCTCTCGTTACCCTTGTTTCCGTCTCTGTCACGTTGAATTTGTCCTCCTCTTCTCTCCGTCTTACTTCACCTCGATCTCCCTCTTCACGTCACTTCCTTTTCCTGTGTTTATTCAAAGTCTAATTTTTTTTTTTCCCCCCTTAAAGGTTTTTTTGTGTGTTCCTCTTGCATTGCCCTCAGACAGTTTTCTTTTTTTTTTTTTTTTGTCTCCATCTGTCCTCATTTGTGTCCCGCAGTGTTGTGCAGAGTGCTATTAGAGGGGATAGGATGAAGCGGCAGCGAGACATGCACATCGGAGAGGGAATTTAAAAGAGAGTGCGAAAGGAGGCTGAGATGTTTGCAGCAAAACCAGGTTATCTTTAAGCTACAAGAAAAAAAAAAAAAAGAAGTGAAAATAACTCCCAAACTTCCTCCCCAAATATCAGGAGAAAATGGGGGGCATAATGTTCACTACAGTATTTCCACAACACCTAAAAGAGTTTTCGGTAAAAGACTTCCGATCACTGAGCTTTAAATGACACTGGAAGATTAAGATTGAGAAATAGCAACAGTGCAGTCTGCGGCTTAAATAACATCACTTTCAGATTCTGGGTCAGTTTTTGGAGACTCGTCGCGCTGACTCGTGCCTTTCGTTCGCCGTAGCAACTGTGGCCGAGCACGTCAGGCCGAACGACCGGTGTCGAAACGACCGTACGCCAGAACGGACGCACCTGTTGTCCTTCGATGTTAAAATGGGAGGGAACGGGTGCTGATGTGCCGCCGGGTGAACGGCCGTTACCGAGCCTCGAGCTCGGATTTAAGCCCCATCTTGCCAGTTCGGAGCAGGAAGTGACCATATTTGGATGAGCTGGGAGGGGGGGGGGGGGACGAGGGGTCGATCTGATTGGAAACCCGACGATACTACGTCCCGCCCACCGATAGCTGTAACCTGACTGCATCGCCGGCCTGTCAATCAAACAGACACGCCCCCAAAAACACGGCTTTTGGATTATTATTTTTCAGATGGACCTCCAGAAACCCAATAAGAAGGAGTGACTACAAAACTGATTGACTTTGTATTTCATGAGAGAAGTTGAAATGGGAGTCTGTGGAGCTGGGAGCTGTTTTGGAGCCGACCTCTGGTGGCGCTCGGTGGTATTGCAGTTCGGGGCATTTCTGCATTAGCCTCATTTTTCACACCTAGAAGCTATGTCTACTTTTACATACAGTTTATGGTGTTCATACGTTATTTTAAGCTACTGTTTGCACATTTTTATAGTCAATTTTTTTTTTTTTAGGACAGTATGATCACTTTTAGTTTGCACGACACTTCCTGTTGGCGCTAGAGGCGCAAAAGCTCTGCGGCGGCAGTTTTGTTTATTGTTTTTTTATTTATATGTCCAAATGATGGCCGTGATTGTCCGGTAAGAAGAAGGTGTGCCAAGCTTGGGATGATACCGTCAGGAACCAGCGTCTCCGAAGACGTTCACCTCGCTGGATATTAGTCCACGTTAAAAATATGTCTGACATCTTTTTGCTGTTCCTAAAAATGCTCTACTTTACAAATATACGTGAGATCTACATGAATAGTATTCGCTCCCTTTTTTATATTAAATGTTTCGTTGCTATCAAAACTACATTGTCCAGACAAAACGATCTAATTGAAAGTTATTTTCATTCCAATCATGTGACACGCCTCTCAAATCAGACAGCTGACCTTTTGTGTGCGTTTGCGTGGTCGGCCTTCGTTCGTCTAGACACCTAGATGTGTGTGTGTGTGTGTGTGTGTGTGTGTGTGTGTGTGTGTGTGTGTGTGTGTGTGTGTGAGAGAGACACACACGAGTGGGTGTGAGTGTCCGCGTGCGCTTCCTGCGTCGAGCCACAGGAGGCCGTCATTTGCCACTTCAAAGTACTTACCCATAATCCTCGGGAGTGTGGATTCATTTGCACTTGAAACCCACATATTGAGAGAGAGAGAGAGAGAGAGAGAGAGAGAGAGAGAGAGAGAGAGAGAGAGATGAGAGAGAAAAACCAATGAGATGGAGAAACAAGATGAGAAAAATTCTGCCCATGTGCAACATGAAATGTGCTTTCAAGTGTGGTGTGTGTGTGTGTGTGTGTGTGTGTGTGTGTGAGAGAGAGAGTGTGAGTGAGCGAGCGAGCTGATCTGACTCATTTTCATCACTGGTTATTTTGATTCCACCTCTCCCTCCATCTTTTTTTTTTTTTTAAACCTTGAAGAAAGCTCTCAGGGATGCCCAAAGTACACACACACACACACACACACCACACACACCACACACACACACACACACACACACACACACACCACTAATGCATATAAATTGCATCATACATGACATTTAATGATGCGCAAACACCTACTTCCCTACGTACCATAGACTAGTATATAAAAGTGTCCGTGGCTTCCCGAGGCCGATGCAGAAGCGCCTTAAGCTGCGATACCACCGAGTGCCACTAGAGGGTTGAATCCAAAAAAGATTCTGGCTCCATAGACTTCCATTCAACTAGTCTCTGAAAATTCTCAGTCAATATTAAATCTCCACGAGTTATCTTGTTTGTTTTTTCGCTAAATTCGCTCCATCTGAAAATAATCACGTCATTAATTGGAAAACAAGCCTCAAAAAGATGTGTTTTTTGTGTTGGCGTGTCATTCTGAACACGTTGGGTTTTTTTTTTTCCCCCCGTGGACTTAAGACGATGTCCCCGTCCGTTAATTTATCGGCGTTTCTGTTTGTGTTGATTCTGAACTACACTTCCCAGAAATCACCTTGGTTGGACGTTCTGTTGATGGAGTTCATTTGTCCTTTAGGTGGCGCCATATTCTCAATTCAGTTTAGATTTTTTTTTTTTTTTGTCTTGTTTTTTTTGTGGTTTGTTTTTATGTGTTATGCAATATTTACTCAATCCAAAAACACAATTTAAATTATATACCACTAAACTCCCGAAGGGATTTTATTTATTTTTTTGTAATTTGGTTTTAACTTGGGAGATACTTCGATTTCTACTTCACACTGCGTATCGTCGGGCGGGTGAATGTCTCTCGCGCAGAACGACATTTTCGGGGGTCAACGCCAACGACTGTTATCCAACTTTAGGGGGTCGAGCGAAGTCATTCGTTAAGGTTACTCGAGGAGTTATGGCCGGATGCTCATTTCGGTTTTTTTTGTTTTTTGTTTTTTAAACTCAAGATGTAAGATATTTCTTACACTGCTTTACAATTCAAAAGAAGCGAGAAAAAAATAAAATTTAAAAATTTAAAAAAAAAACAGTAAGAAAGAAGAGATAAAAAAGGCATTGGCAGAGTTGCGTGTTGCTGGCGTGGACTTCCTGAGTGATCCGGAGCCAGACTAGACTGAGCGATGTGACTCAGAGCCTGTGCTGATGTACAAGATGCTGTTCGGTGATGAATCTAGGTCAGGGCTCGCGCGGGGGCGAGCAACCTTCGAAAACCAAGTGGCCACGAGGCGGAGAGAGAGAGAGAGAGAGAGAGAGAGGAGAGAGTAATAGGCCGAGGTTATTAGCGTCTCTGCCCCCCCCCCCCCCAAAAAAAAAAGCCAGCCAGCAGACAGATTAGGTTCGTGCGATTTCAAAAGGCGTTTGTGCGCAGCCATGTCAAATATGCGTGTATTTCATTGTGTGTGTGTGGCGTTCCTCAGGGTTTTTGCTTTGATGATTTTAGACAGCGGGGAGAGAGGAAACAACACCCCCCCCCTCCCTCTCCCCCGCCACCCCCCCCCCCCCCCCCCCCCCCCCCTGCAAAAATAAAATAAGATACCTTACTGAGAGCAGAGCGAGATGGAGGAAGTAGGAAGTAGAAGGAAACTATGTACATATGTGTCGGATTCACCACGTGACATTGTAGCCCCGAGGCCGTTTATATCGAACACATCTGTTAACTGTCGACGCTTTTTTAAATTCGTGGAATTTATAGTACAAACGACTTTTCTGTTTTTCTACAAACAACCCTAAAGCAGAAAAAACAAAACAAAAAACCAAGCTAAAAATCAACAATTTCTTTTTTTTTTTAAAGATTTTTGTGAAATTCGTCGCGCGTGATTTTGTTCTTTTGTTGTTGTTGTTGTTGTTTTTGCTGTGAGTAAAAGTGTCAGTAACATGTGGAGGAAAAAGCTGGAGGAGGAGAAGTGGGATGTCTGGATCCAGTTATTCTACTCTATCTAATCTCTGCACACTCCTCTCATACCTCCACACACACACACACACACACACACACACACACACACACACACTCACACACACACACACACACACACACACACACTCACACACACTCACACTCACACACACACACACTCACACACACACACACTCACACACTCACTCACACTCACACACACACACACACTCACACACTCACACACACACACACACACACACACACACACACACACACACACACTGCTGCTCTCAATCATTCACTCCCTTTGTGGCGTCGCTCTCTTAAATCTTTTTTTTATTTTTTTCTCTCTCCCCAGTTTCTCCCGCGTCGCTGCTTTTAAACGCGATCAACCTCTCTAATTAAAAATAAATAAATTGCTTTATCGGCATCACCGCCGACGTGGGAACATTTCAGCGGATGATACGGTTCGTAAAGCGCAAACGGAACGTATCGTAACCCAGATGAAGCGTACGAGCCGGACTCTACGACCTGTATTTTTGTTCGACCGCTGACAGCGACACGGCGTTTTTTCCGCACGCGCTGCCTTCGATTTCTGAAACGTAAACAGGATCGTGAAGCATAGGCAAGAAAAAAAAAAATAGAAAAAAAAAACATTGGGAAATGTATTTCTTAAAATAGAACCAAATAATAGAAGAATTTTAAATAGAGAAAAAAAAAATAGAAAAGATAGAAAAAAAAGTTGACTAAACTGGGCTTGCTTGATGCTTGATGCTTGATTTTTTTAATTTTTTTTAAGTAGTATGTTAAAAGTTGACAGATTTGATCACGAGTTATAATTATAAGTCGTGTATTACCCCTCTCCCTGCCCCCCCCCCCCCGCCCCACAGTGTTTAAAACCTGACATGTTTCATCAAATTTGCCAATAAGTGGTTCTAAACCAGGCTTGTCATATAAGCCTGATTAAAAAACAAAAAACACAAAAACAAAGTGTGAATGCGCAAAATTCTCTTAACCTCTCTCTCTCTTTTTTTTTTTTCCCTGCTTTTCTTTTAAAAATGAATTTTTCTGTTCCCGCCTCGCTCTCCCGTCCGTCTCATTTCGTCTCTTTGGTGCTTATACTCCCACATAAACTCTTCAGCATCTTACCCTTTATTTCTTTCCTCTTTTTTTATTTTTTTTTATTTTTTTTTATGCCTCTTACTACACACTTTCTCTCGCCCCTAAGCTCATCCTACTCTCTCTCCCGCTTCCTGCTTTCTCAACGTGTACCTCTCTCTCTCTCTCTCTCTCTCTCTCTCTCTCTCTGGGGGGGGGGGGGTGTTGAGTGGTCGTAACGTAAGCGCCAGTCATCTCTTATCATCGCCACTGTGTTCCCTGAGCGCTCGGCAGTCCGCATCGCTCCCTCTGTCTCTCTTCCTCTCTCCGTCCTCTTCCTATCTTTTTTTTTTTTTATTATTTTTATTTTTTTTATTTATTTATTTTTAAAACGGCGTTTAGTTTTTACTCTCTCTCTTTTCTTTTTTCTTTTTTTTTTTTCCCACTCCCTCTGTGGATGTTTCTCTGAGGAGGGAAAAACTCAAATGTCCGCGGTCATGTTCTGCGGTTTGAGAAGGGACGTCGGGGCGAGCGGTGTCGGTGAGTGGCGGAAGCCGAGAGGAACGTTGTTGTTTTTTTGTTTTTTTTTAAATGAGCGTTTAAAGCGAGTCGTCGTTCGTTTATCGGCGTTTCTGTTTGTGTTGATTCTGAACTGCACTTCCCAGAAATCACCTGCCGTTCAGAAGCCGCATGCATGCTCGGTTGGATGTTCTGTTGATGGAGTTCATTTGTCTGTAGGTGGCGCCATTTTCTCAATTCAGCTTTTCGGGGGTTTTTTTGGTTTGTGTGGTTCGTGTTTTTCTGTGTTATTCAGTATTTCTTTAATCCAAACAACAATCTTAACTAGATACTACTAATCTCCCAGAGGGAATTAGAATTTAGATTTTTTTTTTTTTTTACTTTGTATTGGTTTTAACTTGGGAAATACTTTTATTTCTACTTTATACTGAGTATCATCTGTCACGGTGGTGAATGTCTCTTGCGTAGAACGACATTTTTGGGGTCAACGCCAACGACTGTTCTACATTATCGTGGTTAATTTGTGCCTTTGTGATTAAACGTTAATTTTTGTAAACATTTTCACCAGCTTTAGGGTCGAGCGAAGTACAGTTAGCCTTTTAGAAAGTAAAAAAAATGGGACAATTGCTGTATGTTTGTTAAAAGTTTTAGCATTTATATTGTTTCTTTTTTTTTTAAACTCTATTGTCTTTAATGCATCATAAAATATGCCAAGTGTTGTTTAACAGGAGAAACTTCCATAACCTTTCTTCAAATACTCGACATATTATACCAGAACCAGAATCAGAGAGAGATTGAAGTTGAAGAGTTCTTCCCTTCTGGAAAACCCCGAATGCAACCAAACAAAACAACAACCCAACAACCCTCAGCGAGCTCTTTGCTCCAGTGTGGGAGCATTTTAAAGGGTCTCTGTTTCCGGAGTTGAACGCAGAATTCGATCTCCCTGCTCGACTCCGCCGGCGGTCCCGACAACGCGTGGAACTCAAAGTGTCGGAGGTCATCGAGTGACATAACTCGTGAAAGTTTAAAACACAAATCGGCGAGCGACAGACCACCTCGTTATCGGTCCGAGCGTCACGAAGTTCTTTTATTTCAACAAAAAAAAAGGACATTTTTGGAAATGTTGGTAGAATTTGGTAAACTTAGCACCGCCTCGAAGTTTCGGCGCATTAAATGAACGCGTGTGATGAATTTCGATCCTCTAAACGTACGCGTGAACATCTGGGTGGAGGCTGGTGGAGAAGCCGACGCGGGTTTATCCATCCCTGACCTGAGCAATCAGTCAAATCCATTTGGACAATTTCAGTTCGGGGAGGGGAAACACAAGAGAATATAAAATATCAAAACTCAGGCGTACAAACCTCCAAATGAACGACTTCACTTGCGAATTGGAATCGGTGAACATAAATGGGCCGTAGGTGTGAAGGTGAATGAGCAGGTATTGATTTGCATCAAACAGATGTGTTTCCAGCGGTTTAAAACCACCAAGTACTCTTCCCGCCGCTAATATGTGTTGCCGCTTCTGCATTTTTTTTCTTTTCTTTTTTTTTTTAAAAGAAGAAAGCCGTCTTGTCATTTAACCCGTTTCTCTCTATGATTGTAGTTATTGTAGAAATATCTTTTGAGTTCGGGCACGGTCGACAAAACTCGGTTTGAGGCCCGAGATTTTAAAACGAGCAAATCTAATCCCGGCATGAAATGCGTTTTAAGTCCATCTCCTTCACGATGTGCAGTACATTAGTGCGTTCGAGTTAACGAGACGCGTCGGGGATATTAATAAGGTGAGCGCCGTCCTATTTCACGCGCCGACGAACATCGCGGAGGGCGATATTGTCGGAGGCGAACGGAGCCGCTGGTGACGGCGCTCGGACGTCTGCGACTCGCAGAGCTGCTTTTATTTCTCTTTAGTTTCGCAGCGATGTACGGACGCTCGAGAGGTTTCACATTTCGCTGCGTGCTTTGTTGCGAAGCTGCTGTAATTTTGCTTTCATTGTTGAGCGGATGGGGAGGGAGGGGGAGGTTAAAAATAGAAGTTCAGAACGGTATCAAGGAGAACAGGTGAAGGGATGGATGGTCTTTTTGGTTTTGCTTTTCTTCCGAAGATAACCGTTACTGATCGCGCTGTTTGTAAAAAAAAAACCACAAATTTTAGGGGATTGATTTAATCTTTGCGTTAGTTTTGATGAGCACATAAAATAAACGTCAATAGAGGAGAAATGGACACTAAATGAACGATGAGTTTTTTTTTTTTTTATTCCCCTACAAACTCAATTTTTGCTCGGCGTGTCATGACCGTAATCCTCCAGCAGGGCGTCTTTTCCCGCGGTTTACAAGATGGATCTAAAACGGCCCGTTTCAAACATGCTGTATTTACTCGACCTGCACGTTGATAACAGTAGTCTTGACGCTCGTTTCTTTTTTTTTTTTTTTTTTTTATCTTACTTTAGTTTTCTTTCTTTTTTTTCACGGGACACCAACCGTCAGATGGCGCTGCGTTGGCGGTGCAGTTTTGGGATTTCAGTATCGCTTGTTCTTTCAGAGCAAACGAACGATAAAGCTTTTGGAGTTTCTGGCGACGGCGGTCGGCCGAACTCGGACCGCCCGACGGCCTTTCGGCCCCGTCGTGATTTCCGTCCAATGTCAGCGCGAGAAGTCGTGCGACTTTTTCAGTAAAAACGGTTGTGGAGACTCAGTTGGCGAACGAAGGTGTGTAGCCGTCGGACTTTCACGGAGGAAACCGATGTCGTATATCCACAATCCTTACCCCACCTGGCCTGTTAGTTGCTTGGTAACCACTAGCCTCTATCTACGTCCTCCACTCACGATAAGCGTTGGGGTCTTTCAACCCGGTAACTTTGCTTTACCTCTCGAAAATATTTTTGGGTGTTTTCCAGTCTTGAAAGTTCAAATTGAAGGAGGAGTTGGAACGAAGCCCCTTTTTCTTCAACACATCTTCGGTCTCAATTCCAGCGAGTCTCAAAGGGATTTTTCAGGTTCAAGACGTCTTCGTACATACGTGAGAATTGGTAATTCGGTAACCATCATAAACACGTCGATAATGTTGTGAAACGGTCACAGTTTAGGCACTGAAACGACTTGGTAGCATTTAACATAACATACGTACGTTAATTACAGAAGTTACGTTATTGTATTCGACGCAAGTTGTACGTATAGACGTTAACTTTCCTACGTACATTTTTTTTTTTTTTCTTCGTACAGTAAACGAACAGCGTTCTCGACATGGACTTTTATCACCCTTGAGACCACTTCACTTGACTTCCTCCTTTGTTCCCATCATCATTATTATTGTGGCCACTAGAGGTCGCAATAAATGTAATTACTGGTCATATTAAGCTGCTTACAGACAACCGATTCATCGTTTTGTTTTTGGTTGGTCTGATTGTCATTTCTTGAACGTGCTGTTTTTTTTCTCAAACATCTCCTTTCCGATCGGTGGACGAACACTTTGTGCTTTCAGTTTTACGAACTTTCGTGTCGCAAAGTTTCAAGCTGTAAAAGAAAGAAGTTAAAGAGATGACGCAGAGGATTAAAAAAAAAAAAAAAAAAAAACGTGATCATTACAGCTAAAGTGATGATGAGACTCCTCTTCAGCCAGCCTTCATCCTCCTCCTCCTGCTCCTCCTCCTCCCAACCAGATCCATACAGGCTGCAATTAACCACAACAGACAAGCCATTAACCGTCCTAATTACTGCTTGTTCCTGCCGTGGCCACTCAGTTTGTGTGGGCGAGAGATGTGCGTGTGGATGAGGGGGTGTAAAATAAAAAATGTTTTAAACTTGTGCGAGGGGTGACGCAGCTTGTATGTGCACGTTTAGGATACGTGTGTTTGCTGTATGTTTTTATTGTGCATATTCTGTATTTTGTTTTCTGTTATATTTACTGAGTGGGTGGCTGGTGTTACAGTTCATGTGTGCAGTATTACGTCGTCTCTCCCTCGTCCTTCTGGTGTCTCTCTTATTACCAATCTGTGTGTGTGTGTGTGTGTGTGTGTGTGTGTGTGTGTGTGTGTGTGTTAACAGACGGTTTTCGCCAGCACCGTCATGGACAATAACTAATTACACAGCTTCAGTGCCTTCAGTTTCATAATGGCAGCAATCAGACGCCTTGAATTCAGCCTGTGTGTGTGTGTGTGTGTGTGTGTGTGTGTGTGTGTGTGTGTGTGTGTGTGTGTGTGTGTGTGTGTGTGTGTGATGTACAGACTCACATGTGGATACCTGGAGACTCTTGCGATCATTTTTACTTTCGCTTTGCCGTGCCGTGTTTGCTTTTGTACAGTTTTTGTCACCAACACGGCTTCAAGCTTTTTTTTAAAAAAAAATAGGCCTGCTGAGTAGTTTCTGATCTGCCACTATTACACACACGAAGAACATGAAAAAATATATATCAAAAGTGAACGTGTCATCAAGCAAGGCCAATAAATACCATTTATAGGAGTGAAAACAAGGGTTTAGAAGTCCACCCCTAAATTCCAGAACATTTTGAAGGTTCAGAGTTGTGATATTCTGTATTGTTGTTAATATGAAAAGAAATCCCATGAAAAGACCAAAACCGTACTCCCTAACCTTCCGTATCAGCCTCATTGGTTCCAAGTGAAGACGTAAATCCTTTAAACTGGGTCAAGTGTCGCTTTCTTTGGCCTCGCTTCGCCTCAAGTCTGTTTAGTTCGTTGCTTGTGTTGCTCCCTCCGACCACCAGAGGTCCCCAGCTTCTGTTTCTCTCCGTGCCCAATAATTGCCCCGCCCACTTCGCCTGCTTCCACTCACTCAGCCGGAGCCACCTCCACGGTGTATCTTCAACCGGTCTGCTACAGTAGTTGCTGGAGAGTAAGTCCTAATTTAAAAGGCCAGCATAACTCGTAGTCTCAAACAAGGCCTTTCTTTGGACGTGCTTTAAAACGCGATTCCGATCCGATTCCTACAGACGACGTCTCTGCTGTCTCAGACCGGGTTTCTTGCGTCACTCGCAATGCCGTAGTTTTCCAGAGATCTGGTTTGTTGCCTGGACTCCTGTCTGGACGTCGGACCTTGCTCTCCCTTTTGTATTGTGTTTGCCAGCCTGGACTTTTTTATTTTTTATTTTCACAGACCATTGAAAGAAAAGTCTTTGTTCGCTTCAACCTGCCTCTTTTTCCGTTTTGGGCCTTCTTCTGGTTTTTATCGTGACATCATAAATATATTCAGTGGCTGGTGGATAGATTTAAATACACAACAGTGTGTGTGTGTGTGTGTGTAATGAAGGTTTACCCAGCGACAAATCTTTTCTTTACAGTTTTAAGATGACCAAGAAGAAAAAGATGCCTCGGTGTTCGTAAACGTAGACAATACGTACTTGTTGGATCTTTTCATTTCTGTCTTTTCATGTTTGTTTTTTTGGCAATAAGACACCAAATATTCCAAGGACGTCTGACCTTAATCTTTACTTGTAGCTTCTGTAGTGAATGTTAAAGAGGCCAACGAGAAAAATAAACTGTCTGCTCACATCTAAAAAGCTGCACCACGCACCTTTCCTGACAACTTTTGTCTGATATTTAAAGGTGTGAAGGAAGAGCGGGTTGGTTGAAAGACAGTTTAATTAGGGAACGATACGAGGCTAAAAACCACTCCGCCGAAGGTTAAACGGGTATTTCCCTAAAAGAAATCGGGGGGTTGGCGGAAAGGACGAAGTGAACCCGCTAAAAAGGTCACGTTTGACGTACTGTTGATGGATTTCGTGGCAAAAATGTGTGTCTTTGCTACTGAAGGAGAATACTGATCAAGTACACAACTAGAAAAAAACCTGAACTTTTACTTTTACGCGTTGTGGCCGTGAATGAACAGGTGCGTCCGTCCTTTTGTCTGAACTCTTCGGCAGCCCACTGGTTCATTTATTGTCCCGTGATGTCTACCTGGTGGTTTGGTAAATAGCTAGTTGATTATAATGGAGCGTTGGCTTAAATGCCTTATTAAAAGTTTTTTTTACGAATAATGAGGCGGCTGAGTGCATTCAATCTGTTCAATTTAATTCCTTTCACTTCCATCTTGTATTTTCTTTTATGCACCCTGTGAAGCCTTTGCGGAGTATTGTTGCTCTATTTTTTTTTTTTGTCCCTGCAGAATCCTGCTTTAATATTCGTAAGTTGTTGTTTTTTTTGTCGGTACCTTGCAGCTGCTCACTACAAAAACCTGCTGTAGTTTCAGCTCATTCGAGTGCGTTATGCTTATTAACTCAGGCAAGAAAATATCGTAAATTGACAGCATTGTTATGGTAATGTTTACTATTGTGCACAGTGCCGGTACATTCTGGACATTTGTTTTTTCTTCCAAACACATTGTCGTTGGAAAATAAGTGTTTTTCTGTCTATCGTATTCTGAGGAATTCTTCTGGGTCGTTATAAAAATAAGTCAATGTTTCTTTCTTTTTTTTTTAACAAGACCATACTGTGGTTTAAATTTTAAACCCATTCATGGTCTTTTTACAGCCATTTCAGTATAATAAAAGCGAACGGTAAAGTATTACCCGTATCAAATCACAGCTCTTGGTGGATGCGTTGTTATTTCATGTTTTTACTGATGCAATGTGGAACCCATCAGCTATGACAGTCGGCAGTATTTCTGGAGTACAGCGCATATCCAGGCCAAGAATTCCTCTACAAGGCACCAGTCATTTTTAACAGTCCAATTAGCAATTTGAGACGCGACAAACTGGGTTGAGGTAACGCTCGGTTAACAGCTTAAAACCACGACGGCAAAGCTTCAAAACTAAAAATAAGAAATTAAGAAAAGCTCATATCCTCCGATACGCCTCTTTTTTTTTTTGCCCTCCTCGTGGACTGTTCAGATCTCTTCCGGTACCAAAACCGTGACCCGCTGCCTACAGATTCTGCATTCATATGCACATAACTGTTTATAGAGAAGATTATTGATGCAACATGACAGAATAAAAATTAAAAAAATAAAAGAGTAGTGAACCAGTCATAGCTTGTAATTCACCAGAAAAAAGATTTAAAGTCAATTTTCGATTGTAACAAAAGGTCTTAATATTGATGGACAGAAAGCCTTCGGATAGTAAACAGAAAACACGTTGCACCAACTTTTAAAGACGTACATCAGGAAGATTATCTATTATTAACTTTGGCCATCTTGAACTCTTTTTAGAAGTTGGTGAAGGTCGTATTTCTTCCGGTAACAGAATTCAGATGCTGGAAGTCTTTCCTGTGAATTGCAACACGTTTTCACTTGTGTGCATCAGATTGGTGGAATAGAAATACTATATTTTCGACATATGTAAATATATCCTAAATATTTGAAGAACCTCGCCCGGTTTGAGACCTACAGCTGTATTTGTGCCTTTTCTCAGGTTTTACCGCGGTTACATCAGTTCACCACACTTACGGTCGGCCATCCGCTCCGCTTTCTTTTTTCCCTCTCTTTTTATTGGGTAAGACGTATCCATTGGACGCACATGAAATGCTACGATTACCGACGAGGACATTCAAATAGAGAAATAAAAAAATGGTTCTTCGATTGGAAAATGAAGCACGAACAAAAAAAAAAAAAAAAAAAAAGTCCGAAACCCAACCTGAAGCCGCAACATTTTCAAGACCTTTTGAAGACTTTTTTGCAGCATTACCCATAATTCAGTTTTATGTTGCCCAAAAACAATAATCTAGAACGGCGCTGCCTTCCCCTCGGCGGAGGTGGTTGTAACGCAGGTTCGCCCTGAACATCTGCATCGCTGTCACGTCGAGAGAAATCACTTCAGACTCCCTCCACGTGCGCGCCTCCGCTCGTCTTGTGTTTGTGGTTCCAACCGTGAGCGAGTTTCTTTGGACCCTCTTGTGTGTCAGTGTGATTTAATATGCACACATTCGGTACATTTACAGTGGGTGTCTTTGAGCAATAAGGCTGTGCGTGTGCGCGTGCGCGTTTATCTGCAAAAATAATGGAAATGTTGTGTTTTGATGTGTTTGTCTCTCTCCGTAGAAAAGCCCATAATCCTCCCAGATAATGTGAAGTCGTCATCGTGGCGGCAACTAGCACAGGAGCGCCCTCCGGCAAAGATATACAAGTGTGTGTGTGTGTGCGCGTGCAGAGATTGTGTATTTTGAATGTGTTTGCTCAATTATGTGCTTTCAAACTATCTGTCAGAGCATACTTGTACAGTAGAGATGTCCTTTGTGCGAAATAGGCGTTTGTGTTTGGGTCCATTGTTTTGCGGACCACCCCGAGCTCCGTCTCTCTCCGTCCGTCCGTCCGTCTCACAGCTTTTCTGTAACTTCGAGGCGAAAAATGGCTCGATACGTGTGCGTGTCAGTGTTTGGGGGAAGCTTGAGACAACAGTTTTGTCGGGAACGTTTTCAGTGGTCCTAAAGGGACAATTTAAGAGTTTTTGAGTGGGAAATTTAACCAACCGGTTCTCGTCCCAAATATACTCGCCGGTAGTCAGGTAAGCTTTCCTTGTTTTTTTTTTTGGTTTTTTTTGCCCTTAAAGTTTTCTATCAGCTATTCCCAGGTGTTTTCACACCAATTCACAACTTGATTCATGTGACACTGATGACTCTCACACGACTGCTGTGAGACTCGGCAAGTCGGCATTTGATATGCAAATAACCTCCATTTCCAGATCAAAAAGACCTCCAGATGTCTGGTTTAAAACATGGGCAAAAAAAGGTTTTGTGCATATCTGGGTTGTTTGAACCGAATTTATATATATAGAAATATATATATATATAAATGTATATGGAAATATATATATTATTTATATATTTCCATGCAAGTCCGAACGACGACGTTGAATTATGGTCTTTGAAGGCTGTTAAAGTAGTCGCTCCCACCCTCAAAAAAATTGTCACCCAGTTATCAACATCACCGGGCGCCATGTTTGGAACAACCCCGTTTTCGAGCAGCTCAGATGCAGTCTGTTGGATCTCGTGCGTGCTGCACCTGTACCTGGGTGATCAAACTCTGCAGAGGCATTTTTGCTGAGCGCAGTTTTGAGCAGACAACCTGAAACTCGTGCGCAATTATGAGGAGGCAGTGAAAGAAGCGTGAACTTCAGCAATCAAATCCCCTCCTTTTCCGCTGTCAGATGTTTGGCGGCGCAGCCTCGTTCCCCGACAGCCAATGGGGTTTGTCATTACACTGTGTGTGTGTGTGTGTGTGTGTGTGTGTGTGTGTGTGTGTGTGTGTGTGTGTGTGTGTGTGTGTGTGTTTGTGTAAAGGTTGGGTTAAAGCTTTAGGCAATCCTGCAAGATGCTACAGAGAAGTGTCTCTTAGTATTCCCTTCATGCATGCTTGCACATAAACACACACACACACACACACACACACACACACACACACACACACACACACACACACACACACACACTAACACAAGCCCAGCAGGTGTTTCTGCATAAAGCAAAGATGTTCTCAATCTGACAGGTGAATTGTTTTGACCTTTGACCCTGTGACACCAGCAGAGGATACCGCACGTCGTATTTTGCTGCGTGTTACTTTATTTGTGCCGTAACAAATACAAATGAGTTCCTATCTGTTATTTCATCCAGCTCATAAAAAAAAAAAAAAATACAGTGGACTCTTAAAGGAACAGTGTTTCACATTTAGTGTGGAGCCTAGCACTGAGGTTGAAGATTTGCAACCAACTGAACACCCCACCCCCTCACACCCACATTAGAAATCACTCTGATGTTAATCACTGACTGCTATACTGCTACTGTTCGGTTTCCGAACCCTAACTACGCACATCCACTTCAGCAAAACGTGTAACTGTCACGCTTAAAGGCGCCCAAGCGTAGCTATGTCACGCTTTGCCGTAGCGGACAGACGCGCGGCTATTTACGGGCTTTGCCGTAATCCTGGGTTGTCTTAATTTCATCCTATTTTTCTCTCTCTTTCTTTTAATTGCATTTATTCATTCAGTCATGTATTTGCATTGGAGAAGGCACACATTTTCTTTTCAGTCCCGCTCAGTGTATCTTCTGCGTTGCTGCGTAGCTGCAGGCTGAGGAGTCACTATTTTAGTCATTCAATTTCCCCGTCAGTCACTCAGCGGAGAGCGAGTGAGCAACAACAGCACGAGTGCATCATAATGAAACTCGTACCGTCGGCTTCGGCTGCCGTTACAAAGCAATGAATCGCAACGTTCACACAATTTTTTCTTTTTTTTTTTTTTTTACAGAATTTTGCTCACATTTCTCCGAAATGAGAAACCATCCTTTTATTCTGTCAAAAACCTGCTCGAGTCATTACCGTCTCCGCTTGAAAAGATGCTCGGCGGCGTAAGCAACACGCAAAGAGGTGAAATCTGGCCCCGACACCTCGTCTATAACTCAACCTGTTCGGTAAGCTGACAGCGGCGGCGGTCATTAGCCTAATCACATTCAAATTATTCACTGGGAGACGCTAATTTATCAGAGAGTTGGGGAGAGGCGGCGGGAAAGAAAATGTGTCGGTGTGGAGACGACGTGCATATATTCGTTCCAAAAAAAAAAAAAAAAAGGGCCGGTGGTGCCAGCAGATGAAGCTTCCAGAAATGCCTGTTGTGACAAACATGTTTTGCAGCGAGCTGATACCTCAGTCAGGAGGGAAAGTTGAGAGGTTTGTGGGTTTGGAGGACGAGAGGATTCATCCATGCTGGAGGGGGGGAACAGTTTGTCTTACATCCAGTCAGCAGGGCAGAGATGGCCAAGTTGCCCCCGAAGCATCCTTTCTATCTGTGTTTGTGTGAGTGTGAGTGTACGCGTTTATTATTTGTTTGTCTGCGCATCTCGGGACCTCATGTTTTCATACACACTATTTTTTTTTTTTGGTGCGTGGCAGGTGCACATTTAGTTGCTTGAATCCTTTTTTTTTTGGTGTGTGTGTGTGTGTGTGTGTGTGTGTGTGTGTGTGTGTGTGTGTGTGTGTGTATGCGTCACTATCTACCGCTGAAGGCTCATGCGCGTGTGTGTGTGTGTGTGTGTGTGTGTGTGTGTGTGTGTTCGTTCGTGAGCAGCCTCTAGGCTTATGGCTGTGACAGCGCGACAGCAGGAAAATGCAGCCAGCCGCATAACTTATGAAAGCGGTTTCAAGCAAATTGAATCCACAACTTGTGAATTATTAAACTTATTACACCTCTGTGACGAACGCTAAACTCCGAGAAACAACAACAATGGCCTCCTTTCCCACCGACACTGCTGGGAAGAGGACTGATTTTCGAAGCATCGCCAGTGGGGAAAGCGCTGTTTATTTTCAAAGTTGTTAAAGAGGGCAGGGAAATGTGTCACGTATGGAAATGGTTGGAGGGAAATCCGTTATATACTGAAGTTGTTGGAAGGCGGTAAACCACCCAGTCTATGGTGGGAAAATGATGCATATGGGCTTGTGATGTCGTTGGACTTATTCACGCAAATTAATCTAGAGTAGAATAGAAGAATATTCCTTACAACTTTTTTGTTTGTTTTTAACATAGCACCCTGAACATATCACATTTATATCTGCTTTATTTGCCATTTTCAGATATTCTCACAACCATCAAGTTAAAAAAAAGTTGTCAATCGACACTTATAAACTCTGTCATCAAGCACAATTCAGGGCATTCAGACACAATGTCATGTCAATTTTAAGCTCCTTTTTAAGCTACAATTTAGAAGTTCAGAGTTCTTAAATATTACTAAGTAAATGAAACCATTTAATTTCAAGTAGGCTAGTTATTTCAGAATTGAAATCACTCGGCTGACTTTATGAAACGGTTTCATTTACTTAAATGTGGAATTATTGTCTCCCCCTACTGTCAGTGAGAGTAATTACAAAAACACTGCGACACATGCTGATGTTATATGCCCCCACCGTTGCGACTGTAAAATGGTGGATAAATTGTTTTGAAGGTCACAACACCCACAAAATGGCTCGTTTTTACCATCAGAATTATATCTATTCCATTCAATAACATTTGCAAAGTCTAGAAGAATTGCACAATTGGATTATTTTATCTCCATTTAGGTTAGCATCGGGCTAAACTGGAAGTCGGGGACGGGAATGTCTCACCAGACACCGGATTTAAAAAAAGTATTTATACTGTGAAATGCAAAGAGATTTTACCTGGCTTAATCAACATTATATTAACTTTTTGTGCGAGGGTTTGAATATAATGGAAATGTATTTATATATCTTGCGCTATGGTTTTAACTTAATTGCAAAAAAGATATCTGACTGAGTTTTTTTTTTTTTAAGGGAAATGTAATCACTTTGTTGTGGTTGGTGCATTATACAATAGTCAGTCTGGAAGATAAAATGGGAGGATCGTAATCATATTTGAGGATCCAACTGTCAATAAGTTCATAGTACATGGGAAGAGATCTTTGACTTGACATTGCAATAAAAATAACTGATGAGTAAAGAAAACTGCAAGCACAGTGGAAAGAAAAAGCTCCCAAGACACTGAAATTCACCAAAGGAGTTTCAGCAGCTTTCACAAAAGCCTCGTCAATAAAAGTTTATTCTATCTATTCATTTTAATAATGATAATAATTGAACTCATATCTGAACACCCTCACTTATTATAGTGCGGATACTGAGAACAAATGGATAGATAAACCTTTCCCCCGTCCGTCAAACACATTCCCACTTATGTTTGGCTAATCTTTAGGTCTTTTGGATTGTGGGGGGAAACTAATGCAGTCCCAGTGTGAATAAGCTGCAGGCGACAGTGCAAACCACTCAGCCACAGTGTAACATTAAAAAAAAAAGAAAAAAATTAAGTATATATAATGTAGAACCACTAGTTAAGCTCGGTGACAGTTCCCAAGTAATATGTCTCACATCCAGGGGCTTGGGTCAACAGCTAACAAAACCAACTCTTGCACATCCTTGAAACCGATACTTTAAAGGCAGTCTAGTGGAACAGAGTGTGAACGTAATTTAAAGGAGAATTAAAAGCATAATTTAGAAGATAAAGGATTTTGCAGGACACTCAGGCACAAATCCCTTCCAACTGCTCTACTCTGTTTGTGATAGTAAGCTGGTTTATAACTCCGCTTCAGGTGCTGAAAAGTATTAAAAAATACATATTTACTCTGCAAGTTTGACAAGGACATTTATTTTAAACTGTAGTGTAATTGTCCTTGATTATAATTCAACTTAACACTTTTAGAGTGGGCTTTGAAAGTTTCTTATGAATTGTTAAACTTATCCCGCCCCTCCGATGGAGCAGAGGTTGTAAAGTAGGACACATCCTCTCCCCTCAAGAGCCACAACAACAACAACAACAGCCTCAGATCCACTGTCACCGCCGCTGCTGCCAAACTGAGTTAAAGAGTGTGGGTTAGCAAAATACTTAATATCCCTCATGTATCATGGATGAGCCCCCAAAAAACGTCCATTAATCTCAATATGCCCAACAATTAACTCCGTCAAAACCAAAAATTACAACTGAGACTTTTATGAAAAAAAGTTGATTTTTTTTTTTACCCAAAGACTTTAGACTAGTTCAACAACAACTTGCACCTGCTGTGGAAAAGCAAACATCCGTTTAGACCTCCAGAAATGGACACCGTATGTCAACGTCACCTCCTTCAGGCAAAGAGTAAAAAACTTTTTCTTTACAATGGATTTTCAAATTATATAACTATTAATCCACTATAGACAATACAGCCTGTGTCTTATATCATCCTGTACTTTCTCTACTGTTGCACCCACAGTCCTGTGTTTTTTTGTTTTTTTTCCCCTTTACTTAGTCCCTCACTAAAATATGCAGAAAAAAAAACATTACTGGAAAATGCATACAGAGCAGAATCAACCCCATAAATAAACAAATGGAAAATAAACAATTGCAGTCACATAGTCAGCAGGTGGCTCACATGTCAAAATACCCAAAGCTTTCAAAGCTGTTAGTCCTCCATGTCTGTGGAAATTGCATATTGACAGCACACGCAGGCACTGTTGCTGCTTTTCGTGCCGATAGGTGCGTAGACACAGTTGGACTTGAATTAGAGATTTGCTGCTTCGGAACGGAAATTGCAGCTCTGAAATTGCTTTGCGTTTATTTCAGCCTGGTTTCAGGACGTTCACATCCATGGTAATGTGGCAAACAGGTTCTTCTGTCATTGACAGAAAGATGCCAAAATAAAGGAAAGTGATAACTACAAGAGTGAGGACTGGTGGACGTGTCAATAGCGCCACCTAAGGGCAAAGACAGAATGATTTTTATTCCGATTTTGCACAAATTATGAATTGATCATAACTGTGACACTTTAAAATCCATTGGATATTACATGCAGGCTGCAAAGTAAGAAACTCTAACATTTAATAATCATTTTTATGACTATATATCATTGTAATGATATGATCCATACATATCTATTTCCTGTTTGTTGTCCTTTGACTTTGCTTTCTATCCTCTGTCTCTCTCCAAACTGTCCTTGACTGATTGCTTGCTTAATAATTTGTTCCGTTGATTGATGGGTTTCATGGTTATTTAACATTCCAGTTTGAAAGTGAATGGTTGATTCAGCAAAGTGCCGTTTTAGATACCTGTGGCGATTAGAGCAGAAATAAAATGATAACTTATCAAATATTTAGAGCGTCGCACGCCTCTGCCAGAAAGTCTGTGCCAGAGGCGATAAAAGAGGACATCTGTTCCCCCAAATGTGATATATAACAATGATGGCCTTTGTTTCATTGTCCAACCAGACAGACGACCCCCCCACCCCCCTTTCATCAACTCTCCACACATTCCCAGTTGGTATTTATGAGAGTATCATAAAATTTAGTTGCGCTGTTTTTTTAACTGAAGAATATCCCTTAAGTGTAATCTCCTTGTGTACAAAATGGATGCATTTGTTGGTATTGCTAAACAAATTATGTGAGGGGTGTTTTTCCACAATTTATATGGCATTTTTTGTACAGTTCTCACTAGTTTTACACTTGTCAGGGAGGAAACCACCCTGGAAAAGCGTTTTGTTGGACATTTCACAGCTCTTCAAAGGCAGGAGACCCGCTGCCTCCGCATCTGTTTAGTTGAACGTAAAACTTTAGAATATCTTTGATCTTTAAGCAAATCTAGAATTGCCGCCTAGCGGATGTATGTCACCGCTAGCCACTCAAGTTGTAGTTTGCATGTAAATCTGTCCTAAACCCATACAGATATTGAACTCACAGTGATCTTGACCTTTAACTTGTGCCCCCTAAAATTGAATCAGTTAATTTTTTTTAAGTGAATGGTTTTGCCAAGTTTGACCAAGTTCTCTCGAGGCGTTCTTGAGATATGGCATTCACGAGAATGGGAGGGATGGACAAGCCAAAAAAAACCTTAATGCCTCTGGCTATCGCCGACGCGGAGGCATGCAAATGATTCATAGGAATGAAATAAACGTGAAATTTTAGGTTTATATTTACTTTGTCTGACATTGATCAGCCATATAATTTTCAGAGGCATTTTGTTTGCATTACATGTGCGCAGACCCTGCTTTCTTTACATGTGACTGTTTAGCATAATGCTTTTTCATTCGTTGTAGATGTTTCCTGTCACGGAAACATCTTTAAAGTCGAAAAGGTTGCAAGAATGTAATTTTAACTGCGGGCCCACGACAGGTGGGATCTAACTCTGGTGTCTTGCATTTAACTCTACTTGGTTACACGCCCCCCTCACCACCTCTGCACCCTTTTTTTTTTAGCCGTCCTTAAAAAGGATCCTGCAACTACTAAACATGTGACCTGAGGAATTACTGAACACAGTATATGAACACAGTCAGGATCAAGGGCCAATATGTCTTCATGACCATGCAAAATTACAAATCACTGTGCAAATATGTTATATGTTGCTGCAGCTTTTAATAATTCAACACGGCAAAATGGCAACGAGAGCACAGTCAAAGGAGTTCAGATCCCAGTCCAATAATCTGACAATTAATAACATTTAGTATATTCATCATGACTAATGTGTGGGTGGAATGTGGAGAAGCGTGTAGAGGAGGAAGATATGAGCTGGCATTCCTTGTGCTGAGAGGAAGATAAAAGGTATTTAGCGATGAGTGACTGTTGGCAGATGAACGCTGCACGAAGCACAAGTGCCAGTATGGATTTTTTTTTTTTCGCTTTGAAAAGTTCTCACCCCCGACACCTTTCACTTATCTTAATGAGCTTCCATCCAGCTTCGTGCTGAGGTGAACACTGTTAATCTGCAGCTGATATTTTGCAGCTGATGGCTTTAATGTCTCTCTGTCTCCGATTTTAAGCTTTTCTCATTTTAATTGTGTCAAAACGTGTCCATTCACTTCAACTCAGCTTTTTACACAGGAACTTGTTTGTACCCAGAAACATTTGATTATTGATATGCGGGATCTTAGAAAGAATTTTTGTTTTGTTGCTGTCAGTTTATTGCAGGTTTTAACACTACCAGGATGAATATAATGTAAACCAAACAAAAGACAACACAATGAATACAACTAAAGGTTTATTCTGTCTCTTTTTTTTCTAGATGATGGGCCATATGGAAAAACTAAGGATATCTCCGGACCAGAACAAACCCTGGCCTCGAGAAGACACAGTATACCAGGTATGTACCACTTCTATCAATGTTACACTACTCCATTAAAAGTAAGCAAGATTTGAGTACATACAGAAAGTATTAACTGCTAATTGTACTTGGAATAGCAAAAAAATTCATACTCATTCAGCTATAAAATGGCCCCTGTTACTAATATATTATTGGACTGTTACTAAAGTGGAGCAAGTTTTAACTACTGCACAGTTAGCAAGTTTAGTCCAGGGGTTCCCAACCTTTGGCTTAGGCCTCCTCGAAAGAATCACTTGATAAATCTGAGGGGTCATCCACTAATTAATGAAAGAGGAAAGAAGAAAAAAAACTTCATCATTTAGTGTTTTAAATATTCAAACTTTTCTCTAAAATGTGTCTTTTCAAACTTTAACTCGTCATATTTTAGGACTTAGTGCAAAAACCTTAAACGACTAAAGCTTTAAAATAAATCTAGTAGAGTAAAAAGTACAAAATATCGAAGGAAAACACTCAAAAAAATTGCACTCAATTACAGTACTTGAGTATATGGACTTAGTTACTTTCCACCACTGCTGGAAACTGTGTCACCCAGACTCTGCGTCACCACACTAATGCGTCATAATGATTTCTTGTCACAACTCTCCCAGACACAAACACCCTAAAGCAGAATCTGACCACGACAGCAGCCATTTAAAAAACAGCTTTCAACTTCCGGTCTGAGTGATTTCCTCTGAAAATCACAATCGCATCGCGATGTGCCTTTAGCATGAGCGACAGGGTGACCTGATGACGGCGTGATAACATCAAGGTCGCCGGTTGTCTGTGGACACGTGTCCCAGAGTTCCCTACAAAACACTTTCTAATTCTAATGACCTAATATACAGAACATCTTTTACCAAAAATAATCTTTATTTTCATAAGGAAATCTTCCTCAAACAATTTTATCTGAATTTTACCTGATCCTGTAACACAAGGCAATAATAAAAAAAAATACATTAGTCTCAACATCATTACACCGCCTATATATTTATATTGCTTCTTTTTTTTTTAATTCAATACCAATACCGTGATCTCATTCTGTTCTGATATAATTACCTTAAAACTTTTATATATTTGGTATTTAGTTTTGGGAGGGACTTTGTCTTTGTTTGTTTCTTTATTTCATTCTATATTTATTGGTTTCTTTAGTTCTTTTTTTGTTGCCTTCCTTCCTTCGTTTCTTCCTTTGCTGCTTCCCTTCTTTCTTTGTTACGCCTTTGTTTTCATCCCTCATAATTATTTTTATTTTTATCCATGTTAATATTATTTCAGTACAACTTTAAAAAGCATGTGTCTGAATGTTTTATTTTTTTTCCATTTGTCTGATCGTCATTAAATGTGAAACTAATTTCCTCACTTGTCTCATATTTTCTGGGTTCTTTTTTTTTCTGTTTTCTGTAAAGATATTTTTTACCTGGCATCATTTCCTGAGCAGCAAAATAAAGTGGTCCATAAAACTTTATGTCTCCCAACATATTCAGTTCTGCATCTCTGCAGGAAAAACTCATTTAGTGATGGATTCAAGTTGTGAAGATGTTCATAGCATCACACCACATTTGTTAAAGCTTTGCTTTTATGCAAATGTGAACTAATGAATGAATGAGTCACAATATGAATACGTGTGTGTTATAATACCCACCGGAGATAACTGTGTGGGGTGGAGTGAAGCACTTCACTGAGCCTCCGTGTCGCCTTGGGGATTTACCTAATTTAGCCATCTATCAGACCACAGCATCTTACCTTTGTGTGTGTGTGTGTGTGTGTGTGTGTATCTGAGTATGTAAATGGTAATGATACAAATACAGACAAATAGGAATGCAGTTCTCCATCAGCACAGCTCCAAGGTTGTAGTTTACTTATCACTTTAGTTTTGGCTCATTTTTACCCACCGAGATGCTTCTGACTGCTTCGAACCAGAGACTCTAACCTTTTCGTCAACCCTGAAATTCTTAACTCTTCTTGGTATCTTTTTTTTTTTTTTTTTATCTGTGTAACATATTTGCGATATTGGTATCGCTATACTGTAATATCTATGTGATAGTTGCATTTTTTTTCAACACAATTTAATTCTATTCATTCCCTAATCGAACCGTCTGATTTGTTTCATTGTGATTTCTGTTGTGCAGCACGTTGGTGCGTTTCGTGCTTTATAAATAAACTGACCTGACCAAAACAAAAGAAAATCGACATACTCAGCTGAAACTTAACTTACACGGTTTTGATTGTAGAATAATGAAACCATCTTGGTTTGAAGTGCTACAGTCTATATTGCTGTGAAGCTCGGTCGTCCTCGTGTCAGATCAGCCAACATCCGACCATTTAAAATTGCTAAATTCTAAAAGACAGTATTTTTCAATCTCTCACATTGTGTATTGTCACTTCACTTCAAACGTCTCCCATCTGTCATTTTCTTCCTTCTCCCATCCTAGTTGGGGGTATTTTTAGTAAAGAAACATTTACTTTAAACGTCTGTATAGTTTGATCATTGTAGGATCAAAACCATATAGATTTGCATTCAATCTGTTGTTAGGCAATTCTTATGTCTTTCCATTGTATATTGCTAGCAGTTGGTTAGTCAGTGCATTTCATAGACTCTACATAATAATGGATATTGTCGTAAAGATCAAGCAAATGCAGAAAAACCTTAAAGTGCAATTCCGCTGAGCGGCCACTAGGGCTCCAAAAAAAACCTCTTGCTCTTTTGATAAAAGTGGCAACTTTTTCCATGAAATACAAAGTCAATCATTTTTTTCCACAAGTCATTAAAGTGTTATTTAATAAACTCACTCCTTCTGATCAATGTCATGGTGGTCAATCTTAAAATAATTACAGAATTAATAAAATATTAGGCCTCAAAGAGAGGTATGTTTGGGGGTCTGCCTGGTTTGATTGACATGCCTGGGGAGCAGTCACATTGCTGGTATAGGGGGGGCGGGGCGTAGTGCCCTCAGGTTCTCAGTCAAACCGACCCCTTGCTCCTCCCCACGCTCATCCAAATATGGTCAGTTCTGGGTCCCAAAGAATAACTACAAGACAAAAGACCAGAATTGACGCCTAAAAACAGCAGATCCAAAACCAACAGATGACGTCATAATTGGCTACCACTTGGTGCCTTGTTAAAAGGCTTGCTGATGATGTTTTGCAGAAGTGTCAGATGCTCACACAGTTATGGAGAAACTAGTTTGTCTTCATGAATTTTTGTCACAAACTCTAACTTCAAAGCAGCAGAAGCACAAAGGTGAAGTGAACTCTACAACGCTTTAGTGTTTTCTCCCAAGTCAACCCATTAAGTTGTTTACCTCAACCAGCCTTGACTGAGCCCAAGAATAGCTGGCCCGCTGCAGTTCATAGTTGTTATAAAAGAGGTTGTGTAATTCCTCTGAATTTTGGGATCCCTTTGTTTGTACAATAGTTTAATTAAGTGTTTAGGGAATTTAACCATTGTACAATCGTTGTTTTTTTTTTTGTCCTTTTGTTGAAATAGTTGAGTGGACCACTGTTCCTTCCTTGTTATCGTAGTCCGCGGAGAATTCCCCCTCAGTGGGTTTAGTGGAAGGTTTTAATTGTTTGTAACAACCTTAAAGGCTGCTTCAAAGTATGTATGCCAATAGTTGTTGGGTTTTCTTCCAGTTAGAAAATGTGGTATATTGTGGTCTCGGAAGTATCCTGAGTAATTATATTATGTAAATGTTACACTAATAATCATTTAAAATGGAAGACTTACACAATTTAAAGGTCCCAAATTGTATACCTTCCAATTTCAATTTATTTTTTTTGATCAAAAAGCAGTTCTTAGGTATGAGATAAATACTGAAAAACAATAAGGCCAAAGCTAAATGCATGCGGTCTGTATTTATTTTTATTTATTTATTGAGTTTTTGATGTCACAAAACTCAACCTCATGTCATATAGCTACCCTCGGCCCGCTGTCCAACCTTTTATGTGGAGGAAAACACCGAGCAGGCATTCAGTCATGAAGACCGAAGAAAACCTGTGATTGGCCTGAGCTTGCATCACTTAGAAAAAAGGGTCATTGATTGGTTATTGATATTAATGCGCCTTAAAGACATAGACGCAAAGCAGTCTGTTCTTGGTAGATAAAAGCGTATATCTACACCAAGAGGGTTTTTGGTAATTAAAACTAAAAAAAATATCTCCCTGTGATTATCCTGAATGTTAATAAAAAAAAAAGTGTCAAATATTGGACCTTTAAAAACCTGCTTTGGAAATATTGTCCATATGTTTTTAAGGGATAGGTACAATGCCGCAAAGTTGAAAAGTAGCCAGCAGTATGCAGTCTAAATATTTGTATATATATTGTCCCACATCTGTCAGAGAAATCGTTTTAATTTGCATAATTTACTGAGAAAAGTTCTGTAGCTGCTGTGCACATTTCCTGTAAACGATGATGTGCTGTAACCTTTGAAGACCTTTTCATCCCTGCCACAAACTCCTTCAAGTGACATGACTTCGAGAAACAATGAGGCATTGTTAATATCGCATTAGTTGAGGCTAATCTTATCTGAATTTTATATTTACATTTGCGTCACTTAAGGTACCCTGACAGGGGGATCAGTGTCTGACTCGAGGACACACAACAAAATGTGTTTATCTTTCACAGCTTCACTTTAAATCCGTAAATCAGAATACGCAGAGCGGCTACTAACCACTTTTTTTTCTCTTTGCCGTATTCTGTATGTTTGAGTGTGTGTGCGTACGTTTTCTTCTCTCTGTTCGTTTTTGTGTGTTGTCTTTATGTGTGTGTGTGTTTTTGGTTAGAAGCTCTGCGGGGGGTGACCATGGTGGAGCTGGTGAAGAAAGAAGGCAGCACGCTCGGGCTCACCATCTCGGGAGGAACGGACAAGGACGGGAAACCGCGGGTATCGAACCTGCGGCCCGGAGGACTGGCGGCCAGGTGGGCGTAACGACGGGCGCCGCCAAAGAAGAATAATACAATAACGTACCTGATTTTTCAAATCTGCAACATCACCTACGATAACGTTCCCCTTTCCTGTGCCAGGAGCGACCAGCTAAATGTCGGGGACTACATCAAGTCGGTGAACGGCATCAATCTGACCAAACTGCGGCACGAGGAGATCATCAGCTTATTAAAGAATGTAGGAGAGAGAGTTCTGCTGGAGGTGGAGTATGAGCTGCCTCCTACAGGTACGTACCGGTTCAACTCAGCGGGTTTTAGAGTAATAAACACAGACTGTGTGTAAAAATGGACGCAGTGTCCGGGTGCGAAAAGTTAACCGATGTACAAGTGCCACTGAGGGCCACTAAGGGCTGGCTCCAATAGAGTCCAAATAAAAATGCTTCAACGTCTCTCGTGAGATAGAAAGTGAATAAATATGTCATTGTTTGCTTTTTCTGAATTTAAGGGGCGTTTCTAATTTGATTGACAGGCCTGTGGTGCAGTCAGGTTTCCAGTATAGGTGGGCGGGGCGTAGCATCCTTTGATTCTCATTCAGATCCACTCAGCTCGTCCAAATATGGTCACTTCTGGCTAAAAAAATAAAAACAACATGGCTGATGCGAGGTTTCAAAACGACCAATCTGGACCCCGGACAATTTTGCCAAATGCTGGAATTTTTTTTTTTTACATCTAATGTCAAATCAATTCAATACCTGTGCATTGCATGGCTACAGGATGGTGTATTTCTGCTGCCCTCTAAGTCATTTGCATAATACAACTGTTGCTCCTGCAAAAAAAAAAAAAAAAAATTCTCAGCAATTCTGTTTGCGTCGTTAAACGATTGTCGCCGTGATGACTCTCCGAAAACTCTGTTGTAGTATCATAAAAAACGGTCAAGTGTCGAATCATCTCAACAGTCTTTAAACTTACTGGACCCAACCACCACTCAAACTGTACTCTCATATCGTATCCTCACAATAAACGAGCCAACGCAGCCACCTCGTCTTTTTTTTTTTCACATTTCTATTTTTAGTCTGAAACATTTTGACAACACAAAGAGTACAACTGCAGTTAGAAAAAGATGATGTCATTGTAATACTATCTAAAAAAAACTCCCTTGCAAAAAGAAATGCATTCATTTTTCTTATACTTCACTATAAGATGATACAATAAAACCACACTGTATAATGACTGTCCAGGTGCATGTATATTGAATACCATTACATAATTCATTGATGCTTGATGCCTTTTATTGTTCTGCATTAAATTGTTATGCTCCAATGACATCATGTAAAATTCATGTTATGTGATTCAATTCTAATTGTTCATTTATTGCTGCAGCAGAAGCAAATGAAAAGCAGTAAATACTCTAAAAACATCTACATTATAAATTACTTGTTTCTCTCTCTGTCTCTCTCTCACCCTCTGTGTGTCCCCCCCCCCTCCCCCCCTTCTCAAAGCACCAGACAGCACCTCAGGGGTTATTTCAAAGACAATCGACATCTGTTTGCACAAAGAGGGGAGCAGCTTCGGCTTCGTCATGAGAGGTAACCGTCGCTAAAACTGTCGCTGTATCACCCTGTAGAAAACAAAAACACATTCTGTTGTGTAAGAAACAGATAAATCTTTCATGTTAACGTTTAATATGGTTAAAAATGTCATTCAGTGACCAGAGCTTTCAAAATTTATGAACCGTTTTCTCGCTTCAACTCGACAAAAAGCACTCTGAGATTACTGTGAGATATACAGTACTATAGAGGAGCACAAATCCTGCAATAAATGGGTGTTTAAGAGAATCCTTGGTCAGTTATTTTCAAATGTAACGGGTCAAAGGTTACCAGTTACCCTGCTAGAAATATGATATGTAATGTAAATTTTTCTGAAGTCATCAGAGTAATATATATATGACATTTGATTACTTTTTTAACATTTCAAACTCCGCAATTAAGCTGAAAAGTCCTTAAAAGAAATGCATCTAAACCAGGCAGTGTACACCTCACAACTGGAGTAAACACTGATTACTTTCAATCTTTTATGAACAGTTGTTCAATATAACTTGAATTGAGACTGAAACATTTTGATTTTAAAGCACAGTAACCCAAACAAGTCCGAAAGCAACGCACGGCGATTTGATTGGCCGACGAGAGGCGGTGCCAATTCAAAACCAGAGGAACCAATCAAACGCGAGGCTCAAAGTTTGAGTCACCTGAGTTTAGGATTTAGTGCCAAACAGCTTTGCTCTGCTCCTCCCTCCAGGTGGTATCCATGAAGACTGGCACAAGTCCCGCCCCTTGGTGGTCACCTACGTGAGGCCGGGCGGTCCTGCAGACAGGTAGGGGTCACGAATGCACGCTCGGGCAAACAGAAATCCATATATCGCAAACTGCACGGCCACGTATACACGCCAGACATATGCATGAAGTCACATGCATATTCAAGTCCCAGCAATATTTATGCACACACAGAGACACTTCGACATCAGAGGAATAAACACGCAGTCAGAGCTGGAGATCGTTTATGTCTTTATCGAGGGTGAAAAGGGCAAAGTTTTTCAAAATAAAAGTGATGTTAACAAAGAAAATACATGCCTCCCCAAGCGCCGGCCTCCATCAGGTATAAAAAAAACACAAAAAAAACACCAGTAGTTCGGGAGATCCGCCTTCATGTGAATAAAACTGCCCGAGGATAACGGTTCCTCTTCCCGTGACCTTCACTGGTGTGTTGACAGTTACGTGTTACTCACAGCCGAAGCGGCATGAATCACCTCGTATCCCTTTAATGCCGTCATCGCGTGTCTGTGGCAGCCTTCATGTTCCAGTAATAATCCGTGACATTTTCCTATAAATGTCAAGCTTTGCGACTGTTTAAACTTGATGTAACGCAGCGATGATTCAACCTCCTGTACATCCAGGACGGAGAGGGGGGGGAGGTTTGGGGGGGGGGGGGGGGGGGGGGTAGTAGTACATACTGCAACACTCACCGAAAGTGAGGCCTCATATTCTCAAGAAAAATGACAGAATTAGGTCAAAAGGCTGTTTTCCAGCGGAGTGAATCGCCGTCATTAAAGTCGAGGTTTCGTATCCCGCCTGTTGCGTCGCCGTCCGTGTCGGAAGCAGCTCGGGAGACCTGCGACAAGCTGAACGGAGCAGATCGACCCGGACAGGAAGTCAGTCGGAGAGAGAATCTACAAAGTTTTCTAAATAAAACTGATTTTTGTTTTTTTAAAAAGAAGCAGTTTACCAATGATAGAAGCACAGAAATCAAAGAAACACAACTAAATCAGGAAACAGGCAGACAAAACAACGCTACCGGTGGGATATGAATATTATGTTTTATTTTCTTGTGTTTTTGTTTTTATTTAAAATTGCATCAATTGTTTACTGTTTTTGGGGGGGTTTGTAAAACAATGTGTTGTGTTTATGTGTTGTATTGTCACTTATTAGATCGCAGGAAGAGTAGCTGCTGCTACGTAAAAGTTACCGGGGATCTAAACAAACACAAACAAACAAACAAACAGACCGTTGTTGAACGGTTGGCGTAAAAGAGGCCATCTTAACTTCTTTGCACGCTTTTTAGTCGGCATCTTTCACCCAAAGGATGGACTGAAAAGTACAAAGGGGCCAGTATGAAATCAATATTTGAGTCGTGCAAAGCTTCTCCAGTGAAGTCCCACATTATTAAAAACAAAAAAAATAATCTGAGAAAAAAAATCTCAATAGATGGGTGGTAAAAAAAAACAAATAACAAAAACAGATGTTCCCACTCAGATAATACTCTGAGTGAATGAGCTGCGTGAATCATATATTACATGGTCCTCAGTCACATATCAACCTGAGTTCATATGAGATTTTCGAGCGATGTGATGCGCCGCATCATCATTAAATCACCAAATAAGAACGGCCGATTCTGCAATCTAGAAGAGTCTAAGATAAGAAGCGCCTCACTGGGGCATTTTTATATTAGTATTTTTTTTTGTTTTTTTTATTTGTCACAAATACGTTTTCGAATTACACAAATCTCACTGACTTAAAAGTCCCATTTTGGAGAGCATGTTTGACTCGGCGCAGGAGGAGATTGGAGAATTGAAGTCTTAACTTTCTTCTGTGATCACGGAGCAGCTTCAATCATTAGACGCGAGACTTTAGATGCTATTTTTATTCTGCCTGCACCTGTCTGTGTGAGAATCGTATGCAGAAATATTTAGGGCAGATGCAGGGGAAAAAAACCAAAAAAGGCATGAGCTGAGTTACGGTGTCATTTTAATATAATTCAGTTTGAGGAAACTGACTGAAGATCTACCAAAACTATTCGTTCATAGTTACTCTACATGTCTTAACTTTTATTAAATGAGCACACGTGACACACGAGTTTTTTTTTTTTTTACTATTTAAAATAAATCCACGCGCAGATTGAATCAACCTCAACAAGTTCACAGGCAGAATTGACAGAAATTTAAGATCAAAAAATTCTTCCTATTGAGTTATTTCCCCCCCCGAAGCTCATCTAACACCACGCTAAACCAAAATCATCCTTAAAAATGTGGGTCAGTCTGAGGGAAATAAAAACCAATGAGATATTCATGCTGCTTTATATCTCATTTATATGCCAATTGCAGAAAAAAAAAACGTAATCCACAGCAGCCCACAGTCCCAGGAGTGCCTTCGTTTTTAGTGTTACCCGGTGGGGAATTAAAGTGCCAACTCTGAAAGTGTTGGAGATCGGCGGCGTGTTTTCGTGCAGCGCCCACAAAGAAACTGCTTTTACTGCATTATCAGAAAGAGAAAGGAGAGAGAAGCCTGCAGGTGTAAAAAAAAAAAAAGAAAAGCAGAATAAATGTCAGCGAAGACTGTTTGTTGTGTTGGAGCTCTTTTAAAGGGAAAGATAAAAATCCACCCAAACTCCTAAAACGACAGCTGTGGGTGGTTTACCTTACACCCTTTAAATCGTGTCCAAATGTCCTACCCGTCCTTCTCGGTCGCGTTGCACAGCAAGTGTTCGCCTCAGAGAGCCGTTAACACAGATCATGTGAAACCGCGACGCTCGAGCTTTCGGGAGTTGAAGTTTGCGCTGCCCGTAGTGCCCGCGCGGGTCCACCTCCACACCCGCTACTGTTTATTGAATAATCCCAGAAGTCCCGATCGCTTCACAACGTACCGCGTCTCAAAATAAACAGCAGGATTTACCCTTTCTGACGATAACCCGTCGTTTCTCTATACGACGAAGCGGTTTCAGATAATTCGGTTTTGAAATCACAGCTGACGTCTGCATCGTCTCCGACAAAGAGGCTGCTGTGAAAATCCCACTTTGTATGAAAAATTCATTACTTTTATTTTCCGTCATGCACTAAGCTAATTTTTTTTTAAATTGTTGAGTCATGCAGTGCCCCACAAACATGATTCAGATTTTGCCAGATCCTAAACAATCTCCTCTCCACAATTATATAAAAAATGTCTCTACCGACAATATTTTCTGGTGAGATACATGTAAAAACCACAATTTCATTAAATAGATTTTTTTTTTTCCTTGATATAAAGGCTAATATACAAAAGGTCTCGGTATTATCAAATTAAATGGTGGAAGATTTGGATAGGTAAGACGGTCCTGAAAAAAACAAGATATAGCATGAATGATTAGCATATAAAAAGACCAAGATATGAGTTTAACAGTGAAGGCAGTGACATTTTTAATTTGCTGCTTTCCTCTTTCTGTGTAAAAACAGGCCAGATGTCAGATTTTGGTGCTCAACAGCTTCGATGTAGAGAAGCCATCAGGATTTTTAAAAAGTGACCACAAATTGCGAAGCTTCCCTCAGACTCTCCTTTCATACGCTGTAACCTAATTCCTGCTGTAATAAAGCCTTTTGGTCTCAGCTTAGCTTGCATCATGTTGCTAAAGAGCTTCGGGGCTATCAGCGTCACATTCTCCAACTTCTGGCTGCTACGATGACAGCTCTGTGTTGCTCACACTCTGGCACCAAATGTGGAGCAGATATCGGCTCTTTAATGCCACCCTCTGCCTTCCAAATTCAAAATACGACATATCTGTTTTTTATGGAAATAAATGGTTTGAGAGACTCAAACAAAACAAAAAGAAAATGTAGCGGTCCTGTCTGTAAAAGTGTTTGTTTTGGTTTTTAAACCAGATCGACCTTTTTGAATATTGAGAAGCACAGAAGTATAATCTGACATCTTGCTGCCGTGTCCTCAATTTTGAAAAATGATAACTGTGAGTGTGCGAAAGATGAGAGGAGAGAAAAGAGGAGGATGAGATCACAAGGCAGCGTGGAGGAGGTAAGAGCGTGGAGAAGAAAGAGGCTCGGATCAAGTAGGGCAGAAGAGGAAATGAAGAAGATGAAGAAATACGATGTTGAAAGGAAAAGGGAAGAAAAATAAAGATGGCTGAGCGTAAAGATTGAAGAAAGTAGAGTAAGTCAGGAGAGAAAAGAGGAGCTTTGTCGTTTATTGTGATTTTCCACCATTTTTAATACGCCATATATTATTATATATTCCTGCTTTTGCAACAAAACAAAAAAAATAAAGGTTTTCCTTTTTTTTTTCTATTTTTACAAGCTGTATGTGTTTGTTTTATAGACAATGCAACAAAATGAAATGAAACGAAACAGAAAACAAAACTTCTCCCAAGCTTAAATATTGGTACTTGGAATAGAACAAAGATATAATTTAGAAAAGGATTACAAATATACATACAAATGTAAAAAAAAAAAACAAAAAAAAAAAGACGATTATAAATAAACTGTGGATATTGTTCGTTCAGGACAACATAATTGAATGCATATGAATACATTTATAAGAAAATACATTTTGCAGATGTACATTTCAAACTAAATACAACAAATAGTGACATCAATGTTCAAACCAACAGCAATTAAAGCGTCGGTTCACCCAATTTAAAAAATAATGTATTTCCTCTCTTCTTTCTGATTTTTTTTTAAGAACTTAGCTTAAATATCGGTACTTGGAATAGAACAAAGATACAATTTAGAAAAGGATTACAAATAAAAATCGAAATATCAAAAAATAAAATGTGTGTGTGTGTGTGTGTGTGTGTGTGTGTGTGTGTGTGTGTGTGTGTGTGTGTGTGTGTGTTCAGAGAGGGCACCCTGCGTCCCGGCGATCGTCTCCTCAGCGTGGACGGCGTGCCGCTGCACAACGCCAACCACAGCGACGCCCTCAGTGTGTTGGCTCAGTGTGGGCAGGAAGCCCTGTTCCAGATCGAGTACGACGTCACCATCATGGGTGAGTGACCCCACACACACACACACACACACACACACACACACACACACACACACACACACACACACACACACACACACACACACACAAACTTGAGCTGTCATGAATCAAAGCCGGCGGCAAGACTTTCTAGACTCAGCGGTCTATTTGTTGGAGTTTTCTTGATGTTTTGATATTTTTCTGACACTTCAGGCTAAGATGGGTAAAACTGCTCGATTTAACTCCTCTGAGTATCACACGCGGCGGTTCAAACTTTCAAGGACATTTATGTCTGAAAGTTATCTGCCAGGCTGCTGATATTAGAAAAAAAAAAGATATTAAAAAGTACTCAGCTTTATTATTGTGAATCCGGACGCAGGCTCTGAGCATCAGCGAACAGTAAAGAGAATAAAATATTCAAAATTCAAAACCCTTTTTTTCCCCTCCGTGTAGACACGGTGACGAACGCTTCCGGTCCGCTATTAGTGGAAATCGCCAAATCGCCGGGAGCGACGCTGGGTATCAATCTGACTTCGGCCAACCATCGGAACAAGCAGGTCATCGTCATCGACCGGGTCAAACCTGGCAGCGTGGTGGACAGGTAGGGTCGCCCGCGCTCTCGCACACGCAGCATATGTTTGCATTACCAATCACAGTAACTGTATGATGTTGCGTTGTTTGCGGAAAGTTTATCTGATAGATTCAAACCTGTGAACACAGTCGCTGAAAGTGGGAGGAAATACCCTCCCACCCCCACCCCACCCCCACCCCCACCCCTCTCCGGCATGTGCCAACTGATCGGAAAAAAAAGCTGCGGGCAAGACTACGCTCAATACCAAAAGAGTGCTGACTGCCACTCAGAGCCAAAGCAGCGTGCTTTTTAATTAACGGAAGACTTAATTCACTTTTTGGATTTAATAATCCCTGATGTCATCGTTCGCCATCCTTCCTGAAGCCGATCCTGCGCTGTAGGATATGCAGCGGTTGCATTTATGTGGAGTATATCCTGTCCATTTAAGTAAAGCATATGCGCGCGCACACACACACACACACACACACACACACACACACACACACACACACACACACACACACACACACACACACACACAGAGGGGCTGTGTCTCTGGCCCGATAACTCAGACAGACAGAAGCAGACAGGATATCGCTCCGAGGCCTCCGTGTGCCTCTAAAATATACATGAAGCACTTGAACTCGGTGTCAGCTCTGAAACGAGCACTAAAATAACCTCGGCCGAACCGAACAGGTCGCCCGTGGAGGTCTCTCTGTTCTGCCGCTATTCATTCCCACACGGCTGCAAAATTCACTTTTTAAAAAGCCTTACAACCCCCCTCCCCCCCTCCCCCCGTGCGAAGTTGCCAGCGCCGCATCACGCAACCTCAGCGGGCTACGTTTCCAAAATATAACTGAAACGGCAACGGAAAACAATCTGTACTTGTGTTGTTTGTGTTACGTTTCCACGGCTGATTCTTGATTTTTTTTTTTTTTTTTTTTTTTTTTTTTCCCCCACTCCCGATTGCACCAGATGCGGAGCGCTGCACGGCGGGGATCACCTGCTCTCCATCGACGGGACGTCCACGGAGCACTGCACGGTCCTGGAGGCGACGCAGCTACTGGCGAGCACGACGGAGCTGGTCAAATTAGAAATCCTCCCGTCGCACCAGACGAGGCTAGCCGGGAAACAGCACGACGCAGGTGAGTGCCGTCGACGGGGCGTTTGTGTAACTTTTTTCAGCGTTAACTGCCCTTTACATTTGGGGAAAACACGTATTTTCCTTGAAGTCTTTGTACACCATCTTTTTTTTTTTTTTTCTGTCATGTGCTTTTTTTTTTGGTCAACTTTAACCGCCTGTTTTCCCACCAAACTGCGTCCAGTTACGCCATCTTACAAACTTCCCCGTAGTAGTTTTGTCTACTACTGCAGTTTTTTGGGGCATAATGAGTAAAAAAAATGTCACGGCTAATAATTGGCGGGAAGTATGTGCAGCAGTATGCACGAGGTGGGATCAAAAAGTTTGGACATTGGTGCCCCCCATCTCCCCACCCCACCCCACCTTGCGCACGAACGGAGCTCAGCACAGTAATGCGCATTGAGCAGGATGAAGCAATAACTTTAAACAATAAATAGTCCAACTTACGAGTTAGATGACTTTTCGTGACCACTGGAGCATCCATTGAATTTTTTGTGTTAAATTTTTGAAAGACAGAAAGAATTCCCTGGGAACCAAAATCCAGGGAGGAGGGGAGTTGATGGGATTGTCGCCCAGCCGCCGTCAGTTCAGGCGTTTTTTTTTTTGTTTTTTTTACCAAATGTTTTCCCTCAAAGGGACGTCTTAACCTTCCTGCTGCTCTTGAATGCCACTCAAAACAGTTTGACATGAAATGTTCAGATCCATGGTGAAATAAAAAAATAAAAAAAGTGGTCCCAAAAAAACAGGTCCTTCTGCTCCACGTATCGTTATCTTGCATTATCACCGCAAGCAATCATTTGTTTTTTTATTATTCCGTAGATGTACAATTCAGTATCACACACACGTATCATAAATTATGAAATAAATACAGTGTATATAAAAGCAGAAACAAAAATGTCAAACTTTAATTATTAATTCTACCAAAGTCAACATGCCTGAAGGTATAACCGTCAAGTTTGATCTCAGTCTGAGTTGTAATTAACTTGATGGATCCAACTTTTGACTCGAGTCATAACTCCCACTCTTCTGTTCAAACTAATCTACAATTGACCTGACACATAACTGATTATTAGTCTGCTAGCTTCTGGTAATTTGGACCTTTATTATGAACTCTCTTATGCTATATTGCCGCATGACTGGTCAAACCCGCTGTGAATTTACACCGTTCATTACGACAGCAAAGAAAACTCATTTGGAGTTAAAAACCAATTGATTTCTCTGCTTGCAAAGAAATTTGTCTTGAAATTACTTTTTTAACGTTCACTTGACTGTCTTAAACAACAACATAGGCGCTTGTTTACTGCAGCAAACAAAAAAAAAACTTTATTACCTCACCATGTGTTTCATTATGGCACAAATAAGAAAAGTAATAGGAACAGTAATGATCATTTAGACGACGCGTGATTTTACCCCGCTATCTTCTAACGTCAGCGCGGCCGTCGACCAGATGGCGCGTGTGAAGTTATATGGTGTCCAAATTCAAATTTGTGCTTTTTTTTTTTTTCTTCTTTCACACCTCATGCTGCCCGCGACAACAGCTGCTAACACCGTTTGATCACGTCGTGTCAGAGATAAATCTTTGGTGAATGTGGTTTTATACTTCTTCTGCTTTTTGATATGATCTTAGAAGTAGCCACCTGTTGTTTGTTTTTTGTCAAATGTAGGGAGATCGGCGTGGATGTTGTGTAAGCTATTGACGTACGAGGTCATATTTAGAGGAGAATACCGTCTGTTTCACCAAAAAAACTGGGAACATGCTGTTGCTTCCTCCCGTCTACCGAACAAGTTGAACAAAGTTGAAGTCTTACTGTTGTTTCACTTACCAAAGCTTGTTCTACTGAAGTATATAGGAGTGAATCTTCTTTAGATGGTAATGCTTGCAGTCCTCAGCTTCACAAGATAGCTACAATTGTGCATTTAATTCCTGAACACCCCCATCTTTGGCAGGCATTTTGGATAAACAAGGAATTAGAGTAAAAGCCACAACCAAGATTTTCTCTGGATTTAGCCCCATTTAAACATTTGGCACATCATGAAATGAAAAATACAACAAAGGAGAACCAGAACTGTTGAACAGCTGAAATCCTACGTCAGGCAAGAATGGGACCACGTTTCACTTTCAAAACTCCAGCAACTGGTCTCCTCAGTTCCCAAACATTTACAGTGTTGGTAAACATTTGGTAACTCATGAAAGGAAAAATACGACAGAGGGGACCCTGAACTGTTAAACAGCTGAAATCCCATATCAGGCAAGAATGGGATAACATTTCCCTTTCAAAACTCCTCCAGCTGGTCACCTCAGTTTTCAAATGCTTACAGAGTGTTGTGAAAACAAGAGGTGTCCCAACTTTTTTGAAACTTGTAGCTGCCATCAAATTCAAAATGAGCATGCATATCTTTTTTTCAGCGTTCGATATGTTGTCTTTGGTCTATTTGTAATTAAATATGGGTTCAAATGATTTGCAAATCATCGCATTCAGTTTTTATTTACATTTTGCACAGCCTCCCAGCTTTTTCGAAACGGGGTTGTTTAAAAAAAAAAAATCCCATTCATCCTGTCGTCTTTTTAACCCCGATGTCTTTTCGCACAACGCGGATTGAGGAATATTTCGGTTGTGACGGCAACTTCTTCGCCTAATTAGCTGAAGGAGTGTTTTCTTCACCCACAGCCAAGCGACGGCTTTTCATCTTTGACAGAATTAGTGCCAGTGGATTTACACACGGAAACGCTGATTCGCAGCTTTATTATTGCTCGCAGCCGAGGCGCTTTAAGTGTGACAAGTGTACGTACACGCCATCGCGCTCATACAATGAGAGGATGTACACAAATAGAAAACACATGGCAGTACGTAAAAAAGCCAGTTCTGTAGTTATTTCTTTGTTTTTCTCTTAATCACACACATCTTTTACCCTTTTCTTCCTATTTGGGGTGAAAAATCTGCAATTTTTTTTGTTTTGTTGTTGTTGACCTGATTAAGAGACTCGCGAGAGAGGATGGATTTAAAGTAAAGGGCTGAAAGAGTGAGAAGAAAAAATTCGACACTTAAACTCGACCAAAACTTCTACTTTAGTCTACTTTTTGTCGAATATGCGCGAGGTGGGAGGGCCATTCGCGGCATGAAAGGACCGGGGAAGAGGGCGCCGTCGAAACAAGAGAAGTGATGGATGAATGAGAAATAGTGACAGGGAGTGTAAAGGCATGATGGTATTTAATTAAGGTCATTACCCCTCTCCTCGAGCTGTCACACACTGCTTACCGCCTGCCGCCTCCTCTATTTCCTGTCCTGCTCCTCATCTAATCTCCTCCCGCCTCCTTCCTCCTATACGACTCACGCACACCCATCGCCTTCTTCCCTTTTTCTTTTTCATCTTGTCTCAATTAATTTACTCTCGTTTTTTTTGTTGTTTTTTTTATCTCTTCTTTCACTTTTATCCTTTAATTGTATTCTATTATTATTTCAAAGTGGTAAAAACCCCAAAAATGTTAAGCTATGTGTGTGTGAACAACACTCACACGTACCAAAGGTCACCATCTCATCTCGCATCGCCTTCATTTGTCTCGAGGAAGCAAAAATGTATTCTTTCCTTTGTCTAATCGCAGTTGTGTGACTGCCTGTGTGTGTGTGTGTGTGTGTGTGTGTGTGTGTGTGTGTGTGTGTGTGTGTGTGTGTGTGTGTGTGTGTGTGTGTGTGAAATGAACACAGCTCATTAGGATACTGATGGCCTTGCAGCAGACCTTGCAGCCAGCTTGCCGCTGCTTTATTAATAGGCACTCTGATTAAAGGTTTTGCAGCTTGTGTGTGTGTGTGTGTGTGTGTGTGTGTGTGTGTGTGTGTGTGTGTGTGTGTGTGTGTGTGTGTGTGTGTGTGTGTGTGTGACTTTAATTTCAGTGTGTGTCACCGCAGCATGGATTAGGGTTATTACAAGTGTGCGTACACACAATATGCTCTTCGTTTTTTGGCATTTACGTGTCTTTTTTTCATGCATGTGAGCAGAAGTGTGTACGCAAACCTGACTTTGTTATCTACAGTGTCTTTCCCGCCCGTGTTTCACCAGACAGAAGGACTTTGTTTTCCACTCCGGGTGGATTCGGCGTGGGGGGGGTGGGCGAAAAAAAACTAGTGCACATTTCTCAGATCTCACCCCCGAGGTCGCCTCCGACAACTTCTGCTCCTCAGACTTCCCGCCATCAGAGCCGTTTTTAGTTTTTTTTAGAAAGGGAGGGACGGCTCAGGTGTCGAGGAAACAAAAAAAAAAAGCCCCGCCGGATGAATGAGGCGACACGCGGCAGTTTAGGATCAATTTCAGGAGTTTTTACGCGAGTGTGTGTGTGCAGTGAGGAATTACACACGAAGCCGTGGAGGTTGTCAGACTTCAGCCTTTCGATTGTACGCCGCCGCTCTCTCGGTGGGAGTTTCCCCCCCAGAGGGAGGTTCTCCCTGACATCTCAGGAAATGACTTTTTTTTTTTCTTTTTTTTGGAAACAGATGGCCACAGACGCCCACCAGAAATTCTGTGTTTTATTTAATCAGGCTCGTGTTTTTGTAGTCGCTTTGTTGTAGATCTAACGGAGTGAAAATGGGAGTCTAGTTGGAACGCCATATGAGAAGCCAGTCAATTGACTCTCAAATAGAGTTGGTGCTCTTGGCAAATACTTGCATCTGATTGGCTGGCAGTTGTGTTATAGTTGTATAACAGAACAATTCAATCATGCTTTAGTTTTTTTGAAAATGATAACAATAAGAACAAACATCCAACATGGAGCAAAATGAAAAACAACGTATGAATGAGTTAGCCATGTAAACTGCAGAGACAATAAATACAGTTGGATAAAACTCAATGAGAATTCAGAAACACATTAACACACAAACATACTAAATACAAAAACAATTGACCAGAAAAAGACAAAGTAAAACTTAATACAGAAAATACATTTATAAGCAAGAAACAAAACCAAACAAACAAAAAAATCATACCAACACTACACCACATCGTATACAATATGACAGTTAATACTGTGGTGAAACGGATCTAACCATGACTTAGACACAAAAAAAAAAGCTTAAAGTCATAGCAATTTGAATGCAGCTTCTTCTTTTGCTTGTGCATATTTGTCAGAATACTTATGCGTATAATAATGTTGAACAAATGCATATCTCAGTCTATAAAGAAAGTCCTTCAAAGAACTCTTTTATAATCGCGAGGTGCAGCAAATGGATAAAACAGGGGGATGTTATATTCGAGAAGTAACACTTCACACCCATCAGAATTAATTTGACTTAGTTTACAATAAACTGCTGGAATGATTTCCCAAGTGATCTCCGCCTTTTTCGTACTGATGAATATTTATCAAAGTGAAACTAAAATATCACAGACTGCCGATAATGATGGGTGACGCGTCACCAATTTTATCACGGTGTGCAAAAGTGAAGCCGAAATACTGTGGAAATAGGCGCTGCCGTCTTGCCTTGTGTGACAGGGTTTGAATTATGAAAGCATTGGCGAAAGGTTCAGACATTTTAAGTGGTTGTTTTCAGGGTAAGCGTTTGGTGAAATGAGTCGGTCCGATTGTCCTCGCAAGTAAAGAAAAACCCATATGTTTTGTGTGTTCCAGTGAAGGTTCAGAAGTCGGACCATCCCCACTCCTGGGACCCCTGCGTGAACTACTGCCACCCTCCGAACTCCACGCTCCTAAACGCAAGCTCCACGCTCAACAAGTCGTGGACCGCCTCCAACAACAACACGGTCAACAGCCTGGACTACTGCAAGTGTGAGAACGCAAAAACGCCGCTGACACTGTCGCTTTTCCTTCAGTCATTGAATCATCGATTTCGTTTCATTAATTCGATTTAACTTCCTGTCAGTCTCGCAGCGGAATGATTGAAAGTATAATAATGCAGACGGACTTGGCTCAAAAACTTTCTGGCGAGTTCTGTGACACGGAAGACTTTATTCCATTTTAATGCCGCTCGGTGAGCGACGAGGGGACCTGTGGCGAAACGGCTTCCTCTGGATGAGAAGCAAGTCGATGACATTTACATGAACATGGCCATCTAAGAGAGTCTAAGAGTCATCTAAGAGAGTAAAAGCTGCGGAACAAAAACTGTGTTCATTGAATTTTACGCTATTGAAATAATACGCTAAAAGGTGGATGTTTTTCTCTTTTTTTTCCCCGAAGGTGCTCGTCTGTTATTACGTCTCAATTTTCTTAATTTTTTTTTTTTTTTTGCTGTTTTGGAACGACGAATCTCAATCTTTGATTTCTCTTTTCTCAGCTCTGGTGTCGGCCAGCTTCTCTCCCGGCTCCACGACCACATCGGGCCCCAGCAGCCAGAGCTCCAGCACTCTGCCCAGGCCTACGGTTCCCATGAGTCCTCGCAACTCGCTGCTCAAACGACGGCAGAGGAAGAAAGAGCACAAGAGCTCCTGTCGGTTTCCGTCCGTCCGCGCGTCTGTGTGATAATCGAATTCATCGGAACGGGTTGAACGTCGATTTGAAGCTGTTTGTGTTGTTTTTTTGGGTTTTTTTGTAGTGTCCCTGGCGTCCAGTTCGGTGGGTCCCGGCGGTCAGGTGGTTCACGTGGAGACCAGCGAGGTCGTCTTAACGGGCGACCCGCTCAACGGCTTCGGCGTGCAGCTGCAGGGAGGAATATTCGCCACCGAAACGCTCTCCGCACCGCCGCTCATCCGATTCATAGAGCCCGACAGCTCCGCAGAGAGGTGAGCTCACACTTGTGTTTTTTTTTTGTTTTTTTAGTCGGATTTGCACACCGGCAACATGAGTTAAAATCCACATTCACACCACAATATCGAATGTTAATGTGTTATAATTTAGACTGACACTTTTATTTTGGTACTACAATGCCCAAAAGTCTTTTATTTCCTCAAACAGCATCATTTCAGGACTTACCTTACAAATGCAAATGTTGCAGTGGTTTGTAAGAACTTTACTCATCCAAATAAGTTCAAATAAACTTGTAAAATAAGAATTACTGGGCCATAATATAGTGAAGTATATTGAAAGCGCCTTCAAATTCATTTTAAATTGATTTTCATCGCTGAGAATTCGTACTAATGAAGTTGTTTTTAATTATTTTAATTAATTTTGAAGTAATCATTATATCTTTTTAGGCTATTTTGTATTGTGCATGTTGATGTATTCTGAAAAGTAAAAAAAAAAAAAAAAATACTCCAACATGGGATAAAAATTGCATCGTGTAAAATTATAGGCTTTCAAAATGGGAAGTGAATATTGAACCTAGATTACACTGCCAGACAGAGTTTATGCATGAAGTAGCCCATGGATGTCCTCACAAGTACTGTATAATAACATATTGGTGTGTCGTTTCAAGGGTTATAACCATAGACTGTATATAAAAGTTGACATGAAAAGTGAAGTCAATGCGAAAGACAGAAAGCCTCCGGCTCCATAGACTCCCATTCAACGTCTCTTATCAAATTTGAGGTGAAGTTATCTCGATGTTGTTGGCTGAAGTTGCTCCTTCTTATTAGTTTTCTGGCGGTTTAGAAAGAATTAGAAAATAAGCTTCAAAAAGTTGTGTTTTTGGGAGCGTGTCTGTTTGATTGACAGGCCTGTGGTGCAGTCAGGTTACGGCTACCGGTGGACGCGACGTCTAATCACCACCGGTCCCAAAACCATCTCCGAACTACCAAAGATGGCGCCGGCACTAAATCCGAACTCGGGTGTGTGTGTGTGTGTGTGTGTGTGTGTGTGTGTGTGTGTGTGTGTGTGTTCGCAGTCCTCCCCTCACCCTGCACGTCCTCTGTAATTTGCGCACGTACTTACGACTTCATTTAAGTCTCCAAATTCTGTCTGCATCCTGTGTGCGTCTGTGTGCGTCTGTGTGCGACTGATTGATGTTTCCGTCATATTAACAGCTTCTCTAAGTGCTGGGTGTGTTTTCTGCACCCGGAGGCCACACTCCCCTTCTCCATTAGTGCCCACGCGAACAACACTAATTAGCCGGCTTCCCCTCGCCCACGCCGGAGGAATCGATAAGTACCTTTCTTTCCAGCCTGACAGTGTGAATCCAAATAAACCCCCTTTCGTATAGCGCCCGGAAATATGCTTAACCACACACTTTAGAGCCTTTAAAACCATAAGTGTTGCAGAGCAGTGACCGGTGAGGGCATCCTGCTTTAAGGTTTTAACCTGTAATTATCCCGTTTCTCTCTTAATGTCACGTAGCATCATTTTTAAATGTATGTTTTATGCACTGCTTCAGAAGACACAAAATATTTCTCATTGACCAATGTTACCAATCAACAATCTGCAATATGTAATTTAAACTACTGTTTTTAATTTGAAGTAAATTGAAAGTTTTCACATTTTGCTGTTTATTTCTCGGCAGCACAAGAGCTAAAAAAAATTAAATTAAATTAAGATAAAAAAAAAAAAATTAAAAAAGAGAAGTCTGACTCGCTGTAATGAGCAAACCTAATTATGCCGCAGTAGTTGCTTGTTTTTTATTTGGCCCATTTCCTCCCAGAGTAAAAAAAATTCATTAAAAAAGTGGCATAGTGTTATATATAAGCCGGCAGCGAGCCTTTTCGTTCTCGATGCCAGCTGTTGGTGCGTAAACCACAAACCATCGGGAGGAATCTACGAGATATCTCCATCCAACAAAAACACATTCCATTATTACTGTAAAACTGCAAATGTACAGGAATTATAAATAGGGGGTTTCATATTGATGAATTAATGGAGGGCGCCAAGAACAACAAGTATTCAGATCCTGTACTCAAGTAAAAGCACCAATACGCCGATGTCGGAGTACTCCATTGCAACTAAAAGTCATTTATTTAAAATACTACTTTAGTAAAAGTACAGAAGTATTTAAAAAAAAAAATATTTATTTAAAAAAAATAATAATAATGTTTAGCCATTGTCTGCAAAATGTGCAATAGTTTTATGGGACATTTGTGCAATATTTTACATATGGTGTTTGACAGGCTTTTATCATGTTTGTATTTTATTATTTATTATAAATGTGTGCGCATGTGTATAAAATGCTTAATGTACTGTTTTATGCGCTGCACGACAAACTTTCGTGATACAAATATGTACAATGACAATAAAGGTATTCTATTATGTTCTAGTGAAAGTATTAAAGTAAAAGTACTGCGTTGGTTCCTGCGATATATTATACGTGACATCATTGGATTATTAATAGTGAAGCATCCGTGTATGCAGCATTAATTGGAGCTCGTTTGAACTACTTTGTCTTGTTTACAGTGACAGCAGATGAATGGTTTTGAAATGATCACTACGAGAGGAAAGAAGATAAAAAATGAAGCTGTTTTCAGTCTTTTGCAGTTTTTCTTCAGTCGTTGAATTTTGGATCAATTGGACATTTATTGAAATGAAACCATGTGAGGATCTTACAGGGGGGGAAAAAAAAAAATCACTAATTGTTAAAGCGGATTAGGACTCAGACATTTGAAATACGACAAGAAGGGAAAAAAAGTTGGAAACCACTGATTTAATCTGTAACGATGTTTTTAAAAGCTCGTTTTTATTAAACGTTGCATAAAGTCTTAAATGTGAAAAGTAACTGAAGCTTTTAGTAAATAAATGTAGAGAAGTACAATATTTCCCCTTTGAAATAATGTGGCATCAAATAGAAAACACTCAAGTAACATAAACGTAGCTCACAATTGTAAATAGTTACTTTCTACCACTTGAAATGTGTTAGTGAGGACTCAACATTATCAGTCAGCAGTTTAAAGCCATTAACAGTTAAGATCCATCGCTGACCAGAGGAAGAGTCTAACTAATCCACTCAGTCTCATCCTCCTCTTAATTTAGCTCATGCATTAGCTCTGCACTTTGTCAGACTCGCACTACTGTTGATGCCGAAGCTCCCGGCAACACCAAGCAGAGTTCAAACCGATGCATTATACACAGATATGATATATCCGTAACGTCTTTTAAATGTTTCAAAAGCACGTTTAGAAAAGTGCTATACAAATAAAAAAAAATTTTCATTATTATTATTATCATGTTATGCAAGTTACATTTAGCATTGTACAGTAAAAACTGCAGATTAAGGCTAGATTATGGATTATGAACACCGTATCCATTTTAAGGACCCTACACCATCATTATAATGGTACATCTTATCATGTGGTTTCAGTTGAAGTTGAATTTCACGAAGAAAAACAAACGAGACAAAGATTGATGGAAAGCAAATTATGAGAGAAGAAGAAATGAGAAAGCGAGACAGTCGTTAAACAACCAGACAACGAAACCGAAGGGAGAGGAACTTTGTAATTCATGGACAAATAATGGGAGGCAGAGGGGGAAGAGAGAGACGGGAGTCTCGGCAGGGCCATTTAATCCTCAGTTAGATCGTAATGAAGATGTCTGATTGTATATTAATGCAAGTCACCCACTCATGACTTTAACAGAGGACGCAGTACATCAACTGTGTCTGTCACATTCGGACGAGTTGGCCAGAAATAAATCCAAAGGGCGGCAACTGCACGAAGGTGAGGTCGAGTCAAAGTGAGACAAACTCGTCATTTTCTATGGTCAAAGATGTCTCCTTGGGTCAGAAGGTGCGATAACTGCTGTAATAATTTAGTAGCAAAGAGTAACACGACTCTCTATTTTAGTTCAATTCGAAGTCAAGACCGTCAAGTCACGCTAAGAAATCCTTACAAACCTTTGCGAGGGTTGTGTGGCAGACCCACAGCCAGTCCTGTGTTTTAAAGCCATTCATTTAGCTCGGTAGTTGATTGGATAAAATAAGAAAAAAAAACGGAAGCTAAACCCATCACCTAACTTTCTCTTTCGTTTCGTTAGCTGTTAATTGGTCCAAAGGTTCGATGAGTCCGCTGGCTCGTCCCGGTGGGTACGGGACAGTTTACATCTGTGTGTCAGGAACCCCAATCCTCACCGAAGTCCCTCTAAACTACGAATCTTCCTGCCAAGATCTCGATATGACTTTAAGATGGTGCTCTGCAGTTGTGACTCACAGACGATTCGCTTTTTTTTTAGTCATCGAGTGTCGATTTCAGGTCAAGGACAAGTCAAGGTCAAAGTTGAGGTCGGCCTATACGGGTAGCATAACGTAGCACTGATAAAAGATTCAGTTCCATATTTACATTGGAAAAACAAAGACTTGTGTTCATACCAAATGAATGCTGATGATGAGGGTGTCTATGCCCAGGAAGCACTTTAATTATTTTTTTTTTTAAAAAGGTCAAATTTAATAAAAATACAGGAACACAGGAAGATTGTAATAAGCAAGAACCATAAGGGACTTGGATATTCTGCACAAACCAAAAAAACAATATAACTGCATTCATAAGACTCGTGTTTTAATCTTTACGCGTGACTCAGTAACATACATACTTAGTAACAACAAAGGTATTTACGCGTTTCATAATTTCAATAAACAGCGCTAATATCCTCGGCTTTAATTCCACCAGTGATTTATTGATGCATCGAGTGAGCCGGCGTTGGTTGATCTTTGGGAAAGAAAAAAATCATCAGTACCGCAAACGGCAGCATTGAAAGCACAGTAGCTAAAAATAACGTGACATGTTAACACAGGAGGGAGTCTGAAGCTCTTCTCCTGTCATGAGCCAATGCAAAATGAATTAAAGGAGGAAACAGCACAGGTAGGGGGCCGACTGACAAATGCTACATTTACATGCTTGAGTTTATCACCCCGCCTCTTTTCGGAGAATTTTGACGCTGACGGGAAATCATACCAAAAAAATAGCGACATAAATAAGTTTCATTTCAGGACAATGCCGACGGTCCTCATGGAAGTTTTTGATTCATTTCATTGGCCATTACACTAAAAATGAAGGAACTTGTGGTTTTAAGGCCTCAAAAGCAATAAAACCGTAACATGTAGTCGTGTTTTGAAAGAAAGCCTTTAAATGTCTGACATCACCGCGGTAACTGTCGTTGCAGGTGTGGCCTGCTGCAGGTGGGCGACCGCCTCCTGTCAATCAACGGGATCCCCACAGAGGACGGAACGCTGGAGGAAGCCAATCAGCTTCTCCGGGACGCAGCGTTGACCAATAAGGTCACACTGGAAATCGAATTCGATGTAGCAGGTTCGTAAAGTAAAAAATAAATAAATAAATAAAAATGTGATGTACGATTTCTTTACCAATTTTCTTGGATAATTGTCTGCTTTCAAAACTCTTAAAAGTCTACTGTGACAGTTTGACTTCTAAAACTCTAAATAGATAGTGTCAGAACATCTCTTCATTACCAATATATGAAAGTTAAAAAAAAAAACCTTTGCTTGGAGATTTAAGGCTGTCGTAGAACATAACTCCTTTATTTGCTAGCGTTTGATCGTTTTTCTTTGTCGTACGTTCAAATAACGTTTTCGACGGGGCGGATGAACTCTGCTGCCGAGAGCTTTAGTATCAGAGCCGGCAGCGGTGGACAGAATAATTACAGCTCCTCTCCGCAGATCACGGCCCATCAGCACACTCTTAACCTCCGTGAGAAGCACTCGGAGTACGAGCCGTGTATTACTGTCTTCACTTCTGACTCCTCCGTAGAAGAAAAGTCGCATCAGAATTGCTTGAGTGTTTGTTTTTTGTTTTGTTTTTTTAAGGGAATCCGTTAATTGTGAAATGCGGCTCAAAGTGCAAGAAAATGACACGCAGTGTTTCACATAAAGATAGATATTAAGGATCATTTAAAAGATTTTCCCCGAAACTGTTGATGGAAAAGGAAACCAACTCGTTAATCACCACGTTTGCAGTGTCAGTGAATGAAAAGAGCTTCTCTGGAAGGACACCGATCCAAACAACTTGTTGAAAAGTCTTAAGCGGTTGCTTTGCTTTCCAATTCCCCCCCCCCCCCCTGTCCCCCCTCCCCTCGTTGTGTTTGTGCACGCTTGTTTTTGCTGGCGGAATTAGCGGCTATGAGTCACGCAGGAAAACAGCGAGGATACGAAGCCGCTGTTTGCCCCTCGAGAGGAGCAATTCAGGCGAGATAAGAGCGAGAGCTAAACGCCTTGTAATTACAAATGTTAAGCGGGATGAAAAGACTTATTTGTTGCTCTTTATATTAGTGCCTTTTTCTTGACACTGTGTGTGTGTGTGTGTGTGTGTGTGTGTGTGTGTGTGTGTGTGTGTGTGTTGTGTGTGTGTGTTTTATTTTCTGTTTTCCAGAGTCGGTGGTGCCTAGCAGTGGTACTTTCCACGTCAAACTGCCGAAGAAGAGAGGAGTGGAGCTGGGCCTCACCATCAGTGGTAGGAACACACACACACACACACACACACACACACACACACACACACACACAAGTGTCCGTATGATCGGATTTTTTTGTTTTGAAGGGCTGCGGGCCTTGAATGTTTCAATTTCGCGAGACCACCCTGGGCTGCTTCACAAAAACACACACACACACAAAACCTACACATGTATTTTTCATGGTAACGCGGCCTGCAGGGAAGCTCGGCTATAAACATCAACCGTGTTTATAAGAATGGGAGAGATGCCGTTTGTCATTCTTACGCTTCCGGAGCTTCACACTATGTACACTGACAGTGTGACGACAGCCCTGTGTGCATTTTGTCGGGGGGGTTTATAGTCTGTTTTTCGTAGTTTGGGCTACAAACTTGATGCTGCTGCATCGTTTTTTTAGATAATACTGAGCTGTATTCTTTGTGGCAACGGTTTGGAGATGACTCTTTCCCGTTTCGACCACAGACTGTGTATAAAAGTGTTTGTAGATTCCGGGTCTGAAAAATGAGGCCTTAAACTGCAATACCACCGAGTGCCAGTAGAGGTCGGCTCCAAAATGCCTCCATAGACTCCCATTCAACTTCTCTCATAAAATTCTCAGTCAATAAAATGTGTCCATCAGCTATCTCGGTGTTGCTAGCCGAAGACGCTCCTTCTTATTAGTTTTCTGGAGGTCCATCTGGAAATAATCCCTCATTCATTGGAAAATAAGCTTCAAAAAGCGGTGATTTGATTGACAGGTCTGTGGTGCAGTCAGCAATATTCTTCCAGAGGTGCAAGCAGGAAGTACAACGATCTGGGTCATGTGACCGATACATTTTTTGCCGATACAATCTATTGTTTCATATAAATGTTGAATTTCTTGCCCGAAGCCGACGATTACACTTTTTAGAGCTTCCAGAAAAGCATAGTGACCAGTAGGATTAATCAGGTTAATGGACGTGGTTTTAAGATGAGATATTCTACTGTAGCACATGGCTTCAAATGATCAATGCTCATGTATAAAATGCTGCATTTCAAAATATCTAAGAAGTTCATTATCAAAACATCAAGTACACATTTATACATTAAGCATCTACTCTGTAGTTTTGGTTTTTATTCTGCCAGTCAAAACGTTTATTGTGGTTATTTTAAAAAAACAAGTATTTCATCATAGACACTCACTTTAAAACACAGTCTTCACTCTTCAGTGGGAATAACTTACATTCACGGTTTGATTATACTCAGTCTGGAATGTGTATATATTACCATGTCCCAGTATATGCTGTATTATTTTAAGCAGCAGTAGCTCAGTGACACGTAAACTGTTGAACCTGACACACATTTAAATATTTGGAAGAAGACAGTTAACTGGGACCCGTTTGTGGTAGAGCGTGACATTTTAGGTTTATAATCCTGGGCTTTAACAACCATCTGTCATTTTTTTGTTTACTGGATGAGAAGTTGATATTGACCTTCTGAGGATTTTTTTTTTTTATTGGTTGAATGTAAAAAAAAAAAAAAAAAAAAAAAAGCTGTAACTAAATGCTGACCTCGGAGAAAGTGTCAATTATAGACTCTCTATGTAAAAGATGACCTCCACATGCCTACAGAAAGAGATTGGACCTAATACTCACAGGAAACAGACACTGATTTGTTTTGTTGGTTTGTTTTTTTTCTTTTATGTGAGGCATTAATGCTCAAATCACTGCGTAATGAACTCTTCCTGTCTGAAAGCCTCCAAGGTGAGACCTCATCTTCTCTGGCCCCACATGTTTGCAGGTTAAACTTGAAATTTTGTAAAAAAAAAAAAAAAAATTTTAAAGTTATAGAGAAGAAAGTTGCAGACATAAATACATGAGTAAATTTTCCAAATATTAAAAAGCTATTATATGGTCAGGAAATTATTCAACAGAATTCTCAAACTGCATGAGATCATTTGAAAACGTCGAGACACTCAAGTTTCTGCAGTCAAACTCAACAACTGAGTGTAAAACTGTAATTGTGTGACCGTTCTGCATAAATAACAAATAAAGCCAGTTGTCTACTTTTAGAAGAATTATCAAGGATCTCATCAAGCGTCCACATCAGTCTAATCAGTCGTCTCAACTCTGGACATTTAGGGCAGTGGTGCCGACAGTTTACCGTGAAACTCATTTCATGACACAATTTTCTATATCCTGATTTTTATTATATTAAGTATAACAGGTTGTAGTGTGACAGTCACTGAAACAGAGAACGGAGCAATGGTGCCATCTTCTGAACACAAGTGTCCACAGCTGACAATGACAAGCAGCTTACATTGATATTTATATCATAGTTATATTTTTGTTAAAGAAATAAACATATTTTTTTGTGCATTTTAAAAGGAGGAAGCTAAAATCCAAAGAGCGCAGGTTCGAATCCCGGCTCGGGAAGTGTTTACATTTATAGTATACAGAATGAAAGTGGGTTTTTTTTACAAACTTTAACTTGTGGAAGGTGTTCATAAAAGACTTGTGTAACGCAATTACTGTTTAACACCTTAGTTTAAAATAGCTTATCCATAGTAAAAAAAAAAAAATAGATTATCCATACAAAAAAATAGATTAGTCATAGTAAAAAAAAAAGATTATCCCTAGTAAATTATTATACTTTTTAACTTGATTGATCAAATGTTTAAATCAAGGATTGTTTAATTAGTGTTATATTTTTGACCAAGTACCTTAATTAGAGTAGAGAGGAATTTAATATGACTTTGGAAATGATTATTTTAATTGCTATTGCTATCAAACTTGTATTTGTTCTTATGTGGCAGTTTATGGGGACGTTTTACTGTTACAAGTATTGGTTCCTAAGTCAACAAATACTGCTGCCACTGTGGTGCATAGCGGTGGTATCAGGAGAAACTCTGGTATTTCAACTTTCAACTTTATTTATTTATATAGTGCCAAATCACAACATAGGTTATTTCAACTATTATTTCAGCAATGTTACATGTTGTTGTTGTTGTGATGTCATCTCCCTCCACAGCCAGTAAGAAGCCAGGAGAGCCTCTCATCATTTCGGACATCAAGAAGGGCAGCATGGCTCACAGGTATATAATACCTGTTAATTACAAGCGCCACCAAATACCAGGAAAACCTTCATAATGTAGTCTAGATTTCCATCTTTGAAGTACAGAATAGTTTTTTTTTTTTTTTTTATCAGTTTCTACCTCTCCGTCTCTGTCCTCTCTTCTGTCTCTCTGTGTCCCCTGTAGGACAGGAACGTTGGAGCCCGGCGATAAGCTGCTGGCCATCGACAACATCCGTCTGGAGAACTGCTCCCGAGACGACGCCGAGCACATCCTGCTGCAGTGCGAGGAGCTGGTCAAACTAAAGATACGCAAAGATGAAGACAACTCAGGTATTTCCATGGATATAGTTGGTTCTGCGTGTGCTGCTTCAGTAAACAGGATTGAAACTAGTTCTATTTCTGAGTCCTGCAGGTTTTCTTTTTAAAAGACATGCACTCTCAGTGTTTCACCACCAGGTGGAGCTGTTGTCCACAGCTTTGGGACAGCAGCTGCAAAACGGTCCTGATCTAACAAACAGGACTTTAAGATGTGTTATCATCAGTCCCGGTGGGGATTGGAGATGTAAACAAGAAAATTAAATGAATTATGCAACAAAATAAACCAAATACGTAAAGAAATTCATGAAAATACTGCCGGTGTCGTGATCCGATGTGTACCAGCAGCCTGAAGCCAGATAAGGAGCTTTATGCTCGGCCACTTTGTCATCTTACAGACGCCATCTTAAATATGTGTGAGTCAACAAGAACAATTTTAACTAAAAAAAAATAAAGAAACATCACCCTGTTTCGCTACACGTTGCGAAATCATGTGACGTAAACAAAACAAAAAAAAACACAGACTGAGGGACCGATTATATAATCATGTTGGATTATGAGGCTGTAATGACGCACACACACACACAGACACGCACACAAAGACACAAGAAATGATATGCAGAGATGATACGGTCACGCTATGTGATGACAAGGCAAGTCCTTTTTACCCGGTTACCATGGCAACTGTGTCTTCCTAGTCTTGAGAGGAGTTTTGACCTACTTCTGGAATGAAGTGTTTGGGTGTGTGTGTGTGTGTGTATGTAATTGTGCGTATTTCCAGCGAGCAGGTGAAATGATGCATTATTACCTGTTAAAACCTGAAGTGTTTTTAACGTGTGTGTGTGTGTGCGTGTGTGTGTGTGTGTGTGCGCGCGCGTGTGTGTGTGTGTGTGTGTGTGTGTGTGTGTGTGTGTGTGTGAGAAAACGCGAGAGTGTGTATGAGATGAGCAACAAACATCAGACGGTATCAACTGCTCCTCGGTGTTGAAACATTAGAATAACGTGTGTGTGTGTGTGTGTGTGTGTGTGTGTGTGTGTGTGTGTGTGTGTGTGTGTGTGTGTGTGTGTGTGTGTTGTATCAGATGAGCAGGAGACGTCAGGCAGTATCATCTACACAGTGGAACTGAAGCGGTACGGAGGCCCTCTGGGTATCACCATCTCAGGCACCGAGGAGCCTTTTGACCCCATCACTATATCAGGCCTGACCAAGAGAGGCCTTGCAGAGAGGTACGCACACACACACACACACACACACACACACACACACACACACACACACACACACACACACACTTCTCTCGGAAATCTAGGTTGCCAGTTTGCGTTTTAAAGCGTCAGTGAAGTCGCTGCAGATTTCAGGAACCTTCTCTTCCCAAACAGTTTCATATTCTCACTCGGTAACAGCTCACAAATATAGAACTGTAAATGAATTCGACTCGATGCCACTCGAACTCTACAGGGATCCATCTGAAATCACCAAAATATCACATCATCCTGCGCAACGTGAAAACGACTCACCTGCAGCTCCGCTGGAGTTCCTCAGGAGACGACATGCGGACGTGCGTTACGTTTCTTTGTAGGTCAGGAGAGCTCACATGGACGAGTCTCCGCAATCCAGCAGCGGATAGGAACGCCGTGTCACGTCGATTCAAACCTACTTCTACTGTCTACTTATTACAAAGATGTTTCATAAATGTCAAATAACGTTTTAATTTCACTGCACTGAGTAATTATTTTTACGTGTGCGAAACGACCCATTTAGCTGTTACCATTGTTTAAAAAAATGAAGCAGTCTGCAGCTGATTATCTTAAAAAAAATAAATAAATAAGGACGGAGAGGAAGAGGATGGTGAGGAGGGACAATCAACAATTGGTGTCCACCATAGACTGAATATTAAAATGGACGTCTGTCTAAAAAAAATGAAGTCAATGCGTAAACGTCCTAAAGTGTAATACCAGTTCCGGCCACTCGGGGCTGGCGCCAAAAACCTTTGACTCAGAGTCAGTCCCATTCAAAAAAAGATCAACTTCTGTCATTAAATAGAAAGTCAATAAAACATGTTCTACAAGTCATTTTTGCTTTATTTTGCTATTATTCTGGTGGTCTTTCAGAAAATAGTTCCATAATTGATTAAATACGAGGCCGCAAAGAGAGGTATGTTTTTGGGGGGAGGGAGGGTCTGGTTTTGATTGGCAGGCCTGGGATGCTTCTGCTATCAGTGGGTGAGGCAACGTATTTTCCAGTGGAAAAGTTAGTCTGGACCCGCGGGACACAAGTGTTGTCCGTCAGTGGAAATCTTTACAGCATAATTAGGAGATGACATATTCACATCTTTAAAAGAAAAAGGAAAAAAAAAATCACTTATTGACCTCAGGGGAATTATCATGGCTTTTTTTTAACAATCTACTGCCAAACAGAATTTTGAAATTAGAGATCAGTTCAATCTTGGAAAGCCATGTATAAAATCTCTTGGCTCAATCAAAAGCCCAAAAAAACCGAAGTGACTTCATTTGCGTGCATTAAATGGATAAATAAATCCGGTTTTCACTTTGTGATACGCACATATTATCAATGATAACACGAAAACATTGACACCAATAACTAAAAAGTGTTGATTTACTGTATGTTCCATGCAAAACATCATATCCTGAACATTATCAAACCTAGTGTACTGTACATGTATGTATGCAGGTGTGCGTTACATAGTAGATAATTAAACAAACAAACATTTTTTTTAAAAAACAGCCCAAATTGAACCATTTGTCAGAATGATATTTATAAATGTCATGATTGCAGATAAAGGGTAACTGATTTAGAAAGAAAAAAAAAAGCATAGCTGGAATGGTCATTCTCAATCAAAACAACCGGTATGTCTGGAATGAAGTAATTATTATCTTATGTGCTCAAGATTCATGTCAAGATTTACACAACAATTGTGGTTTTATGGCAACATATGCAGACGTGTAAAGCCAACTGGTAAGATGGAAGGAACCGACCATATTTAAGATAGAAGCTTTGGAGCGATTAAACGGGGGGGATTCCCGAGTGTGCAGGAGCAGCAGCAGGTGCGGGTTCGACACAAAGCGATGACAGATGAGTTCATGAGAAAAAAACAGGAATATGGGAGAAGCCAGCCATCCGCAGCAAAAACAAGACTCAACAGAGGATGACATAATCGGGGTTTTTTTGAGTCATAAAACATCCATCCAGTGAAATTCAGATTACATCCAGTCCACTGCATTTCACTTTACTTCACAGTGAAAATCTCAGCTTTTATAAGAAGTTCACGGGTTTTTTAAAACCAACAAAAACACACACACACACACACACACATGCACACGCCGTGACCCCATTTCTCGAGAGTTTTGTGATGTAATTGTTCTATTTCCTGGTCTAAACTGTTGTCGATAAAGCACTTTGCCTCGGACCTGTTGGCTAAAAGCACTCTATAAATACACTTGGCTCAGCTTGACACAGAAGACGACGCCGGGGATGCAGATGATATCGGCGTCGCTGCATCCACGGGACTCGGCGAAGAAAAAAAAAAAAGAAAAAACCGGTTCACGCCGACCCACTTTTTTTCTCCCAGATCCGTTTAACTTTGTTAAATCCGTCGAGGTGAAGAGAAACTCGAAAGTCCCGACAAATCGAACACACACTTTACTGCCTTTAATCGCTCATGCTTACGTGTTTAACGTGTGACGTGTGTGAGATTAAACCTTGAAAGTTATATTTCTGTCAAAATTGGCCACAAGATGAATTATTGTTCTTCGTTTCGTACCAGGTTTAACAGAGAAGTCGTTGGTAGTGGGATTTAAAGGGAGCAGGTGTTATTATTTCAAGTGTCGCCTCGTCGTGACCACTACTACTAGTCGTGTGTGTGTTCACATCACTTTTTGTGTGAAGATGCATAACTTTCAAATTCAATTCCCAAACATTTTAAATCTGATCTGGAATCAGCGACAGCCATTGTTTTGTGCTTGAAAAAGTATTTTTTTGAAGAAATGTAAAAAAAAAACAGCATAGTCTTAATTTAATTCTGAAATAGTTTTGAGAAAAAAATTGGTTCTAGTTTGTTTTTTTAAAGGTCAGCTGGTACCAATGAGGGGGAAAAAAGAAATTTCTGTGCACATAAAAAATATATTTAATATTGATTTATTGTTACCGGAACCTCTCTAGAATCCTTTAGGGATCATTAAAAAATCATTCCCTTCCTGTGTGGGGATAATACTGTATTCCACTTTGTGTATCTGTGTGCCCTATTCTCTATGTGTGTCTGTGTGTGTGTGTGTGTGTGTGTGTGTGTGTGTGTGTGCGTCCAGGACAGGGGCGATACATGTCGGCGATCGTATCTTGGCCATCAACAGCGTCAGTCTGAAAGGCAAGCCACTTAGCGAAGCCATCCACCTGCTGCAGATGGCCGGAGAGACGGTCACACTGAAGATAAAGAAACAGCTGGACAGTAAGAGTTCTTCGTAGTGACTATTCACTTCTACTTGTGCATCTCTGGAGTTCCTTTTTACACAGACTGTATATAAAAGTGTTCGTAGCTTCCTGTTCTGAAAAATGAGGCCGATTGCAGAAAGCGCCTTAAGCTGCAATACCACCGAGTGCCACTAGAGGTTGGTTTCAAAAAGCCTCCTGCTCCATAGACTCCCATTCAACTCGTCTCATAAAATGCCCTCTCCAAAAACTTTTTCCCAAAGTGATTTCTGTTTTGCTAGCCAAAGTCCCTCTTTCTTATTAGTTTTCTGGCGGTGCATCTGAAAATAATCCCGTCATTAATTAGAAAATGAGTTTAAAAAAAGACGCTATTGGGGTTGGAGGTGACACAGTATCGTCAGGTTTTCAAACACATGGAGTCAGTGTTTTTTATACCATTTACCATCGGTTGAACTCGCTTCGAACCTGAATTCTAAATAACAAGACCAGGTACTGTGCTCAACTTTTGCGGTTCAGCCAATGCTGGCAAGTTCGATGTCTGCAGCGCTCCATTTGGTTTTGGTGTTCTTGCCGCCTTTACATCTCCAACTTTTTCGAGGGAAGTGAACATTTTCAATGAACCCTGTCCTAACTGTTACACCAACCATAAATATAATATATAAACTATACCCTCTTCTTCAAAACATCTATAAAACAGCAGAAAACGTTCCAGATCAAAACTGTCACAGTTCCACTGAGTGCACTTTACCGGCCGATCGATAGACAATCAGCCTCGTTCTGAAACGGACCTCCTGTTCATTTCAACTTCCTCCAAGACGGAGAGGAGAGGAAGGCAGCGGAGGGGGAAGACACCACGGAGAACGAGATCAGCGACACCGAGGAGGACGACTTGACGGACAGCCAACAGACCAATAAGCTGTCGGAGCTTTACTCCACAACCATACCCAGCGTGGACTCGGCCATGGAGTCGTGGGACGGCTCGGGGCTGGACGCGGGCTACGGTAGCCAGGGTAAGAGTTATAGCCACGTATATTCAGGATGCATCTTTTTTTTTTTCAAAAGGATCGAGGAACATCTTGTTTGTTATCATTCGATTTAAAAAAATATTTTTTTTTTTTAGGTTTAGCGTGTGTTTTCCTTCAATGTGGCTTTCCCCTGCAGGTACTTACAGTCATCAAGCAGCCGGTATCGCCCTCCACCCACACGAGTGGCGCAGCGCCAAGCAGCAGCAGCAGCTGCAGCAGCAACAGCAGCAGCTGCAGCAGCAGCAGCGCAGCACCACGCCTCCTCCTGGACGCCGGAAGAACTACCCGTTCAGCGACGGAGGCTTCAGCGAAGACGACTGGGACAAACCACCCGGGTACGATTGGAATTTAGTTTAAATCTTTTTAACTACTAATCATCCATCCTTTATCTTTGCGCTGGCTACGTTTGAAGTCAATTCCAATAAATCTCGTTCGGTTCCAGAAGCCATTGTCTTCCCTTCATTTTTGTACTGTTCAAAACCTCCTTTGTGTAAATCCATCACTCTAAAGAGGAAGTCTGCGTTGATTTTTTGCTGACTCATTAAAAAGATATGCACTAATTTATTCCATTAAGACCGTTCGGATCTCTGGGAAGTGAAGTCCAAAAACTGATAAAATGTAGACCTTCGAGGGTCATAAAAATGTATTTTAAATGCCCCCAATGCACTGGATGCAATAATTTAGTCACTTTATGTTAAATTGTTAAAATTACAAAGTTATATTTGGCATTTTGTTTTATTAAAATCTAGTTATCTAATGGCATAATTCTCTGCCCAGGTATTACCATGAATTACGACAGTGTAAAAGGCTTTTAGTTAAGTGTGTTTGGCTCCATGTTAAATTCACCTGCGGCCGTCCTCCCACATTGCTCATTGGGGACGCGAAGGATTGTGTTTCTGTGCCGTTCGGCTGCATTGTTGACGCACCACTAACTTTTACATCTGCATAAGCCTCCAGTTCATTTTTCACAAGCACGTAATTTCAACTGCCAAGTCTCCGGTTTGACTTCGGGTCGTGAATTGTACATTTGAGCGTGGGAGTCTTTGGCGTCACGAAGTCAGCGAGAGTGACCGATTATCCGTGTTATCTGTGTGTTTGTGTGTGTCTCCGTGTGCATAGTGATGAGTCAGGAGGTTAATCCTTGTAAGGATACCAACGTTCGCTGGAGTTATATAACGCTGCGGAGGGGGTAGGGGGTAGGGGGGGATTGCGGAGACAAAAGGAGGGAGGGTGAGAGAAAAATCAGCTGCGCAGCTGAAAGTGAATTAATCTTGTCGGTCGGGGACGTTAAAAGATTACTCGTGATGGATTCTAGCGGAGCAGGGAACCATGATGCTACTGCATGTTGTTGGTGCAGAACACAGACTGTATATAAAAAGTGTAACGTAGCTTCCGCGTCTGAAAAATGAGGCCAATGCTGAAGCGCCTTAAGCTGCAATACCACCGAGTGCCACTAGGGGTCCAAAAAAAAAATGCCTCCTGCTCCATAGACTTCCATGCAACTCGTCACATAAAATTCGTGATCAATATCACTTTTCCATGACTTATCTCGGTGTTGTTAGCTAAAGTCGCTCCTTCTTATTGGTTTTCTGGAGGTCCATCTGAAAATAATCCCTCGTTCATGAGAAAATAAGCTTCAAAAAGATGTGTTTTTGTGGGGCGTGTCTCTTTGATTGATGGGCCCGTGGGGCAGTCAGGTTACGGCTATCGGTGGGCGCCCCATGTAGTATCGTCGGGTTTTCAATCAGATCAAGTCAGATCCACCGCTGGCTTTATTTTATCGTAATCAGTGACTCTGAAGACAAAACTGGTTTTATTTTTTTGACAGATTTATCGGCCATCCACCAGATGGTATTCTGCTGGACCCGGACGACAGTTTCTGGTGTCAGGCGCTGGAGGACCTCGAGACCTGCGGCCAGTCAGAACTTCTCCGAGAGATAGAGGTCAGTTGGCATTTTAACACTATTCTTAAACTTTAACTCCAGTCATTAGCATTAGCTTTAAAACATGAAAACAACACTTAAGCACCTGCACACACAGGAACACCTTAAAGGGTTACCAACAGTCCTGCGTTCAGAGAAATAGAGATGCGTAAAAAAAAAATGCATAAAGCCAGTGTTAACACAGTAGTCGCAGCATTAGCTTGATGTACATGGTTTGCGTGTATTTTGTTCGTGCAGGCGTCCATCATGACGGGCACAGCCATCAGTCTGGGTGTAGACGGTGTCAACAAGCCTCCTGTTGAGCCCATACTGAGCCACAGCAGGATGAGCCCGTTGCGGAGAAACTCTCTGCTGCACCAGGGGAACCTGCTCCACCAAGGTACACACCTCCACCAGGGCGCCCATCTGCACGAGGAGGCCCACCTGCACGAAGAGGCCCAACTCCATCAAGGTCAGTGGCAGATGTGACAGAACTGATCTCTCCACTCTAAATATTGTACAGACAAAAAAGTAAACCAATTTCCATTTAGTGAAGAGAAAATAAACTTAACAAAATGATACTTTTACTTATTGTATGTCGATATGGTTAAAAAAAAAAAAAAAAAGGCTGTTTACTAAATGTTTGTCTGAAAGATTTTTTTTAAATACTTTCTGTGAAACCAGCCCCCCTGTTCCACCCAGATGGCCACCTGCACGAGGAGGCCCTTTACAACCAGGAGGTGCACCTACACCAGGGGGCCCACATCCACCAAGACAACCAGTCCCCTCTCCTACACCATGATCCCAAACCCAAAGCCTCGCTGAGAGTGTCGGAGAGGACGTGGGAGTCCCGTCGGATCAAAGAGGAGATGCAGGGGATTCTGTCGCCGACGCCTCTGGAGCTGCACAAAGTGAGTACAAACCTCTGTTGTGTTCGGGGTCCATGGATGACATACTGATAAGGTAAAGCTTAACTTCAGGGTCAAAATTTGAACTGGGACTCCTTCGTTAATCAAAAGTCAAGGGGGGAAATACTAATTTATTTTAGTCCGGTTTTGGGCACAAATTTTAAATATGGGGCTAAGGACAATGGAAGTCAACCGAAAAATATAGTAATGTGCTGTGACAGTAAAAGTATTTCACAGTCTAGTCCGAAGGGCTTAATGTCAAGTTGCAGTTTGAGCCGTAGATGTGCGCTTTCCTTGACATATCCGTCCGCCCCTCCCTTGGCGACGTCCCAATAAAAACAAGACTTCAGCAGGTGGCTCATTGCCAAGAAATACCTACATGTTCAACCATACTACCCAAGTAACAAGTGAATAAGTACAGTTCCCAAGTCATCAATCTTTCTTTACCCCTTTTAAAGTTCAGCTTGCTATTAAAAAGTTTGCCAACTTCCAAAACCTCCACGTCAACCAAATGTTTGTTTCGTTTGTTTTTGGTTTTTTTTGCATGTCAAGACAAAAAAAAAAAAAAAAAAAAAGGTAATTTAGGAGGAGAATAAATCCGTGTCCAAATTTTTAAGTTGGTATCTTGACTTGTCCAAAGCAGGGAAATAATAATAATTTAAGGTCCCATGTGAGCTAGTGTGGATAAATAGTTGAGTTTAAAAAGCCTTAAATTCCTTTTTTGGGTTTGAGAAAGGTTTTTTTTTACAGTGTAGAGTATATTATGTAATACAGTGTAGAATCTACTGTGTAGTTTCCCAACCCTCCACCCCCTAAGGGAAACTGTTAGACCAGCGGCTACATGTCTTCTCCCTCCTATGGATTTTTAATCACAGTTCCATGGAAGGGTCGACTTCAACTTGTACGGCTGCGAGCGAGACTGAAAAGTACATTTGTTATCATCCACAGGGAAACAAGTACATTAAATCCACGACTATTTCACCGTGATGGACTCTTTGGCTGGCGGCCAGAATGTTACAGCCTTAATTAGTGGCTCATTAAAAGGTCATAAAATATTCATATATAATAACAGCCTTTTTCAGTTAACCAGTTAACCCCCTCAGCAAAAAAAACATCTGGTCTTCATCACGAATTGTAAAGACCTCCATCTTGTATTTGTCCCTGTAATGATGCTATATTATTGAGTCATTTGTTAGAGTGGTTGTAATGCTTTTAATCTACATGCTGTACTAATCTGCACTAACCTAAATACTGTATAGTATATCCCACACTGTAAAACGTCAACGTGGCTTTTAAATCAACTAATATCAATCGCCCTGTCAACAGAAAAAGAGTTCATATAGAAAGTCTAGAATTAGCTATTGTTATGTAGTCAGATTTTAAAGTTGAACATTACAGTCCATTTAGTGATTTTGTTGGTGTTTTAATACGTCAGCTTTGATCAGAACTTTAGAGCTCCAAACATGGGACCCACCATGGACTGATAGCTGCAACCGAACTACACCAGAGGCCTGTTAATCAAGCAGACACGCCCCCAAAAACAACTTTTTTATTTACCGGCTTATTTTCTAATGAATGAGGGATTATTTTCAGATGGACCTCCAGAAAACGAATGAGAAGGAGTGACTTTAGCCATCAAAACTAAAATAACTTGTGGAAAAAAAATTATTGACTTCAAATTGTATGAGAGAAGTTGAATGGGAGTCTATGGAACCAGAGGCTTTTTTTGAGCCAACCACTAGTGGCACTCGGTGGTGTTGCAGCTTAAGATGCTTCCGCATCATTTTGAAGCTTCTCCCACTTTTATATAATTTAAGGGTAACTTGTCAATTTCTGCTGTCGGTATTTGACAAAACATTTCATTGCCTACCTCACAGATTCAACTCATTGCTTTCCATAAACTTGAATGAAGCTAAATTTTTGTTTAAACATTGAGTTTTGACTAAATCAACCTCACATTCTCACGTCGTCTTCCTTCAGGTAACGGTGATAAAGGACCCAGAGAGCGATGACTTTGGCTTCAGCGTGTCTGACGGCTTCTTGGAGAAAGGCGTCTATGTCAACATGATCCGACCCGATGGGCCGGCTGACCGGGCTGGGCTCAGACCCTACGACAGGATCCTGCAGGTAACGATAAGAAATCAATTTACTTGTTGGAAAGTGTGAACATCCATATGTAGCGTAGAACTCCACAGTTAAGGATCATCAGGCTAATGGTAATGCTGGCAAGAACTAAAGGCAGCCGTAGTAAATTTTCGGAGAGAGTATCCTGGTGATGTGTTTGGGTCCTTGAGTTTTAACAAACATGTTAAGTGCATTTCTCTCTTAGTAAAAAATATATTATTTTTTTTAATTGAGCTTTGTTTACATTCTTGTTTACTAGTTTTCAGTCTACGTCCCCGCCCTTGTTTACATTTCTGCCTTTCGTGGCACATTACTGCCACCTGCAGGAACAGTGGAATACTGTGAAGCCATTGTCGGACAGGGTTTCGTTACCTGCGAAACGCGTGCACGAGAAACCACTTAATACAACAAGAAAAAACTCCGTTCTACGTTCCAAGATCTTATTAATGAACTTCTTGGCACAAACAAAGGTCGCTGAATCTTAAGCGTCAGATAGTTTCCGTCTTCGTTTGATAGGTAATGGAAGAAGCAGAAAAAAAACATTTACCAGAGCAGCCGTTGTCTTTGTCCCCCCCCGTCTTCGTCCAGGTGAACCACGTACGGACGAGAGACTTCGACTGCTGCCTGGCGGTGCCGCTCATCACCGAGGCCGGAGACAGACTGGAGCTGGTCATCAGCCGCAACCCACTGGCCAACGACGATCCGGAGGACAATAACAACACTTTAGACCACCCGCTAGACCTGTAACACACACGCACACAGAAAATGACGGATGAATCTTCAAGTCATACACTCGCATGCATTCACTCTGTCTCACACACACACACACACACACACACACACACACACACACACACACACACTCACACACAGACTCCACCGGTTTGCAATAGTTCTATTTAAACACAGAGACTCCGACTGGGACACACAACCAAACACTTGCATGCTCAGTTCACCCCCATCCACATTCACACGCGGTTGACCTGCTGCAATACACGATATTCTCTGCGGAGGCGCCACCGCAGGCTTCCTCGCTCGGTTGTTCCAACATCAACAACTTACTTTGGCACTTTAAAGAGCAGTTTTTTTTTTTATTCCGACTTCTGATTACAAATAAACAAAAGACCTGGGTAACACAATTTTAGCTGTTTTTTTTAATGCCAGGCTTTTAGGTTCACATGAATCTACAGGGCTGATGGCAACATGAAAATCTGCCTTATTATACAATATTTCAAGTAAAAAGTAAGTGACAGTGAGAGAAACTGCCTTCCTTAGCTTGCAGATTTCATTTGTTTTGAAGAAGACTAGCGAGACTCAATAGAAGATTGAACCAACAGGTCGTAGAGGACTTGTGTCTGACAATGTTGTAGCCATTGTAGAAGTCCATAATGCTGCTAAGAGTCTGCTCAAATACTGCTGCTTTCCATGCAAATGCCAAGACCAACGTTTTAGCTTGTTTTTTTCCAGCTGTTGTATGAAGGCAGACGTCTGCACATCAACAAAAAAACATCTAAATATGTGCCAACATTACATGGTCAAAACAATGATGTCACCACAACTGCCAAACTGTTATCGTTTTTTTTTATACAATCATCAAAGGGAAGAGAAAGGAGGGGAAGGGGTTAATTTCTACTTCCAATGAAAATTGGGATCTTAAATGGTAGTGATTAATAAAAGGGCAAGTTTTACTGTACCTCTGATGGGCCGGCCGTGAACACACGGAGGCTCCTTGGAGAAAACTGTGTTGCCAAAAGAAGAACATCTACCTGAACCGTTTTGAGATTTTTTTTGTCTTTTGTTAATTCCATTTATTTCTTGTTTCGTGCCAACTGCTGAGACATCGACCAATCTGTCACTATAGACACACTACACAACTCATCCCTGGCCTACAAAGTCAAAGAGCAGTAGCTACAATGTATGCATTTTAAAAATATCAGAGATGATTCTCTTTGAGGGTTCAGCGTGATAATATTTATGCCATTAGGTGCTGTGTCGCATTCAGAAGAAATTTACAATGACGGTCAATTTTTAGATATGTTAATTGTCACAAACCAACGAAATCAAGGGAAATGTCAGTTGCCAACAACCCCAAAAAAGTGTATTTTACACTGTAAGCCACTAGGGGGGAAGCCACAGGTAACCACATATTGGTGCCCCCGCTTTGGCGTATCTTTAGAGATTGAGGTAGTAACAGGTTTCATTTATATGAAGTTATAATTCGACAGTTGTTAAAAAATACTACACACAGCACCTTCTAATAACATCTGTGGATCACTACTGCTGTTTGGTTTTGTAAGGAAGACCCGCCCTTTTGCAGCTCAAAGGATCATTAACAAAGTTAATGGTATCATCTGCAAACATGGAGATTTAATTAATCAGGATTCTGATGTAGCCAGGAACCAGAAAAAGTCTCTCACGCATACACACATACAGAAGAGTGTCAGCATGCGCCGATAACAGAGGACATGGAAACGTGCAGATTGCGTCTGTATGTATATGTGTGTCATTATGTGTTTGCCTTCCAAGTTTGTTTGGCTTTGTTTTTTTCCCTGTAAGTTTGAAAGGGTGTCTAAAAGGTTGCACATACATGCGGTTACGCTCTCCATTTGTCTTAAGTAAAACTGCTGAAGCCTTGTGGTAGCTTTGGAGAAACCAGCCAGTATAGAGAAGAATAATTATAAGAGACCGATAACTCTTTCAACATATATAAAGTTGCAAAAGGTAAAAAGGGCATCCGGATCCGAAAGCATTTTTCTTTGTTCCGCGTTCCCATTTTTATGTCTTCTTTTTATATCTTCATTGTTACAAAAGTGGCTAAATAAAAGAGAATGTGATGATTTGCAAATCACGTCAACCTATAATACATTGAAAATATAACAAATACATCATATCAAATACCGAAAGTTAAGAAATATTATTGTTCTATGGAAAATATATGCTCATTTTGAATTTGATGCCAGCAACAAAAGACTGTCAAAGTAGTGTAATCCAAAAAAAAAAAAAAAAAAAAAAAAACAACATCTGGTGGAACTTGTCCTAATTAATTAAGGTCTATTAGTAACAAATCAGTAACATTGGGAAGCGTTCACCTCTGGGAGAGACTGCATGGGTAAATAGAGCAACAATCTAAGAATAACATCTCTTCACGTAAAATTGCAAAGATTTGGGGATTTTATTATCGTACATAATACAATCAAAAAAATTCAGAGAATCTGGAGAAGTTTCTGTACGCAAGAGAATAGGCCGGAAATCAATAGGCAGCATTGCATTAAAAACAGACACAATTCTGTAGTGGAAATCATTGCATGGGCTCAGGAACACTTCGGAAAAAACTTTGTTTGGCCTTTCAAAACTCCAGTAACTAGTCTCCTCAGTTCCCAAACTTTTACAGTGTTGTTAAACGAAAAGGTGATGCAACGCAGTGGTAGACATCACCCTGTCCCAACTTTTTTGAAATGTTTCAGGCATCAAATTTTAAAAAAAAAAAATGTTTTTGATAAAGCAATTAAGTTTCTCAGTTTAAACATTTGATATGTTTTCTTTGTTCTATTATATTTTAAATATAAGACTACATAATTTTCAAATTGTCACATCAATATTTTTCTTTACACAGCCTCCTAACTTTACTGAAAATGGGGTTTTAAAGGCACAAATTCTATACTCTGTGGTTAGAGGTTTTGTGGAAATGGACCTTAGGGGTCAGTGTCAACTTCTCAACTAATGGAGTTGTAACTTTTTTTTGATCAACATTTGTAACTCTGTGGTATCTTGTGTTGTGGTAACACACGTTTTTTTTATGATTTATTATAAAAATGACTACTCTTAACACTCCTTCAGCTCCTTAGGTCCTGTTTCATTTTAGTAGCAGACATTCCTTCCACTTGCTTCACCCCTTGTTTTTTCATGATTCTTCTCCCACCGCTGGCAAAACGTCGTTTTTGCTCGAATTATCTGCGGATTAACTGAAATGAGACCGGGTTGTCGCTTCCCTCCTGCTGAGAGTGTTAGAAAGTGTGAGAGTGTGTCTTAACGGGACACCGGGTCACATTTTATCGTTCCTGTGTGTATAGATGTACAGTACTGTGCAAAAGTTGGTACTCAAAGTGAGGATGAAGAAGTATGCCGTTATGTCTTTAATTTATCAATTAACTTCTTACAAAGTGCCGTGATTAACATAATGAACCCAAATCAAATCCGTGTTGAGCGTTACCACAATTTGCCTTCAAAGTCAGCAGCATTTCTACCTGAGTGGCACTTTGCACACACTTTTTCAAGGCCTTTGGAAGCTTCCGTGGCCCAAACATCTTGGGAGAACTTAATAAATGAACCTGCATGTCTGGTATTCACTGAGTCATCAAGGTTTCACAACTGTGGCATTATGGAAAGTAGAGAAGCCTTGACAAGCCCTCTCGAATTCCATACGTGGTCCAGCCATGTCCTCGTTTTCTTTCTCCTCATGTAATCCCACACTAACTCCAAAATCTAACGCAGCCACAAACCTACAAGGACCCTCCAACCATGCTTCAGTGTTGCCTGCAGACATATTTTCTAACCCATCAGCTAACAAAATGCTTTCTATCCTTGCATTTTATTGTAGAAAGAAAAAAATAGAGTCCTTGGAGCTAAAGACCGGCTCTGACCAGACTTAACAAGACTCTAGACTCAAACTTGATGAGTTTAACAGGGTCCCACTGGCTTCTGCCAGTTTCGAAACAGATGGCGCTACTGAACATTTTCCAGTTCCCAAGGGGGGAAGTTGACTTGATCTATCAGTTTCCACCATAAACTACATCTCGGGTCCTCGACCGAGACCTTCTTCAGCGATCTACCCTTTGTCTTCGGCCGTCTCAACCTTGTTTAATTCGTCTTACGCGAGCGCTCCATAATTTTGATTCAGCCTACATTGTCTTGATTTTCATATGGGCTGCACATACCTCACGTTTCTGCACGTGGAAGGGCCGTTTGTTACTAACGCCAGTAACCGACGCGCAAGACATAAAAACAAACCGTCGGCGACATAAACGCTTTCAGTGAGAAATGTCAAACTTTTGCACAGTAATGTATGTACGCACGACGGAGCGAACCTTGGTTGGGGAGCGCACACGGACGTGTGGGAGAGACAATACGTACGACACAGGAATAATACTTGTGTGAAAAAGAGAGGACAGAATAGCCTTTTGTCCTCCGAAGGATTTGGAAAACTTTTGACAGGAACAATCACAACCTCTGTTCTCTCTCTCTTTAACAGTATGTCTCACTCTTTCCTCATGTTGTTACATAATACAGTTCCAATCCAGCTGCCCCCTTAGAGAACACCCGTGTGTGTGTGTGTGTGTGTGTGTGTGTGTGTGTGTGTGTGTGTGTGTGTGTGTGTGTGTGTGTGTGTGTGTGTGTGTGTGTGGTTGGGTTGGTGGGTGAGAAGGAGAAAGCCTCCTCATATGACTCAACATAAGTTTTCGGCGAAGTTTTTGGTGTTTACGATATATTTATGTTTATCGAAGTGTGTAAGATTATTCTGTTGTAGTATACACCGAATGATTATTGTAGTGTGTGTGTGTGTGTGTGTGTGTGTGTGTGTGTGTGTGTGTGTGTGTGTGTGTGTGTGTGTGTGTGTGTGTGTGTGAGATAGAGAGAGAACTAGGTGGTGTACATTTCATTGTACAGCGGTGAGGTTTTTCAGGGCTCGGGGCCACACACACTTTTTCCCTCTGAAAGCCTGATGAGACTGAAAACACGATAAACTTAAAATGCACATACGGGGGGGGAAAGAAAAAAAGAAAAAGAAACAAAAGGGACATTTACTTCTCTCCGAGCACTGACTACAAAATAAGAAGCACACTGTTGAATACCATGCACTGTAAGTATTTTCATGTACAACAGAACAAAACCTGTCTGAGTGCTTTTTACGCAATGTCAAGAGGCCCAAAAAAAATAAAAGGATGGGGAAAAAAATACTTTTGTAAAGCAACAAAAAATGAGAAAAGCCTTCTGAATCGTTCTGTTGGTTTTTATGTATGTATGTATGTATGTGCGTGTGGTCATCCATACTCCCTATGCATTTCTGGGTCAAAGGTCAGTGTATAGCCCAATCCAGAACCGTGAACAAAAGTCCAACAATGGCCAAGTGACGTTTATAGGAAAATATACAACAACAACAAAAAAATCATCCCAGCTATAATGTAAATAATTAAACTTTTACAGTTGATTGGTTGAAAATCTGAAAACATTCAAATACTTTGACAATGTAGGACTGATATTCCTGTAAATGTAATTTATGTTTATGTTACGGTTAAGTTGGGTGTATTCGGTTTTTGTAAGAGAAATGTTCTGTGTCAGTCTGAAGACAGAATACTGTGTTTTATTACACTGGCTGGTTGTCGTTACGCCCTGAACCCATTAAACAATGCCATTACGTTGGACACCACGTTACATAATTGAGCATATATGACATCATCGGCTACAATAAGACGCTTTCACATCGCCTGCCGTTCCTGTCTGCGCCTGTTCAAACACCGTAGAGTGTTTTTGTTTTTTTATGGTTCGTCTCGACATAAAGCTCCGAAAGGATCCAGCTTCTGACCGAGAAGGACGGTTGGTTCAGGTCTCTTGAGGAGCAGAGAAAGTTTAGGCTGCGGGGAAATGAAATGAGTTTTATGCATGTTTCCGTTTTTTTTTTAATGCCAGCTTTGGCCGCGGCTTGTTACCGTGCGGTTCCGCAGCCGAGTTCCCGTTGGGGATGGGAGCACGTGTCGGCGTTTTCTATTGCACGGGTTGTTGCGCAATGTAAGCCCGTCATTTGTTCTAATAGGGAGACACGTGGGAACACGGTAGCGGAGACAATAACTCCATCTTGCTAGCTCTTTCGGTAGACTTTTAAAAAGGAATAGGTTCCCTCCGCAGTGACAGAATGCTTTTCTGGGCTGGTTCATGAGGCTGGCCACGCCTTAGGTTGCATGGAAGTGGTCAAAAACTCCAGTTCTTTGCAATTGTGCAGCGAACGTCGTCAAAATGTGTTCCAAAACACAACAGTTAATCCAGGTAACCGCAAATTACCGTGCCGATCACAATGCTCGGTGAGCGAACCAACAGCTTGCTGCTTCGTTGTATCTGTTTAGATAATGCTAATCCTTAACTTATTGGCCAAAGCTACATGTTCCTGTTTCAGTGTGCAGAATTTCGATGGATCTATTGGCAGAAACTGAATGTAATATCGTCTGCTGCTCAACACAACTAACCAGCTCACCAGTCTGTTGCGCATCATCGTCAACACTCGTAAAAACCGTCACCATCGGACTTCCAGCCGGTTGTAACTGTGACTCCACACGGGGGGGGGAGGGGGGAATAATGTCCAGCTGCATATTTCACAACTAGAAAATTTCAGTGTCACGTCAATATGTGCATAAAGGCTGTAAGATTTGAGGGTTTTTTTATTTGTTTATTTTTACAGTTTTTAAATGTGTTCACATGTCAAACCCTGTTACGGTTCTGGATTGGGCTAAATGACAATGTACGCGTTGATATTGTGTATTTTTTTCAAACTGTGTAAAGTTCTATTCTATGTAAAATAGTATTTTTCTATGACAATATTACTCTTCCAAAACATGGGGAGAAAATACAAAAACAAAAATTATAAAATGGAAAATAAAATGTATAACTTTGTTGTTGTTGTCATTTTTGATTTCTTTTTTTTTTTCATTTTCTATGAAACAAAGAGTGTACTGCTATACTTCTCTTTTCGAGAAGAGAAAAGGTGAAAAGCAAGAAAAAATAAAACGTCTAATTTTATGTTGGGTGAGTGAATTTGTGAGTTGTTTTTTTTTTGCATGTCTTTGTGGACTTTGATGGAACTGATACATAAATGCAGGCAGGATAAACTGTATAACTGACACTTTATCTGTAAATGTTTTCCAACCGGAATTGGGGACCTTGAGCAAGAGTCCATTTTACAGTAAAGGGAACCAGTTTTTAGTTTCCTCGTCACAGTATCCTGAGCTCTGCAGTAGAAGGAATGCGTCTAAAAAATGTCCCCTCGGGGATTAATAAAGTAACTACCTAACCTACCTAACCTAACCTTAAGGGGAGGCTGAAACATGTTCTAACAATGAGTTTGCTGTATATCTAGTGGCCTCCAAACTGTTTTACCTGATAAACCATCAGCTACTTTCAATGAGGTTCTTAAAATTACATAATCCTCCCCAAAAATTGTAAGATTTATCACAACTCTGGCAACAAATAAATCAGGATCACTTGAGCATCAACACAACAATACTGATTACCAAGATTAGAGGAACATGTCCATCAATCTGAGGAACACCTCTGGTTATTCTGTTCGGGACACCTGTTTGAATTCAAGCATAAGGGCATCATGCCATTAACCATTAAGTTGCCTCTGAACTCGCAAAAATTACAATATTTTTGGAGGACATGCTACACTTTGACTTTTTGATCGTATTTTGGACGACATGCCATACATATTACAGTATGACTTTTTTATCACTTTTTGTACAAGATTCTACAGTATGACTTTTTTTTTTGCTATTTTTGACATGCTATAGTATGACTTTTTAATGATAATTTGGACGACATGCTATAGTCTGACTTTTTTATCATATTTTGGACGACATGCTATAGTATGACTTTTTTTCATAATTTCAACGACATGCTATAGTATGACTTTTTAATGATATTTTGGACGACATGCTATAGTATGACTTTTTTTTCATAATTTCAACGACATGCTATAGTATGACTTTTTAATGATATTTTGGACGACATGCTATAGTATGACTTTTTTTTCATAATTTCAACGACATGCTATAGTATGACTTTTTTATCATATTTTGGACGACATGCTATAGTATGACTTTTTTTCAATTTTGCGGACGACATGCTTTAGTGTGATTTTTTTTTTTTCACAGTTCAGACGAAATGCTATAGTATGACTTGTTATCATATTTCGGACATTACTTTTTTTTTCATATTGTTAACGACATGCTGCTGTATGACTTTTTTTTTTAATATTTCGGACGACATGATTAATTTTGTCAGAAAACTGACCAATAACATAATAATCATCCATATAAATCAACACAGGAACCAAACAGAGCTCAGGCGGTTAACATTATTTGTTCACTACATTTGCACACTCCGTCTTTTGTCACGTGTGCGTGGAGTTGTTGGGCACGGGAGCACTACACACACTCATTTAGGTTAGGTTAGGTTAGGTAGTTACTTTATTAATCCCCGAGGGGACATTTGTTTCGCTACTTATTTTGTACTGTTTATTTTAGTATCTGTTTACGTGAGAAAGAGTGTGTTTGAGTGTGTGTATTAAACCCAGTTTAGATTTTCTTATGCTGGGTACAAATTGTGTTTACTTGGCATTTCCCCACCTGTGTGTGTGTTTGTGTGTGTTTGTGTGCTGTACAGTACACTCTGCTTCTGCTTCTGCTGACTTAATTATCCACAACAGTTTACTTTTATGTAACAGGTCCAACACACAACTCAAACGCAGAATCCACGCAGACATACGCGAGTGCACCGAAGCGAAGCGGTAATAAGCACGGAGGCAGTTTGGCAAACCAATGCACACGACTGTAAATGCACATGAAGCCACACGCACGAGTTTGCACGCAAAGAAGTGAAATATAAAGCCAGAAATTCTATCCAGGAAATGTATCACCGATTTTCCACCGGCAGTTGTGGACAGTTAATAAAACTAAAAGAGAGATCCAAAGGTGGAACAAACCAAGAACAATCATGTCTGATCTTAGAACATCACATAGTTGTTGTTGTTTTTTTAACAGCCACAAAGGAACACGTACTGAACAAGTGACAACACACAGAGTTACATGTAAAGCATCACTAGAGGTGTATCACCCGTCAACAGGGTAACGGTACGAAAACAGAGAGGGATGTCCATTGAAAAGAGCGAGGAACGAAGTCGTGGGGTCACGACTTCCTGCCGGAACAACAATTCTAAGGTGTTACGTGAACATTTTTATGTTAAACAGCTACTTCCCCACATTTCAAAAGGGAAACACTCGCACCCGTTGACTGATCGCTTACGGTTACTGCAACTTTCACAGATAGAAAATGAGGTGCAGTCTTACCGGTCAAGGGGGTCGTCTGAAGAAGGGTTTCGTTCCCTCGTCAGGGCGGAGGGATATTCACCGTCTTCTTCATCGAGGAGGGAAAATCCCAAAAAGTCCAAAGTGCCGCATCTTCACGGATCTCGAAAATCGAATGAAAACATCACAACAGATTAATTAACCGTAGGTCACATCAAATCACTGAGGGGTTTTTTTTCACATTCAAACTCAAACACTCAGAACGTCCAACTCGCTTTTGTGCAACTAAATTTCCCACTTTGTTTTTGCACTGATGAGTTTAACTTTATATTTCTTCATCACAGCAACAAAGAAGGAACTGCAGGACTTTTTCATCAATAGTTACTTCGCAGATTAAAGTTTTACATTCAAAACATATAGGCAGCTTTTTAAAAAGTTGAAAAAAAAAATAGCCAGTACAATAACAGTTAAATTCTGCTTCTTACATCATGTGTGAATAATATGAATGCAACAATATATATTTTGTGTTGTGAAATTGTGAATGGGAGTTTTATGCACATCCACTGATTATATCAACGCAGGACTTTTATTATTTAACCGAGCAGCTAACTAAGACTATGAAGTTATTGCTTCATACATAATTCACGTTTTAAACAGTTGTTGCTTCACGGCAAAAATAATTAACTTCATTAATTAATTAATAATTTTTCTAAAAAAAATTAAAAAAAAGAGAGAAAGACGGCCGCACTGATTTTCCAAATCATCCCTCTTGTTCTGCCTTCCCAGTTCCCGTCTCTTTCTATTTCGGACTTCAGAAGAAAAGGCGAAAGTAACATGAAACACTGGTTTAAAAAGACAAAAAAACAACAACACAGATTTGTTTGTTTTTTGCTCTTGTGTGAATGCCAAAAAACTGTCTGGAAGATGAACTGCAGAGCAAAAAATTCTCAAAAGAAAAAGTCTATTCTCGGAGCTGGCAGGCAGCGAATGGAAACGTTCGTGCTGGGTTTCTTTCTTTTTCTTTCTTTCTTTCTCCGGAGTGCCAGTTATTTAAAGCTCAAGCAGCATTAACATTCAGAGTCCTCCATGGCAGGTTCAAGAGACCAACCATCCCCATGTGCTTTTTTTTTTTGGGCTGAGTCACATGGGAGCAATAATCACGGTTTGTTTGTGTACAACGCTCTGGGGCAAAAAAGAAAAAGAAAAAAAAGAAGATCAATCAATTAAAGGCAGAAAACTTTGTGACTGAATTTGAACACTGCCTATAAGAAAAAAAAACAAAAAACAAAATTCTCTTGTCTTTCTGGATTACTTGTGAAGCCTGAACAGCGACATCTCTAACCAGTATGGTACTTATGAACATACTTTCATGGGAAAGAAAAAAAAAAGAAAAAAAGACTTCACGTAACCGCAGCTATTGAGGGAAAATTACAGTCTGGGAAAATTAGCTGCATTCGGTACCCAGCTTCTATTAATCATCAGCATGTCTGAGCCGTTAACCCCCCCCCTCCCCCCCCCCCCCTCGCTGTGAAGCGGATGTTTGGGTCAAAATATTCCATAAACTGAAGCTGCTTCTCAGAGGTACCATTGTTATGGAACAAGCATTATTTTTAAGTGTGTGGGGGGGGCGGGCGGGGGTGTGGGGTGGGGTTCTTTTTTTCCTACTTCTGTTTTTAGTACTTAGGGAACTTAGGTGAGTGTTTTCTGTGGTGCTTTATTTTTTTTTTGTTGGGTAAGCAGGCTGGATTGATGAGCCTACATGAAGGCAAAACAAACAAAACAAAACAAAAAAGCCCTTAACTTGGGATAAATTAAATTTTTACAGGGTGAAAGTTACAAAATGACTCACTCGCACAGTTCCCAGAGATGAGAAAGGGGGCTTTAGCTTCAGATTATTTAAAACACAACTCGGGATATAAGAACAAAAGCTGGCGTTAAGGACAAAGGAGCGCCTGCTTGTTGGCAGCCTGCCTCCCGAGAGGCTGCAATGAAGGGAACCAATCAGAAACCACCTGGGGCCAATCAACCAATCAAACTGCAGCAGCTCACCTGCAGCTCCGATCAGACACTGATGAGCTGCTCTGGACTTGATAACAGGAGAACAGGAAGAGAAAGACATCACACGAGCCGTGTTGTTTTAGGTAAAAAAAAAAAAAAAAAGAAGGGTTTATAAACGTCTATATGTTTAAAAAAATTTCAAAAAAAAGATGCCTTAATTAAGAGCCGCACAGACGACTAAGGTCAAAGTATGAGTTCCTGTGTCGCGTATTGTATATCGTTTTGGTTGTGCATGTGTAAAAGGATTTTTGTAGCCAGAAGACAAATAAAAGCTCAAACTCACATCCAGTCCGCTCTATTTAAAAAAAAACCAAAAAACAAGGAAGAGGTAGGATTACATTATTGGAGTCTGAAGATGTCTCAGAGCCAAAATGAAAAATACTGTCATAGTTCATCCTGAGAGAGATGTCAGACAGAAACCAGAGACCATCAAAAAAATAAAAATGAAGATTTCATCCTGGCGCAGATGTAAGATTACACCGCGGCAGGGATATTTTAAAGAAATTGTTCATACATGCCTTCTCATGAGCTTTTTCCCCCAATTTAGCTGTCACAGACCAAAACCCAGTAAAGTAGTAACTAGACGTCCAGAATAACACTGAACAAATTCCTGACCATATATGTCCTTACTTTGTGGGCAAAAACTATTTATTGTTTTTGTACGTGTTGGTAATTGCATGTTTCATGCATTCAGATTTTGTCTGCCAACAACCAAATTTTGTTTGGTTTGAAACTTCTTCGATCAGCACTGGACAACAGCCTGCTATCAAAGCGTGAAATATACCCGTCAGTCCGTTACAGCATACCGGTGTCAGTGTCACATTTTGATTTACGTGGAAAAGTCCACGCTTCCAAAACCAAAGGGCGTCAAAAGACAAAACGGTGATCGAATCCAAGTCGGGAATGAGGACGAGTGATGTTCGAGCCTGTGAGAAAGCAACAAAAAAAAATAGCGTCTTTCCATTAAGTTCCGTAGCTTATATAACGTATTTCACTTACTTAATGTACGTTAAGGAACGTTTCATTACTTTGCATAAAATGACTTATTTCAATCCAAACTCTTGATTTCTGCTCGGCCCATGACTGTCTTTTAACTGCGTATTACTTTTCACGGCTCGGCCGAGGCACACTGACACGATGCCCTCTTGTGGACTGACGGACGTATTACACGCTTCGGAGCGTTATCGGGTTACGTTGGAACAACTCTACAGTCACTTTTAGTCTAAAAAAAAAATCAATTCAACCTTCTAGGAACCTTCGAAGCTCTCTGCTTCATGATGATATCCAGCATTCGATTCCAGATGACAGATATCTTAATAACCGTCAAATTACAGCTGCCCCTCTTATTGTAATTGTCATGAAGATGTTTTCAACCCATTGGATTACTCCCACATATTTAAGGCTCGCTGGCAGCGGTGAATGTGCTGGAATGCGACCCCCCCCACCCCCCCACCCCGCGTTGGCTTGAATACCTTAAATCTTGTATTACAGGCTTTGAGGGATTAGAGTTTATTATGTTGTCAGGGGGGATTTAGGTACACGAGTCCCACGAGTTGGGAAATTGAACTCGAATGGAATGATGTGTGTAAAAAGAACAAAAAACCCACTGAACAGTAACCCAGACACACAAAACTCAGGCTTCCATTTTCTGAAGACAAATTTTTTATTAAGAAATAAAAAAAGTTTTACACCTTTGTAAAACCTGTTCAAACACATATTTTTTTTTTCTCCTTTTTTCTTCTTTTTTTTTTTCTGTAGCTTACAGGTTGGCCATAGAAATAAAAAATAAAACCTTTCAAATTCTTTTAAAAATGTTTTTTTCTTCAACAAGAATAAAAAAAAAACATTTTCCCATGTACATTCTCAAAAAAAGGAAGGGCTGGTATACGGTGTAATGCAGGAAAGACAAGAGGCGTTGTCATTGGAGACCGTGATCACAGCGAGCCTGACGACAGAGGAGTCGGGGGGGGGGGGGGGGGGGGATAAAGCAGGACTCAATTTCCCAGAACAGCAATCACATTCATCTTTTATGTAATTTGACTTTGAGTTGAAGCTAAAAAATAACCCCCAAAAAAAGATCTGTTTTGTTATTTGGTATCTTTTTGTTGTTGTTTTTTTCTAATTTGGAACCAAAGAATGACTTCAGATGAAGGATGCTACCAGGAAATAGAGCCCCGCTGAAAGAGTGACTTCAGTGATAAAACAGATGTTGCGTCACCTCAACATGTGGTCACATCTGTTTGATCTAACGCTGCATCTATTCACCGAAACAGATTTGGAATCCTGCGGATATGTTGGTGCTGTAGGCAAATGTGACGTTTGAAATCAGGCTATCTGTTCCCGTGTAGATGTCGTTGGTCGTTTGTTGTTGTTTTTTTTTCTGTTTCTTTGATAAAGCACTAAGGTTTGCAGGGGTTTGGCAGAGAGATGTAAGAATATCGAAATGTCTGAAGAAGCAGAATGTAGAAATTGCATACGAGGTTTTTGAAAGAAACGCCCACAATTGATATGGTGTCATTTGTTTGTTTTTGTTTTTATTATCGGATTCACCGGATCTTGTTGCCAAAGGGGCAGCTTTCCAGTAATTGTCCCAAATGATTTGTTCCATCACGAGCAAATTAAGACTAACGGGATACCGGTTAGATGGATGTTTGTAGTTTAGAATTGGTGGTGCGGTTTTGGAAAGCTGTCTTGATTTTTTTTTTTTTGAATTTATTAATTTTTTTTAGCAACAGAGCAGTAACGAGATAAGTATCGGCAGGCAGAACGACGGTGCGCTTAGTGGCAGTGTTGCTGTGTTTCATACCCCTCACAAACTCACAACTTAGTGCGTCACATTAAATAAAAAATATAGTATTTCGCTAAGAAATTCAGTTTGATGTGACGAAGTTTAATAATCGTTTTTAGTCTCAGTGCATTTCAAAACCACAAGATCTTTGATGGATAGTGGTTCGGTTTGGTTTAAGGTTTCCACATTGCAGCGCATTTTGTGGTTGATTTTTTTTTTTTTAATTAACTGGACCCTGAAGATTCAAATTTTTATTTTTCAACTATTCACAGGTCTTACTTCAAAGGTTAGTACCACCCCTTGGAAAAACAGCATGAAAAATAAAAGTATTCTACAAAGTATTGCACGTAACAAATCATAGCTTTTTTTTTTTTTGTTTGTTTTTTTTTTCTTTTTTTTTCTTTGATTGATAGTTGTACATGTTACTCCAATGACAGAGGTTTCAAATACACTATATTTGGAATACAAAAGGCAAATGTGACAGACACACAATTAAAAACAAGATAAAACAAGAAACTTTGCTGAATTCGACAAAACAAGATCAATAAAAATAAAAATAAACTAAATTGGGTTGTTTTTTTTTTTTGTTGAGGTTTTTTTTTCACGCTAAAAAATAAATCTTCAGAAACTTTTCACGTTCACCTCGCAGGGTGACTTTCACATTTCAACATTCGGCGGTAAAAACTTGTGCATCGCTAATGCTTCAATTCTCTTTCAAATTCATCATCTCTGAGAAAGAAATCGGTTAGCTACGGTTAACAGAAGGTGTACGTAGACTAACTGACGGGGAGTGTACGAAGGCAGAGGGGCTGATACATACTGTAAATACACACACAGAGGCAGAAGAAACCAATAAATGACTGCATTAGTTATTATTTCTGGTCCATGTTTCCCTGCCAGAAGAAGGATCTCGGCACTGGGGAAGATTTTTAGATTTTTTTTTTAAAGATTAGCCGTCTTTAAATCTATTTTCACGTCTGCTTTTTTACTCTTTGTAGCAGAAATTTCAATTTTTTTTTTTTTAACATCGCGATTGAAAGCTACTTCCTGAATTCCCAAAAGTCAAAACAAAATTGAAACAATTCAAATTGTGTTTTTGCATCTTAGAAATGATCAACCTCTTTTCCTGTCATCAGTATATATATATATATTTTTATTTTTTTTTTTTAATTTTTTTTTTTTTAACCTACAGTGCAAATATCCTTCAGTGGAGCCAAGAACCAGATCTGTACAAAAGTTTACGAATAAAACAAAGCTTTGTATCTGTATTAAAATGGGACGTCTGCAATGGGAGCTTAGCTGTACAAAGACGACTTATATAGGAAAAGTTGTATGAAAATAGATGTCTGCTGTGGATTTGGTTTCGCAAATCCCTTTTAATGATATCGACTACTTTATTCTATTTGAAGAAGTGTAATAAACGGACCCCAAAAAAAAAAAAATAATAATAATATGATAAAATCTTCCATGAAATGAGGCCCCCGCTTTCACGATTCACTTCCGATGTGACGTTGTTGGTCAAATTCCTCCAATGCGCGCGTACTACCACTGGATGCGTGCGCGGGTGGTCTTGATCGGTTTCAACGCGTCTTGCTTTTTTTTTTTTGGAGAGAACAAAGGCAGACTGTTGTTTCGACAGTGTTCTGATATTTTCACAGGAAAGGCCTTCTGACAACCCTGATTTAAAAAAGATGGCAGTGTTGGTTATTTCCTTTTTTTTTTTCTTTCGGCCTCATCGCTCGATATGAAATCCAAATTATGCAAATGAGGCGCAACAAAAACTCGCTCCAACTCCCTCTCGTCTCGTGTTTTTTTTTTTGCTTTTGGAAAAAAAAAACAACAACAGGCATTGAAGGTGTTTTTGATTTTTTTTTTTTCAATTCCGTGTGACAAAGAACTGAACTAACGGCCTTTCAGTCTGGATCTCCGTTCGCTCTCAGTTAGACGTTGAATTTTTCGGGGATTAACGCAGCTACACGGTAGACGGAAGCACTACAGAGAAGGTCCTGAGCGGATGGTCGCCGGTGACGCACACACACACACATGGGAAACCCCTCGTTACACATATCTAGAGTGAACGTAACAGCTGTAGCGTTAGTCTGCTCTCGGTTCGCTGACGGTTCACGGCGTCAGTTGTTATGGCCCCTCGTTGGTGTAATGAATGTAATGTAGTTTTGTCGTAATGATTGCTTTTAAAATGATTTAAAAAAAAAAATAATAAAAGAGTAAAAAAAAAAACAAAGACAAAATCACAAAAAGAAAATCAAAAATCAGCCGGAGCCGAGGATTACAGAGACGGTGAAACGTATCGATGGGCACGTTTCCACGGCGACCGGTGAGCAACAGAGTTTGGGGTTTTAATAGCGGCCGTGTCAACCTGTCAAAGGGCGCGTCACAATTTGAAGGTTAACTTGTGTTGATACTTAATGTTCTGTCTTCATTTGTTGTTTCTGGTTGGGATGAATTTGGTCAATAAAAAAAAAAATCGTACAGTCCGACTTTATACCACACGTTGTTTTTGTTTTTTTAAAGTGTTATTTAAAGGTTGCAAATGGCATTTTATTTACTGTCGCATAATCATTCTGATGATCCTAAAAAAAATAAAAGACAAGACAATTTCCTAGTATAATAACAGAACAAAAAAAAAACACAAAAAAAAGTGCAAAGATTTTAGAATCGGCACTTTTTTTTCCCATTTGGTTTCTTTGCTGTTTGGTTGACAGGAGGCCCTTCAAGCTCTTCAAGCAACACGGCGGCCGTGGAAGAAAAAAAAAAACAACCAAACTCGTGTCAGTCACCGACCGGTGCGTCTGCGGCCAGTTGCCACATTTAGGAGCGTCTGGAAAGGAGCCTCGACGCTCGGACGAGGCGACCGCCCGACGTTGGCTGGTTTGTTGGCGGTGTCGCCCAACCGGCGGTCGCTTTTGAGTCACCGCCCTGAGTGACGTGTTGTTTGACCGCCGGCTACGTCGCCCTTTCTGGCTGAATCTATCCAAATTAAAATACTGTCTCCTGGTATTTACAGAAGAGGAAAAAAAAAAAAAAGAAAAGCTGTGAACCCTCCCCAACACCTACAAACTTACAGATGGAGCCATTGTAGAATTCCCATTTTTTTTTTTTTTTTTTTTAACTGTACATCGAAACTACTCGTTGAACAATTAACCCACGCCTCGCACAAGAGAGAATAATTCTTTTTTTTTTTTTTTTTTTAAATCGGCTGCATTGTTTTGTCGGTGCGATGCCAGAGACCGAAATGTCATCAGAACCGAGAGATGTAGAATGAGGACGTTACTACAATGGCTGCCACCGTAAATGTACGATTTTTGTATAATAGCTTAGTATTTTCACCAGATGAAAGAAGTGTTCCTTCTTCTATGTAAAACTATAGCAATTCAATAGTGAATACCAATAACATTAATTAAAAAAAAAAGAAAGAAAGAAATAAAAAAAATAAAAATCTAAACATTGCCAGAGGAAACGACTAATAATAACGTAACTTCCTCTGCAGAAAAGAAAACAGATCCAATCCAAAAAAAAAAAAAAAAAAAAAATGTTTTAAGCCAAGAGTGCCTAGTGCAGTCACTAATGTACTGTAAACTGGTCTAGGACAGAGAAAGATAGATAAAGAGATAGATATAGATAGACTGATTAGCTACTACTGTACAGTACGCCACAGACAACACACTCAAGGGTTCAAACCTCCACACTTCAAATCCTTTCAGATACGTCTCTCTCTCTCTCTCTCTCTCTCTCTCTCTCTCTCTCTCTTTGTGCAGGAGCGGGTTTTATTATTTTTTTTCCTCGGTGCAGTCTCAGTGCTAGTTTTCTCTGAGTTTAAGACTACGGGGAGGCGGGATGTATTTGAGCTAAGGTGCGTTTATTAAAACCACGATTCTGGTTTTAAGGGTCATCAGCTGTCAACAATACATTTTCGGATTCTTTTTTTTTTTTCTTTTTTTTTGTATCTGCAAAGGGAATTGGTTTTGTGCATCGGGTGGTCAATTTTCAGCATGCTCACCGTTACCAAATCTGGTCATTGTTTATCGGGGCGGGACGAAAAAAAAAAAAAAAGGACATCAGCACTTAACTCTGGGCGGCTGGATTTTGGGAGTTTTGATTTGTCATGTTTTGTGTGTCCAGGTATGACACTAGATTAAAAAGAAAACCAATTTACAGGATGTAAAATTAGCCACATTTTAAAATCTATTTTATGTTTTTTTTTTTTTCCAATAAAAAAAAGAAGAAAATCATACAATTTCTGCATGGGGGGGCGGGGGGGGTGTAAAAAGCTAGTTATACCTCTAGTGCCTCAGTCTTTCACCTTCATCAGGGGCTCTTCTGAACATAGTGGAACAGAACAAGCCAAAGCTGAACCCTATGGCACATGACCTTCGCAAGTATTCCCCAAAATATCTTGTTTTTGGTAATCTATGACCAATGTTGGGGAAACGCTATTTTTATAATGTGGCTACAAAAGGCTTTTTGATTCCAAGACTCAATAACCATTTTCTTCCTTTTTTTTTTTTTTTTTTTTTTTTTTTTTTTTTTTTTTTTAAGAACAATGGCTGATTATCTGCAAAAGCAGCTGGTGGAGCAAACAGAAAATCAACCAGCATATGACCAGAGGGCTGGTGCCAAATCGGCCACGCTGCCTTTAAACAAGACAGCAGTGGGACGCCGAGTCACATGAAAACTGTTAATAGGAAAAAAAAAAAAAAAAAAAGAAAAAACAGCTGGTGAGTAATTCAGAAATAGATTTGAAATGTGATTGCTCCCCTCTTTAGAAAAACCACCGACAGCGAACTACTTCCGAAGTATTCCTAAAAGATTTGAAACGTGAACTTCTTTTTTCTTTGTGTTTTTTTTTCTCCATTAAAACCCTTATCAGTCCACCAGAAAGACATAGACAGACAAAAGCTAGCTAGCTTCAGAAGCATTTTCAGAGGACACGAGAGGAGAGGAGAGCGATCTCATGGAGAGCCTCCGCCTCATTCCTTTACATCATGGTTTCTACGATGGTGTGGGTGGGGGCCTTCATCAGCAGACCCTTGTTCCCGTTGGGGTCCAGCGGGTAGGCGAGTGGTCCGCGGTGGTTGGCGGGACGGGAGCTGGCCCCGCCGCGGACCGGGGCGGCCACCGCCTTGATCCTCTGCAAGTGGGGGGAGGGAGAGGGAGGAGGTGGTGGTGGTGGTGGTGGAGGAGGGGTGGGGGGGAGTTTAAAGAAAGGTGGAAACAAAGCGAGAAAAAAGAAAGAAAAAAAAAAAGGAGAAGCAAAAGCGGAAAGACAACGGAAGCGAAAGCGTTAGAATTACAAAGTTTTGGCTTAAAAAGTGGATTTAAAAAAACAACTACATTTAATCTACATTGATTATAAATTCCTTCACTGATGTGACCCGGCCTTCAAAAAAAAAACAACAAAAAAAAAAACCCGAATTTGATGGTCGAACCACCCACCTCGATGAGCGGCCCGTCAGATCGGATGATCTTGATGACGACCACCATGGGGATGCAGATCATGGAGGCCAACGCCAGAGTCCAACCTATTCCGATGGCCCAGTCAGGATACCGGTACACCTTGTTGTACGTCAACGGCATGTACTTGACCAAGGAGAAGATGAAGCAGCTCTGGAAGAGGAAGAATGAGGAGACAACCGCTTACATGCAAAATTCCATTTTGAACATTTTTTGTTTTGTTTTTGGTCATTTGGCAAAAAATATACACGTTGGCTGTAATACGGACGTAACGTGCTGATGGAAGACGGCCCCTTACCATGCACAGTAAAGGAGTGATAACAGTCCAGCTCCATTTCATCCAAGGATTTGGTCTGTAGCCAATCATGTCCTCAACCGCATCATAGAAATTATCAACGCCTGGGAAGACAACAACAAAATACTTATATGTAAAATACTTCTGCGCTACTTAGTTCACAGCAACTAATAAGCAAAGGCAGGATTTGATGTGTCGCATTTCATGTTTTTTTTTGTTTTTTTTACAAGGATGGAAAAATTGTCCAAAACTAAACTTTGCTGAACTGTCGATAACTGAAAAAAATGGAGTTGCTATGTGATTCAAATTCCCTGCATGAACAGAATGGATATGGCCAAGCTCAACTGGGGATTGTTGCCATTCGTTGCGTCCTAATGGGTTATAGACCTTTGGGCTAGGGATGGGTACCATTCAGAAATGTTCAATACCGGTACCAATACTTTGAATTCGATACCGTTTCCTAAACAAACACTTTTTTCCAATTCCAATTTCATAAAATCCCTTTTTTAAGAGAAAGAAAATGAAATTTACGATGCAAATCTTTAGCTTTTCGTGCATTTCAGAGGGAAGAGTTGGTCGTTTTCTGTAGTCACGATGAACAGATTTCGCCTAAACGCCTCGCATGGAAGCTATTGGTTGACAATATAATTTACCAAAAGCTCCCTAAACGCACCAGTCTACATTCATCCACTCTGAGAGACTACAGATACAGAAATCACAGCATATGCAGTAGACTTGTTATTGTCCAAAAACATAGTATATATATATTGATATATATATATATACTTAAATTCAGCAAATGAATCGGTACTCACCATAAACCCAGGCAACAGCTATACATTCAAAGAATGCCACCCACAGAAGGCACACACCGCTCGCTGCATAGTAGTCAAACAGCTGGAAAACATACATGCCACCCTGCACAAAGACAAAAAGAAAACAGAGGTTTAAAAGTTATTGTTTTTTTTATCCCTCGGGTACATTTCAGTTCCTCTTTGAAGACACTTAAATATCAGGAACTGTACATCTGTAGTCTGCGTTCTTGTGGCTTCAAGTGGATGCAGTTTTAAAACAGGAAGGTGGTTCGTAAAAGATTATAAACTATACTTGTCTTTAAGCATTCCAGATCTATAAATATTTTAAAAAGTGAGCAGCTGACATGTCCACACGTGACGAGGCCACTCTGTGCGTCCCTCATGTGTGCGTCCAATGTAAAAAAAAAAAAACAATCATGGGAATCCTAAACTTGAACCAGGCCACTGCAGCCATAAAAAGATGTTGTCATGGGAACAACAGAGGGGGCGATGAGGGAGGGGGGGGGGGGCAGACGGCTGTATGTTTTGTGAGAATAGAGGTTGTTTGAGAGGAAGCAGGAGGACAGAAGATAGACGGTGATGTACCTCTGAGAAAAAAAAAAGAGGGTTGGTTGTGAGATTCAGTGGAAAAATTGGAAGGCATTTGAGTTTGTTTTTTTGACCAGGAATAGAGCTTTTATTTAAAAGGTCTAATTTGATTCCTTGTGTAATTTCCCATATTTGATCCTGTTTTAAATTGGATTTTTTTTTTTTTTTTTTTTTTTTTTTTTTTACCAGGATAACAAGTGAAGAGAAACTGGCTGTTATCCATTTAGATTCTGTTCAACAGAAAGAAAAAAAGGGAACTTTGTGGTGAAGAGAAGTGGCGACAACCATGTTCAAATAAAGACAGAGTTGCAGAAATGACCAGCATAGCAAATATATTATAAAAAAAATAAATAAATAAATAAATTAAAAAAAGATACTACTCATTCTAACTGTATTGAACATACAGGTACCCTGCATTTCCCATTAAAGGTGCAAAGTCACTGAGAGCTCATGTATCTGCTATTTAGTGAAATATTCAGGCCCATTAAAAAACATTATTTGAGATGTCAGTTAAAGTACCATTTGTCCAGACTTTAGGTTCTTCTTATATAACTCGTACAGAAACAGTTAGGAACATACGGCGAAATATTAGCGGTCCGTCTCTTACGGAAGTTGTTGCTATGAAACCGTCGGTCAATCAGATGTTTTGCAGCTCGTGTGGATTCGAGCAGAATTACGCGTCAATTGAGGGTTTTAGTGCTGAATTTTGAAAAGCCTCCACTTCCTGTACTGGCCTCAGGCTTTCACTTAAAAAGGTCGAGATTTCCAAGGCTCAATGAAAACCTCTCGTCGTATCGTGAAAAGTTCAAGCGTAACATAAAAAAAAAAGGCACTAATGGCTCCCTGGTATGGCTGAGAGGTACATTTTTACTGGAAATGGAGCCAACGTGCACAATACCAGAGCCCTGGTCTATTACACTCGTAGTAGTTGACAGGCCAAAATGTCAGCAGTGAGAAAGGGTCTCTTGGTACACGTCAAAATGATGCGTCTTTGTATAATTTACAGGAAAGGAAACTGTCAGCGGTTCAATTTAGAAGTCGGTGAGAAGCTTAAAAAAACCACAAAAAAAAAAAACCAACAACCAAAAAACAACCGAGGTGATGCGGAAAGAAAAGAGAGGAACACTAAAGACAAGTCAAAAACCAAAAAAGGGAAGATGGAAGCAAACGAGAGGATGAGAAGGAGAAAGAAAGAAAAAAAAAAAAAAGGTAACGTGATGAAAAGCTCGAAATAAGACAGATTTAGGAGAGGAGGGAGGAAGCAAAAAGATTTGGAGGAGCTATATCAAGTCTACTGTGTCTATTAATACCGGAGGAGGAGAAGGGAAGTTCTCATGACTTGACAGCATAAATAGTCCCCCGTCATCCCTCCAGGGATGGACACTAATAGCTGTCTGAACACGCTTGGTCCTGGTGAATTGAACTGCGGGGGGGGGAGGGGGGGTGCCTGAAATGAGTTCAGGACATGTCTCTACTGGAAAAAATACCAGGAATGTCGTGATAGACGGTCATTTCCGAAGTTGTTGTTTTTTTTTGTCGCACTAAAAACCACGAGGAGTTCATTATTTTTACATTTAGTTTTCTATTTGTATTTGTGTCCCGGTGGCGATTTACAGCCACAATTTTCCTTTTAGGTTTTTTTTTTGCCCCCCCCCCCCCCTCTTTTTTTTTCACGGTGTGGTTACCTTGGTAACCATGGTGAGTCCAAGCAGGTAGCTGATGCAGCAGATGATAGCGATGAAGATCTCTCTGCGGTAACCCTTCCTTAGGAAGGACGGATACAGATCCACCAGTGATGTGATCTGCCCTTCCACCTCCACAAACTGCCGGGGGAGAAAAAAACAAACAAAGAGACACAGATGACAACACGACCTGCTGCTTTTTTTTTTTTTTTTTTTTATCCTCGCAAAAACCATCTGTTTTTACATCTACTGCTTCTGATCCTTTTAGTTCACCTTTTGTAAAAAAAAAATAAAAAATAAATAAAGCATCACAGACCACCTGCGTGGTTAAATACAGGATGAAATTTGACTGTTTTCACTTCACAGATTTCTTTTAGGGTATTGAAGTCCTGAGTTGTCGCTGCAGTCACTTCGGCTGTGAGCTCCCATGCTCATTTTTCAGGATGCCTGTGCTTCTCGCTCGAAACAGCGGCGCTGTTGACTACAAGTAGACTCGTGAAGTTGAGACTTTGAGATTTGTTTCGTGCAAATTTTCGCGCTACGACTGACAATTCGCGAGACCCCTTTGAAAAGGCTTCAGGAAGACTGTGGCATATAAAGCAACGAGCCTTGGAGAGTTTTTGAGTGGCGTTTGCATTTCCAAGGGGCGGAGCCTCACCGTCCAAAATCGGAAAACAATAAAAAGGTGCGTCGTGGTCGCGCGAGCGCGCCACCTAATGGCTTTTTCTTTGATATTTGCGGGTTTTGGTCACCGCGAATTCTTCGGTCAACACCGAGTTATACTGTGACACTCCGAGACGCACCCACGATCGGACAAGACAATCGGAGGTGTTCGGAGAGCGAGAGCTCCGGGCGACACGAGGTGGACTAACTTTGAAGGTCACGGCAGACAGGTGTAAATCAGGTGTGTTTTTCTGTTTAGTTTCTGAAATGTTTTTAATCACACGCCAAATGTCATCTCGGCATATTGGTTTTTCTAACCGATTGTTTTCATTCACATTTGAAGAATTAGTTTGCCTAAAAAAACGGGATTATAATTTCAAAACATAAAATGAGCTGCAGCACCCGCGTCGCCTGCTTTCTACCGTCGGCCAAATGGGCGGTCGAGCGTTTTTGTCTACGGGCGCCTTGAAAAACGAGCCGTTTTCAAACACCCGCGATCGTTATCGGCGTTTCGTTTAGGTCGTAGCTAGCCTGCAGCTCGAGCCGCCGCCGCCCCCGCCGCCGCCGCCGCCCCCCTCGGGTGCGAAAAAAGTTCCTGCTCTGGCTTACCTGACTGTCGAGGCCAAGCAGAAGCAGCATAACGAAGAAGAGGATCGCCCAGACTGTAGGAAAAGGCATCATGGTAACAGCCTTGGGGTAGGCGATGAACGCCAGGCCTGGACCTGCAGAGGAGTGGGGTAAGGGAGGGTGGAGGGGGGTTGGTAGAGAGCAAACAGAGGGAGAGAGGGGTGGGAGGGGGTGGGGTGGGGGAGGGGAAACATTAGTATCACATGATAAGCTCATCTGATCTGCATCCCTGTGGGCGAAACAAAAGCAGCCCCAGACAACGGAGACGCAGAACAAGATATAAAAATATCAAATTAATAATAATCAAATTTCTGGCTATAACACTGGGAACATATGTTCTATGTGTAGTATGTGTCAGTATAAAAAGCTAGCTGCTGTCACAAGACATGTACTGAAAATATATGTAATGCATATCTTTACTTACCTCTCACTTACAAAACATTATGACAGATTACTAACTGTATGCACCCACCACAAAACACAATTTACATTTATAAAAAGACACATCTTAGAATATTACAATAATAGAAAACAAGGATAATAAAAAACAAACTTGTAGAGTATAATAATAAAATGTACATTTTTTTTTCTGAGTATGGTGTAACTGCATCTCTGTGGAAGTAAGTCATGACAGAAATTTAAGAAAAAAACATTTTGTAAATAGATGTATGTGCAGTACGTAATGCGTGTAAATGTGTTGTGTGAAGTTCAGTTACCAAAAAATAAAAGACCACCGTAAATACTGTAGCAATTATATGAAAAGTTTTAACCTGCTTAAGGTGTGCTTGATTCACTTTTCTACTGCTACTAAAAGGTAAACCAAGCACATCTTTTGTTTCTCAAGTAATTTCAGTGCGTCAACACCTACGTCACTCGAGCCATTTTGCATCCCCGACTTGACAAGGGTCTGAACCCTTTTCAAATGAGGAATGCAAAATGACCGTTGCAAAACAGCAGCAGATGCAAACTGAGTGGTCAAATGAACGCAAAGGCTTAAATTTGGTTTGTTTTCTTTTGTTTTTTTTTAATGAGGTCTAATTTAACGTTGATGTTACATTGGGAACTGTAAAACAGAAGTCAAGGAACAAGGAAGCAGCCATAACAGCAAAACAGCATTGCAGCTGGTAGCAAGATATGTCAATGTGTTCCATTTTTTTTTTTTTTGTGGCAAATTATGACAAGGCATCCAACCAAACACCGCGTTGACTCCAAAAAAAGGACAAAAAAAAAAAGTTACGACTTCCAGTCTCGAGAGGGAAAATGCTAGCAGAACGTTATGAAAATCACGTCATTACTGGACCGTGCAAAATACGAAAAAAATTACAAACAAAAAAAAAATCTACATTTTAAATTCAAGTCCAAGCACATTTTTTTTTTTAGATGCCGTAGCATGTGCGTGTGCTTATCTTGCACTTTTGAAAACACACTATAGTCCCTCTGTTTAAATAATCAGCATAAAATGCGCTCATCTGTCGAGGACATCCGGCTCAAGCAGTCGCAGTTAAAGCAGACGTACTTGGTGATGCGCTCCTGACATTTCCATAACCCCGCTTGCCTGGTTGGGCTTGTTTACCAAGCTAAAAGTTTGGAATAAATGTCTACACGACCTGCCTTGTTGATAGACTCACAACACTTTTCTAAAAGGTTGGGGGGGGGGGGGGGGGGGGGGAATCTACCTCTTCGCTGGTATCAAGGGTTTGATGTGCCTCGGTTTGCAAATCCGCCGGGCTCTGGTCTACCTACTCTTCCATTCCAGTTACCAAGCATCAGCCCACTCGCCAAACAACACCGACATTGGACAATTCTGCCAAACCTCACCGTGAAGTCGGCGCTGCAGAACTGTGCAATATTTGTATCGACTGGGCTGGCAGCACGGGGAAGCTTTTCAAGGTAACACACTGTGCCAACCTGGTTGATCTTTGGAGTATTCCATGAAGCCTGGGTTTCACAAAAAGCACCCGATGCTGACAATATGTTTGTTTAAATCTGAAGTTTTTCAAGTTTGTGTCTCATTTGGAGGTCAAACAAAATGCCTTCTGTCTGGAGCCTGGAGAGTATAATCACAAAAATAAAAAATAAAATAAAAGAGGGAGAATCTTTCCAAGCTAGCTCGAAAAGTTAGTTCTCCAAAAATTATCTTTCAATTCTGTTTGTGTGTTAACACGTTGGTTTGAGGACAACTTGTACTTTTTACAGGATGAGTCATCAACCGTTTGCTTTTGGATATGAAAAACAAGCATAAATGAAATCCTTGTGAGATTCTGTTAGAAAACCCAGGCATGACTTCCACAGTAAGCTGGTCTAACCTTGAAAAAAAACAAACAAAGTTGTACTGTCATTAGGCTCCAGTAATACTGTATAGTACAAGAGATATACTGTAAGTCCATGGAAAATATTTTGGCACTTATGGCTGCATTAAAGCTTTTTTCCAAACGACCTCAATCTCATTTGGCTAAGAAAAAAAGACGAAACTTTCAAAACTGAGGAACCAACTTTTCTTTCTTTGGTTTTTAAAAAAACCAAAACATTTTGGGGTTTATTAAATGACTAAATCTGATGGCTGTGAACCCCTGTGGACAGATGGGACAAAACAGATAGAGTTGCTAGTTCTGAATGCTAGAATTAAAAAAAAATGTATACAAAAAAAGACAAAACAAACTAGAAACAGCTGCTAACTACCAAATGCCAATGTTTCAATCAAAAGTTCAGGAGCCACAACAATGGTGACGTCAGTTTGTCCTGTATAGAAAAGGAACATCTCAGAACCAAAAAAAAAACTGACAGCCTTTTTAAGCCACAATAAACACTGTACAGTACTAAAAATTTTCAAGGTGTGTCTGTAAAAAAAAAAAAAGAAAAAAAAAAGCACAATCGATGTCCCGGTGTCTCTCCCTTGGCCCCAACTTGCTTAATTTGAATAAAAGCGCCAACAAACCGACCTAAATATGTCAACAGTTCCTCACATTCTGCTTTTGTCAAGGAGTGTTTGATTGCGGAAGCTTCCATATTCCGATGCCGTCATTTGTCATTGTTCATGGGGAATCCATTCAATTCAAAATCACAACTCAGTTCGAAAAATTTAAGGTGTAGGGCTAAATTCTCTTTTTGGGTTTCGTTGCTGTTTTTTTTTTTTTTTTTTTTCCTTCATAATTTACTTTTGTTGTTTTAATTGGTTAACCAAGGAAGCAGCGCCCACCATCACTGCCGCCTTTACAGAACCCCTCGTACCTGACTCTGCCACATCAGCAATGTCCACCCCTTGCTCTTGTGCCATGAAGCCCAGGACGGAAAATATTGCGAAGCCAGACACAAAACTGGTACCACTGTTGAGGGCTCCCAGCAGCAAACAGTCCCTATGTCACACATATGTCATGAGGAGGATTTGTTAATGAACACACAAGGATCCCTTAACCCCCCCGCCCCCCCTCCCCTCTCCGCCCCCCGCCCCCCCTCCTACCACTAAAGCCACCCCCACACTGAAAACTGAGGTCTCACCTGTAGCAGTTGTATTTGTACTTGTTGTAGCTCCCCAAGGACGTCATGGCGCCCAAACAGATGGCGTAGGAGAAGAAGATCTGGGTGCCGGCGTCGATCCACACCTGCCAAAGTAGAGGAGGGGGGGAGGGGGGAGGGGAAGGGGGGAGGGGGACAGAAAGGCTGAGGCCTGCTGATGAGGGGATGTACATGATTTTGCATAATGCAAAGCGATGGGGAGGCAGAAACTGGGTAGCTGCACCGTGTTCACGTGACGGCTAATCTTCAAAATCCCTTCTTAAAAACTTACCGGAGACGCCTCGCTTTTCTGTCTTATTTGACATTTAAATAGCTTTCTGTGCCAGTTTTTCAACCACTAATCCTTCCATTGTTCAGTTACAAATAAAAAATAAAAATACCGCGTCGCGTTTGTTTTCGGTCGGTTTCAAATGACGTATCGCATACTCGACTGTACGGCTAAAAAAAAAATAAAAAATAAAAAAAAAAAGGCTACATGAGGAGCTCTGCGAAGGTTGTTGTTTTTGCTCGTGCAGCGCAGGGTGTCACCTACCTCTGGGTCCTTCAGGCGAGTGAGGTTGGGATACAGGTAGAACTTGATGCCCTCAGAAGCACCTGGCAGAGTCACGCCACGAATCAACAGCACGATGAGCATGATGAACGGGAACGTGGCCGTGATGTAGACCACCTGTAGGGGGGGGGGGGGGGGGGGGGGGGGGCGCCGACACAGAAAGGCAAGGTCACACATTTTGGAAACCAAAATTTGAATTATTCCACAAGGAACATATAATTATTCGCTGTTAGTTCCCGCTCGTCTTCAAAACGGCCACATTCATTTGTTATTTGGCCAACTACCAAATATCTTCGGTGTCATTACGGCAAACATGTTTGACAAATGTGTGAACGCTGGGAGTTATTTTTGGAACGAAACAAACAACAGACCACAGGCTGTCCCTTTAAACCGATAGCGGCGTATTACTATCCGTTATGTGGAAAGCTGTGACCACACTTGGCCTTTTAGGAGTGACTTTATTACCAGAGTTACAGCTTGGAACAACCCGAAAGCATAAATCAGGGCAGACCGATCAATAGGAGAGTGTTGAGGCTATAAAAAGAGCAGTCTGGGATTGATCGCCTCTGGTTCTTGAGGTGAGTTGTTGTTGTTGTTGGTGCTGCTGTAAGCAGTAATTTAACATGGTGTGTTATGTTCCCCCGCAAATGTTTACCCAGAGTATACAAAAAGGTAAACAACGGCGGAAATCGGGGGACGTAATGCTGGAAATGCAAAGGCACAGAGGCGAAAAGATGAGGCCGTTACAAAGAAGCTTAACGCCCGACGAAAAATGAACTTCCACGACCTCTGACGTTTTCCGTCAACAAACAAATCGCGAACTGGAGGCTTCCAGAAAAATGGGGAGTTCTGGACGTCGTGAGTTCCACAAGAGGGCAGCGTTCATATGTGCACGGTGAGATTGCAGCGATTGTATAAACACCGTATACATTTGCACGAGTTCAGAGTCCCCAAAATTTGAAGCATATTTCTTGATAGTGTAGAATTATCCAACATCGATTTGTCGCAGTTAAAATAGGTCCCGATCCGTGTTTCAGGCAATATAAGGCGCGATCAGAGAGATTACAGGAAAGTAATGTAAACGTGGCGAGTGGAAGCGATAATTTTTCGCGAGTAAATACTCCAAACTTACATCACTTTAGCGACACCAGCACTTATGCGTTACGCACGTTTTTCCGAGCAGCGGTAATTGTGCCCGTTTGACCACAAATAAATATGGAATTAAGACCTCAAAACCAGGCAAAGCACATATTTCACCACTTTCACCAACCAGGCCTTTTGAAATAATAATTTAAAAAAAAAAAACCTGAATGTGCGAACACTGCCCTCATTGTTCTTTTTGTCAGACCACAGCAAATAAAATCATATGAGCATCACCTCTGTCATGATTTGTTTTTGCTGTGATACAGTAACGATAAACGCGAACAAGTCGGCTCTTGTATTCGTTTTTTTTATTTTTTTTCGCGAGTTCAAGAGGTACGCAACCTCGTTTCCCCTTTTGAAATAAACGTTGCCAAAAAACGCAACCGGCGACGTAGCAATGAATATGGGACGACATGTGAACGTATTTACCTTTCCAGTGGATTTGACCCCCTTCCAGATGCAGAAGAAGCAGATGACCCAGACCAGCAGTAAACACAGGGCCAAGTCCCATTTGACAGGACCTATATCCTCGATACCGTTGGTGATACCCAGCACATTATGTCTGCAACACACACAAAAACAAGCTCTGTCGGTCTACCATCTAACCTGCACAATTGGTTTTATTTTTCAAAGGCATCGTACCTTGACTACATTTTTCACGTGTGTGGGGTTGTTTTAAAAAAAAAAAAAAAACATTTTTTTTTTTTTTATGTAACTTACTCCCAGAACTCGGTGACGGGGGAGGTGAAGTTGGAGGCGTTGGCAGCCACCCAAAGGGATTTGTTCTTGCGGTAGGTGTCCTCGATGCAGCGATCGGTGTTCCAGGGCTGCTTGCATTTGGCCCAGGGCAACTCTGGCTGGAAACACTGCGATTGGGAAAATAAAGAAAAAGAAGAGTTATGTTCTGTTATTTTCCTGTACGAACTTGCACCCACGCATCTACATCAGTTCCATTTAAAAAGGTTCGGTGCGTGGGAGGGTTTCGAGGGTAATGCGTTGGCCAGAAATGGAACATAGTGTTCGTAAACACGCTTTTAATTGGCGTGAAATCATGAGACCGTAGGAATTTATTTTCTCTTGTGTTGCCCTCAAAATGAGTTCTTCGTCTCCAACGTCGGAAAGCAGGGCCCAGAAGGGGACTAAACTAAACCCTGGCTGCAGTCGGGGCCTTTCGGGCGTTCAGTCTGTTGCAATCTGCAACCTGACCACTAGATGTCACTAAACCCTAGAAACTGCTCCTTTAAAAGGTCTTTTTTTTTTTTTAAGCTTTGGAACTGAAGTTATATTCATGCGCTGGTAGGAAATTGTGATATTTTTTTTTCATTGGCTCCTCATGTTAGCTAATCCCGAACATTGCAAGGCGGGATTTTTGAGTTTCTATAATGCTGACATCCCAGTTAAGACAGTCCTTAGAGGTGTCAAGAATCAGTCCGCCCTGCCCTGACAAAAGTCCCTCACTATCTTGTAATTATATAAAATGTAAGTGAGCTATCAGATTAAATTTTTTTGTATTTTTTTTTTTTCAATGTCATCGTTTGTTTTTTTCCCCAAACCCACCTGGAACAGGTAGTAGAGTCCCCAGGCCAGGATGACGATGTAGTAGATATTCAGCAAGGACACGATCACAATGGAGGCGTAACCAATACCTGGGTGAGAGAGGTCAAAGGTTAGAGGGGTGAGATATCACATCGATCACAATAATATTGGTATCATTTTTACGACAACAAAATTCACATCTTTAGTTTTCACTGGATATCTGCGGAACAGTTAATACAGACGCATAAAATTACAACGTAAATTTTTCTTAGTATTTTTCTTATGTAATCAAGAATATTTTTAGCCAAGAAATACCCTAATATATTATGATATTATTATTAATGAGTCATATCGCCCTCCCCAGGTCAAGGTTATATTGCAGTTTGATCGACCTTTGTGGTGACAGTTCATTTTCAGCAGCAGCTAGAATTTTTTTTTATCATTTTGCTTTTTGTTAACTGATATTAAACAATTTTATATAACAATAACCTTTTGGGCCCGGGGAGGGGGGAGGGGGGGGCATAAAACAAAACTCTGATCCAAGACATTTGTTCCTCTTGTGAAAGGGACATTTTCAGCTTCCTTTTATGGGGCCCCACAGTTTTCACCACATTAGTCTCAATAGCATTGTGTGTGTAAGAGGAATGTGCTCAAGTGCTGCATTCTGATTGGCCAGAAAACAGGATGCAGTCAGTTCCTGGTAAAAACAACTGTCACGTTAGCTGAAGTAAAAAACAAAGACAAAAAGTTGTGTGTCGACTCTGAACCTTCACCATTAATTACATATTGTAATCACCTGAATCACCTTTGATTAATCCAACAGAACTGTATTTAGACAAATATCGAAGAGGGAAATGGGTGTAAAATGATTTGAAATATTTGATGCCATGAATACAGAGTAAAGTAACTTCATCAGGATTGTTAAAACATTAAAAAAAAAAATCCAGTGAATTGAGTTTTTAAAAGGTAAAAGAGAAATGCCTTCTACCAGCCAATCTTCACATCCTCAGTTAGCGGCAACTTCCTGTTTCTCTTTTTGCGGTTATGTTGAAACGCTGTTGGATGAATCTGTAATTGATAGTTCTGCTTTTGACATGCCGAAATTGTCACAGTGGTATCCGATGTAGATATGTACGTCGTATATGGACATATTTGTTTGCGTAAATAACACGGTATATAGAATATTTAGGCTTCTCAAGGTCCAAAGTTTTTGTTTAACCTTCAGGGTTTTTTTTTGTTCTTCCTGCATTTAAATTTGTATAGGACGTCGTTTCACTGCGTCAACACCGACATTGACACGGATCTGGTCGCAAAAACACTTGATCAAGGTTATGTGTGTGCGTGTGTGTGTGTGTGTGTGTGTGTGTGTGTGTGTGTGTGTGTGTGTGTGTGTGTGTGTGTGTGTGTGTGTGTGTGTGTGTGTGTGTAAATGTGTGTGTTCTCTGGTCAAGGAAGTAATAAAAAAATTTAAAAAAAACGTTCTCAAATGAGAACAGTTGAAGGAATTCGGATTTAAGACATGAATTAGGTTTTCATGCTCGGACTGTCGTCACCGCCGGTCCTCTTAAGTATATTAGAACAAGCTTTGTATGCATATGTACACACACACACACACACACACACACACACACACACACACACACACACACACACACACACACACACACACACACAGCCGACAGAGGCCACTCATCTAAATCATTGTCCTTCAACATCATTGGCTGTCTGTGTGTGTGTGTGTGTGTGTGTGTGTGTGTGTGTGTGTGTGTGTGTGTGTGTGTGTGTGTGTGTGTGTGTGTGTGTGTGCGTGTGCGAATGTGAGAACTATTTCACCATCGCATCATGTCCTTTTAATCACTCGGCTAATTAGCAGCTGCCGAGCGTCCGCATCTCTAAACACAAACACATTTGCTCGGATCACATGGTACGCTGCTGATCAAACAAACAGATGCGTCCTCCTCCTCCTCCTCCATCTCCTCCGCCTCCTCCACCTCCTCCACCTCCTCCTCGATGTCATCGTCTGCTGACCTCAGCTGACCTCGCTATGTTTGTTTACATTCACGATCGATCCCTTTACACACTAAAAAATAAAATAAAAAATTGAACATATATTGTGTTTATTCCCTTCATGTGGAAAATAAAAAGAGACCAGAAAAAAAAAAAAGCACCAGAGGGACTAAATACCATTAATGATGTCTCCGTCCCAAACAACATGTCCGCTGTGACTGTCAGAGAATTGAAGAGCTAGAATATTTATTATCGGCTTTTTTTTTTTTTCAATTAAAAAGGTTTTATATTGACCAATCACGACCCTGTGAAAATAACGAAGTACCGTGTTGCCCTTTTCGACATGACCTGTGATAAAAAGTCTTCAGACTTGCCCTCGGGTCTGACTCGATCTGATCTGAAACCCGGCGATACTACCGGGTTTAAACAAAAAAAAAAAAAAAAAACGCAGCTTTTTCAAGCTTATTTTCCAATTGTTTGTTTCCTCCTCATTGTGCAGTCTGACATCGTGTCGCGAACCAATCGCTAAATGGCTGACCTTCAGCGTCCTCCGGCCCGGGTCCGGTTCAGTCTGAACACGATCGGGTTTTAATTTGTGGACGTCGGCTCTGAATCCGCTCGACTTCTCTCTTTTTTTTTTTTTTACTCCTTTGGAATATATTTCGGCCCCGACATGAAAAAAAGAAAACAGAAAAAGAAAACAGCACCAGCCGCCTACGCAGATCTGATTGACTCGGTTTGTTTTCAATGAGCGCGACGTGAAAAACTTTTATTTTATTTTTTTCTCAGTCATTTGAATAAATGAAGACATCTGGAAGCTGGTGAATCTCTTCTCACCTTAAAAAAAAAAAAAAAAAATACACATTTGTACTTCCCGAACGATGTTCGCTCGGTGGTGTAAACAACAAATGCCATATTTCTTCTACTTCCTTTATCGACTGTTTCTTTTTTTTTTGTATTATTATTATTTTTCATCTTCTCCCGTTGCCGTTCATTCTTCTCTTCCGTGTACTGCATCCATCATTTTTCTTTCTTTCTCCTTCTCCCTCCTTTCCAACCTTTTTATTATTATTATTATTATTATTATTATTTATTTATTTATTTATTTACTCCGCCGTTACCGATCCATCTGTCCGCTCCTTAGATCCTCGCTGCTCTGCTTCTTTTCTTTCTCTCTCTCTCCGTCTCTCTCCGTCGTCGTCGTCTCTCTGATGTGTTGCCGCGCTGTTGCCGTAGCAACGTGTGATTCGGGACACTCTGTACACCGTCTTGTTCGCTTGTGTGTGTGTGTGTGTGTGTGTGTGTGTGTGTGTGTGTGTGTGTGTGTGCGCGAGCGAGCGAGACAGCGAGAGGATAATATGTCTGAAAGGAAGACAAGACCGACGCGTGTGCGTCTGTGTGAAAGTGATAATACGGCACGAGTAAATAATTAAATCGATCGGCTGCCGTTTTAAAAACGTCTGAAGTGGATGTATTAACGTGGGGTTACAATTACAGATTAGGTTGACGTGTGATCGGTGAAGACGAAGACTGAAAGATGATGGAAGAGGAGCAATAAAGAGAAGTTGGACTGACAAATAAAAAAAAAACAGGGAGCAGCGATGGCTGAAATTAAAAAAACATTTAAAAAAAAAAGTCTCGATCCGATAACAAAGAAAATTCATCAACGGCCAAAATGTGCTTTTCTGGGGAAAGAAGTAAAGGTTGTTTTTTTTTGTTGTTGTTGTTGTTGTTTTTTTTTTTCCACGGGAGAGGAGGTGAGAGCCGGAGAAGGTTAAGGCAGAATAGAGGCCTCTGTGTGTTGGTGTACCGGCGCAGGCCCGGTTGCCTGGCAACGGCTGCAGGGTAAAGTCTCAGCAGCCTGATTGGAGGAGCGTCTGGTGTGACTCAGCCTTATGTTGCACAGGCCCGTCCTCGGTGAAAGACAACAAGAGGGTCTGGAAAAATTTGTTAAAACCTTGAAAGCGGGGGAGCCGGTGGAGGAGGGCCGGTGAGACGTGCGCTCGTCGGGGGGGGGGGGAATGAGAGTGAGGTATTACGGAAGGGGCGGGGCAGGGGGCGGAGCTTTAGTCGAAAGGCGTAGGGGCGGAGCTGCCCACAACAGACAAACAAAATGTGCACTGTAAATAAGCATATTTACTTATCTTAATATGAATGTTCATCGTGTGACCAGGCCTAACCCTAACCCTTTTTACTATCTAAAAAATAGATTACACCATTGGTGTATCAACACCTTTTTAACGTTTTCTTTTTTTTTTACACACGCTACATTCACACTGAAACGCTATCTGGTCCTGTGGTTAATGTTAGTCCAATGGCGACTCTTCTTTTAGCTCCATTTTTGGTCTCCACCAACTGGTAAGGGTTCTTTAGCTGCTTGTTGATTTTTTTAAGATCCAAGTCAATGAGAAGGGCTATTTCCATTTTCAAAACAACGCATTATGATAGCGGTAAGAATGAACTAAAATATTCAAGTTGCGCTTTGAATAATTCACCAATATTTTAGTTGTTTTTTTCTGTTCTGTATTTTGAGGACAGTTTGGAAAAAATGAAGACTCCACGGCGGTAAGCGGGGAGTTTCCAGGACCCCCCGGCATGACCACCACGCGCAATACAACCCTCCCCAAGAACGAGGTGATCATTTTAACAGTAGCGTGTCTGACGACTGGTTAAACGACTTGGTTTTGGGCTTACGTACCAGTAAAGATGGGACAGAGCTTCCCCCAGCAGGTGATGCCACCCTCGGAGGTGAACTGACCCAAGGCGACCTCCAGGAAGAAGACTGGCAGACCTCCGCCAAACAGGAAAATGAAGTAGGGGATGAGAAACGCACCTGGACGAAGGAAGATAAAACACAGGTGTAAAATAAATATAAAGATACCTCAACGGGACTCTGTAAGTCAACATGAAAGCGTTGCGGTGCTGTAAAAAAGCCTCACCTCCACCGTTCTTGTAGCAGAGGTACGGGAAACGCCACACGTTCCCTAAACCAACGAAGCCGCCAGCCACGGACAGAACAAAGTCCAACTTGCTGGCCCACTTCTCCCGCTGGGGGTGTTTACCCTCGGCCTCGTCCTCGGGCCGGGTGCCGGGGCTCTTACCGGGAGACGGCTTCAGAGTGTCCTTGTGGAAGTCCTTCAGGCACTGGAGTTTCTCTTTCTGAGCCATTCTGCAGGAAACGGAAAGACAAGAGGGAGAAAAGGTCAGGTCTGACCAAATTTACACCGACATCAGCGTTTATGCGTTTCTGGGAGAATGATTTGCGACACCGTGTTTTGGATTCCGGTACCGGTTCTTATGAAAACCTGAAGCTTGCCAAAAATATTTGTATGTCGTCGTATTCGACATTTTCAGGATTATGATTTCCTGTAGACCATCCATTGCAGACACGCCTGGAGGGGCCCCTGGCTTAAATCTTGCTGCTCGACTTCACTGATTGTCACGGACAATCGAGGCTTGAGTGGCAACCAGGCGGCAACGCATCCATTACTGATATTTTGAAGCCTGGGGGTCTGGTATTTTTGGCCCTTGCCTTTTTTTTGTTTTTTTTGTGGGAGCCAGAAGTGACCATATTTGGACAACCTGACGAGGAGCGAGGGGTCGCCAATGGAGACTATGCCCCGCCCACCTCTTGCCAGAAACACGCCCCCCCCCCCCCCCCCCCAAAAAAAAAAAAAAAAGTCCAACTTTTAAGGCTCAACGTATGATTAATGGGGGAAATATTTTCAGAAGGAGGGAGTCTGTTGGAGCTGAGGTTTTTTTTTTTTTTTTTGAGCCAGCCCCTGGTGGCCCTCAGTGGTAATGCACTTTAGGGCACTTTGGCATTGGCTTTCCTTTTCAAACCCAAATCTCAAAGTCCATTTTTTTTTACATACAGATAAGAATTAGATTAGAATCAGAGTCATGAGTTGGATTTGCAAGTCCAACAAATTTATGAGCACGTCTTTTCCCTTTATTAGCAAAAAGTGAAGTAAAAAAAAAAATAAAAAATTTCACAAGTCCTCCCTTTATGCATTCACACTAAGTTTACACTTTCATGTTGGCCACAACCATGATAAGAGCTCCTCAAAATGAGCGATCTGGTTACTTCCTCAAAAACCTATGCAAACAAAAAACACGACTACGTCACTGTATATAACCAAAGTTCACTCGGCGTCGAGGTCGTGGAAAGATTTTTTTTGTTTTCAAATCAAAGCAATCGAAGGCGATCCCGGTGTCACAATGACCACCACCCATAACTGTAAATTTCCACCCGACAGCGACCGTGAGGGCGAGGAGGGTGGGGGGAGGAAGGGGGAGGGGGGTGGAGCATACTTAGTAGTCAGCAGATGTCTGTCACAGTGAAAAAATGTCATGTCTTTATCTCGTTTCCATCTGCCGGGCTTTGCCGTGCCCTCTCGGCTTCATCCCTCATTCTTTCACTCTCAATTTGACTTTCAGCAGGATATTTACAGGAAGGACGACATCCGGGACGAGACTACGATTCAGATATATATAATTTCACCGCTTTTGTATATTTTTGGGCCAGACAGAGTCGAGTTCAAGCTCCCTACATAACTGGGCATGTTTACGTACTTTTTATGGAATCTATTCCCAGTCTATCTGCTATCCGTGTTTTTTACATTCCTTCAAACGAAGTTAATCATTTCACAGCCGCACACATATTTGTCTTAATGACTAACTTCCTATAAACGGTTAATTAATTATAGGAAAAGATGGAAGCAAAAGCACCTGCTCGGTGGGCACATGAGTGAGTGTGTGTGTGTGTGTGTGTGTGTGTGTGTGTGTGTGAATATGTACTTCCTGCTTGGAGAGACAGTGGACTCCATTGTGTCTGCGTGACTGTTCAACAGCGTCCGACAGCGATGTTACTTCCACTGTATAAGTGGACTTCAATTACATTACATGGAATAAGGGGAGGAAAAAAAACGGCTACAAGTTGGCGTCGTGAGACACGAGAGGAAAAAACCTGCAACACGGCAATTTCAAATAACTGCTGGTGATGAAACAAGCCCTTTTGAAAAGCTCACTAATACTGCGTCACGATTCATGCGAGCGTTCTGGTGTAATCGCCATTTTCTCCGGTTCACTTCGGTACGACGACAACTCGACGACATCGCAAATAATAAAAGAGGACGAACATCTGCGTGTAGTTGGGTGTCGTCGGCAAATAAAGGAAAGTTAAAACGAGCGAGGGGGAGCCGGAGGGAGGCGGGATTAATTGCCAGTTAATGAGGTACGCTGTAGTTTATCGATGGAAACATCCACTGTCGACATTAGAGTCAATTCTTAAAGAAGGAGCAAATATCGTTTTAATGATGTTTTTCTGTTTTCTGAAACGCTCCTTTGACCTTTGGCGAGTTCGCAAAAGCTTTACGTTACGGCGCAGATCTTTGAGCCGAAGTGCTGTATTTTTGTGTCGTAAAATATTGTAATTGCTGCTGCAGTTTAACCCCAATTCACCAATAAAGCTCTCGTAAGCGTTATGCCGTCTGCTGGAGACCGAGCACATGATGAGCATTCTCCAGCCGGTTTGCTATTGTCTTCTAGACTCCTATCAATAAGGAAACTAATCAAATATAAAAAAACTGGGCTTGTAATGCCTTTTTTATGGTAATGAAAAACATTTGGTTTGAAAAAAAAAACAAAACACCTTTAATAGGCTCTTTTTCCAGGCTTTGAATCCAAAGTGCTATTGAGTGCGTCGTTGTGCCGTCTGGCGTAAATACGCGAGCGTTTGAGACCGACGGTCGCGATCTCGGCCTCCAAAAGACGCAGGAAGTTTGCGAGAGGTCGGGCGATTAAGCTCAAACATTCGGAGCAGAACTGATGACACTTTGTGTGGGGAAAGAATCTGCCGTCGGATTCTGAGGATTCCTGGATGCCTCCGAGTTTAGGCGTTCCAGGCGCCTTCATTCGGGGTAGAAAAAACAAAAGTCTACCGCCACTACGAACCTGGAGCCAGATAGGTGGTGAAAAAAAAAAAAAAAAAAAAAAAAGGATGTAATTCTGTTTGCTTGTGCTGCCCAGGGTTGATTCGCCCCAAGAAAAAAACAGCACCACCACTACCACCACCAGCACCACCACCACCACCACCTCGAAAAAAAGAATCTCAGGACGAGAAGATTTCAAGACTCGAACGATAATATATTAGCCTGAAATATTATTGCCGACAAAACGACCTCCGAACCTCGATGAACCGTGAGACGATTTCAGGGCGTTCGGCCCAAACGTTTTTCTCTTTCGGTGTAGAAACAAGAGACTCATTGTTTGGTGCTTCTGTGTTTGTGATCACTGGAACCAAGACTCTCTGGACTTGAATGCAGTGACTTAAGGACCCAGCCAGCAACACACACACACACACACACACTTACTTCACTCCCTAACCACTTACATAACACACTCTCCTATTTTAAGACCATGAACATTTCCACTGGGCTGACCGCCTATTAAATCCATCATCTCAACATCCCCCTCCCCACTCCTCACTCCCCCCCCCTCACCCCTCCTCCCCCTTCCTCCCGTGCTCCACATTCTCCTCCTCTGCTTCATATTCGTTCTCCTTCATTCAACGAGTCGAAGTCGTGCGTTTCATTGGTGTGAATGTGCCGTTTTAGGCCTTCCAGGCTCGGTAGTTTACGAACTGTTGATCGGAGTCATTGAATTCCGTCGTGAATATTTTGCCGAAATGAAAATCAAAATTGGAAAAATTGGATGCTCCGATGCGTTTTTTTGGTTGTTGGTTTTTTTTTTTACCTCCTCTAGCTCTTCTTCTTTTTCTCTACCGTATCCGTCATGTTTTCTAACACCCGTACTTTCCGTACTACTCTCCGTCGCCACTCGACATCTCCTGTTTCTTTTCCGCTCACCTCCAAATACCTCTCACTGCTTCTTCTTCTCTTCCTTACTCACCTTAATTTCTACCTGCGTCACTTGTTTTTTTTTTTTCTTTAAGCAGCTCTCTCCCCGTTCCTATTCCTGATGTTTCTCATTTTTTATTTATTTTTTTTATCCTTCGCCACATTTTAATCACTCCCCCCCCCCCCCCCCCCTCCACACACACACACACACACACACACACACACACACACACACACACACACACACACACACACACACACCCTTCACTTTCCCTTCTACATACTGGCTCATTTTGCCTTGACACTTTCAATTTCGAGAAATAGAAACTGTGTGGAAGAAAAGTTGACACTTGAAGAAATGAAAAAGGGGGAGAAGCATTGAGAAAAGAGAACGGGAGAGAAACCAAGAGGGAGGAATGACGACAAAGTGAAAGAGTGAATGAAAGCTGTTAAAAATTAACTGAGAAAGAGAATGACAAAAAAAAAAAAAAAAGTGAGGGGTGTCGAAAGGGAGAGAAAATAGATAAGGGGCGGGGCATACGGACCATTGGGTTACTAAGAATGAAACAGAAGGTGACAAAATGTGAGACTCGCATTCAGATAAAAAGTAAAAAATAAACGCGACCAAAGGTTAAACGACCACAATGGAGAGACCAAAAAAAAAACCGATGCAACAGCAAGAAGAGGAAGTGTAAAAGGTAACGGGGTGGAGGTGCATACCATTTAAATCTTATCTAACTATAAAGTCAACAGCCGCTGTTGGGAGGTCAGAAGGGTTTTAAGCTCTGTTTGCACTCGCCCACGCCGGGACGGACCGACAGTTATATGTAGACTACGGCTTCTTTGTATTAAATTAATCTACAACAAACACGTCGTCTTATTTAGTATTACTAATCTCCAAAAAACACTTTGTGCTTTTGGTTGTAAGAGCTGTTTTTTTCCTTGACAGAAATCCCCTTGTGAATGCTGTAATTTCTTATGAAGTCTTACGTTAACCCGTATCAGATACGTGGGAAGTACAAACGTCTAACTTTGTCATGGGTGAAAACTGTTGAGTCAGAATAGGCTGCTTCCAGTAAGTCTGAGCCATGAGGCTAAAACGGATTTGCCAGCAGATGGCGCTCAATTGGCACTTTAGATACAAAACCTCAATTCATTTGTACAAAAAAAAAAAAAAAAAAACCCTGCCCTCCAGTGGTCTGACGGGTGTATTGCAAGCTTTGGCGTGAAATTGTAAAAACCAGAAAGTCAGTGTGGCGATTTATCACCAACAACGTCTAAGTGTTATGATGGAAGTTGATGATAGACTTCAAACTAAAATGTTTTTTTTTTTTTTGTATGTCACACCAAAATGCTTTCGTGGTCATGAAAGAGAGACAGAAACATTCATCTGACTCGAGTCCGCGTCAAGCGAAGGATTACAAGTCTAATATTTAATCTCCTTTGAACTTTGAACTCTCTGCTACCTTATTTTGGAGATTATCCGTCTCTTCATGCTAAACACCACCTGCACGTAACCGACGGCGACACACACGGCAGTAAAACGTGAAATAGAAATGTGTCACTCTGAATTTGTTTCCGCTCATCAATTTTTTGGGTATTTTTTCCCCAAATTGTTCGAGTTAAAATTTTTGATGCAGACTTTGAAGAAAAAAAGGGCATCTGACATATCCGGCGTGTCTCGGTAAAAAGGCCCCGCGGCTACGAGGCAACGAGGCAAATCGTGATTTCTTAAACGTCAAACTGACTGAATTCATCCCGATGACGAACGAAGGCTTCGGGCCACAAAGATAACTGATTTTTTTTTTTTTTTTTTCAATTAACATAAGACGTGAACCAAATCCTCCCCTTTTCTGCTTCTATCTCCAACGGCCGAGGTAAATAAAATATTTCAGAGCTGACATCTTTTTTTTTTTAATGATTATTATTATCCCCCTCGTTCAAACTCCAAGCTACAAAATAATTATGCAAAATCCTACGAGGTGAATTTAACGGGTCCGCTGTCGACGTCGCGCACTAAACGTGATGCGTTTGGCGTCTACGTGGGTTTGTGGTTTCGGGCTGGCTCGCACGTACGGTGGACGGAGCCGAAGTCAAGGACGCGCCGTCGTAAAATCTTGACAGCGGCTTCGGTATCGCGAACCGAGTGATGTTTTCATTTGCCGTGTCGGCGCAGGCCTCTCGCCACCTTTCTCAGTTTTTATTTGCAGAAACTCCGGGAGTGCTGTCATGCCTATGGCTGAGATTTCACACACATACACAATTTCCACTAATCTCAGGTTACTGACTTTAATAAATCATTTAACGGTAAACAAGCCTGCAGTTCACTCTGAAGTCTTGTACCGCTAGGGTTTGACAGACTGGCAGCAAGACAAACAACCGCTACTCAAAACTCCTGCACGCTTTTCTCTTGCGTAAATGTCCGTTTGGGTACAACGCAAGTTACCGAATGAATCTTAGGCCATCAAAGCGGTCAAATTTGCATTTGCAAACCCCCCCAAAAAAAAACGTTTCCTTTGAAATGCCCCTTTTTCGTATGTCCAGTAGGTTTGGCGTTGGCGATCTCTTGTTGTGTGATACATGTGTGAAAAGGGGCAGGGGGGGTGGGGGGGGACTCGGACGACCCGGATGACGCCTGGACCCGATTCTCATGACAGAAAACAGATCGACTAATCCGACACCAAGAAGACCTACCTACCTGTTTTCGTCCCGGTATTTCCTCGAAGCTTTCGCCCACTTTTCTAAAAGCGCGTCAACCTCATGAACGAAACACTTAAGATGTAAACAAAGCACAGTTCAACGCACCAGAGGAATGTACAGACTTCTGCATTGGGCAAACCAACAAAAAATAAATAAATCACTTGACAAGAACAGACGGGAAATAACCAACTCCTGAGGTCAGGACTGAGAGACGATGAAGGGACGCTTTATCTGGCGCGGGACGGGAAGACCAACGACCGTCTTCTAACAGAGCAGCTTTACAACTCAGTCACAAGATCATTTCCCTACGAAGTGTGACCCAATGGACTCACATGATGCCCCCCCCCCCCCTCATATACCTCAGGTACACAAGGAACCCAGGTACATAAGAAAGTTGTTCCGAGCGCCAGCTGGTTTTTGAGGCAAAAACAATGACATAATTACACGGTTCTTGCCACCTTTAGTGTGTTTCTGGTTGTTTGACGTGTTTATGCAGGCGGGGTGGGGTGGGGGTGGGGTGGGGTGTATTCATCGCACTCTGCTGCTCATCAGTTCCCATCAACCTTCACTAATGCCGATGTCACAACCACACATTCAAGACCGAGATGGAGCGCAGATACGTGGGAACTTTCATGAGATAAGATGGTGAATCACCCAACAAACACACAGACAGCACCTTACAGCACCTTACGGGACCTTACGGGACCTTACAGCACCTTACTGGACCTTACGGGACCTTACAGCACCTTACTGGACCTTACGGCACCTTACGGCACCTTACGGGACCTTACGGGACCTTACGCTTATAGTCAACCCCGAGTTGTTGGCGAGTTGCGGTAGTTCTGGCGGGACTCCCGAGCCGTCACGCGTCGACTCGATAAGGACTCCAAGAGCAGATAAGATTAAACTCAGGGCCACAGAAGCGTCAGCAACGTTAATCAACGTCGAAAGTTTATCTGCCCGTCATCCAGCTGCTAAATGACGGACGCTCCTATCTAAGGTCAAACAAGTGCAACAGTCCTAAAACAATTTATCATCCTGCTTTTTGTTGTGTTTTTTTCTGCCACCTTCTACGTTTATACCTCAAATTCTGACTAAGTGTGGTTCCTCATCCATTTTTTTTTTTTTTTTTTAAAGAACTGCCAGCCAACAAGAACCACCATCCTCACGGTTCTCCGTCGTGTCAATCGAAACAACTTCATTCTACAAGTCTGTTTGCTCGATTCTGATTCAGTAAAAAAAAAAAAGAAATTACAAAACATTCTTCACTCCTAAGCACAACTGGGAAGCCTTGAATGACGTACAGTCACGTGACAAAAATACAAATCGAATTTTGGACCGAAACTTCAAGCTGTAGCACAGAAAAGATGGGAAGGAGGGTTCGTAGAGGTCAAATAATTCAATATGTACGGCAATCGTAACCATGGATACAAGGAACAAAAAACTAAAACAAAAACACCCAAAAAAGGCTGAAATTCTTTTTTTTTTTTCTTTTTCTTTTTGGTAACGGTTGTTATTTTGTCTCTAAATAAGGCTGCCCGGTTGATTTGTACTTTGCTTAGGAAAAGAAATTCCATTACAAGTTCGCTCGACTCCGAGAGTCAACAAGATCTGGGTAATTTTCCAACATTGAAACTGATCCAAAAATGGAACCAACTACTGACTATCAGATACTCAATTCACTCCCATTCAAACGTCTGAGCTTTTTCTCTTTATTTCCAAGCCATCATAAGCCCAGTCTATATTCAGAGGACACCCAAACGGACCCAACGATGACAGCTCATTTCAAAAAGCTGATGGCCGTTCTAGATGGTGGGAAAAGACGATTTACTTCCCACATCGAGTCGAGAACATACAGACTCTTGTATTTGCGAGATTAACCCCCCCCCTCCCCTCTCCGTCCCCCCCGAGGAAAAAAAAATATATATAATTTGCAGTTTTTCTTTTTCTGTATGTAAACAGACATCTGTCAACATATTCTATTGTTGTAGGTTCAAACATGGAGGCTGTTGCCCAAAAAAGGCGAAAAGGGGAAAAAGAAAAGAAGAAGCGAGACAAAAGGTGGAGAGGGACTGGAAACCAGAGAGAGAGAGAGACAGAGACAGACAGAGACAGACAGAGACACAGAGAGAGAGAGAGGCTCGTGGTGAAGAAGAAGAAAAAGAAGAAGAAGAAGAAGAAGAAGCAAGCGCGCGATGGTGCTGCTCGAGCGTCGGACGACCATCTCCGCCTTCTCACGGCTCGGAGCATCACTTCCCCTTTTTTTTTTTTTTTTTTTTTTTTTTTTCATGCACAGCGGAATCAAACGAAACCAAGTCACCACTAAAAAAAAAAAAAAAAAAAAAAAAAAAAAAAAATGTAAAAAGCGCAAATAAACCGCGTGACCTTTTTCTTTGAACAGCGTGCACGCGAATGTAAAGGAAATACCAGCCTTAAAGAAAGAAGAGAAACCCGCGTGACTGTAGCCTGTACATCCAAGAAAATAAAACACTGACGAACTGTAAAGCATTAATAACATTTTTTTTTTTTTTTTTTTTTAAACCACGATAAATGTGCTGCTCCACATCCTTAACAAAGCTGACACACGCACGAGGCAATGGTTACATCCTTGACGAGGCTGACAAACGCACGAGGAAAGAGGTAGTGGTAAATTAAACACGAGATCAAAAAACAAAAAAAAACGCTTATAGAACATTTTGGACGCACGCGAGAATTCACCTGCACCTGAATGACTAAAAGAAAACGCACACATCACCGTGATAATATTCATAATAACGACTGTGGCTCTGAATTGTATTAAATGTAAATCCACCGGTGAGCCCCCTCGTGAGCGCACGGACCGACGCTGCGCGAGGGGGGTGAGAAGCGGCGTTTACCCCAAAAATCTACATCTCCACAGAAAGAAACACATCCCTGCACGCAACACCTCTGCGTTCAACAACTACAGGCAAATACCGGTGGCTCGTTTAACCTGTAAATGCACATAAAACTTAACTCTAATTCATTCTCCTAGTTTGAAAAAAAAAAGAAGAAAAAAAACCAACTATTCTAATTCAGACACAATCAAGATGAAATGACGGTTAAAAAAATAAATAAAAAAAACCTGAAGAAAATGAATGAAGGCAACGCTGCCATCCCACCCAGGGCCGTTTTAAAAAAGGTGTGCAACGAGGATGTCGTTTTTTTTTTCTTTTTTTTTTTTACCTGCTCCGTTGATGTGATTTTGGATATTATTCTTTTTTTTTTGTCCTTTTAATGTCCTTTGAGCGCGGTCCCTTGTCCGTTTCTTCTTGTCCGTGTCCTCCTGTGTCCGTGAGAGCGACTGAGGGCTGGACGCGTCGGTAGCCTATATTTTAGCCTATTTATAAGCTTCTCTTTCTGACCTTTGTCTCTCGAAAACGGGGGGACCAGAGACATCAGCGGCAGTGGAAAATCACCGGCCTGCCTCCTCTCAGAGCAACAGGAGAGCTGTGTGTCTGGTGCCTTCAGGGGCCCGCAGATCGCCTCGGAATTTTTGTATTGCTTTTACGTAAACGTGCGCGGTTACAGGAGCGAAGCATCGAGAAAGTGAGTTTGTGAATTGTTGTTAACCTGCACTATTTTTATTTTTTTTATTTTATTTTTTTTAGCTCGTAATTATAGGACTGTGATTGCGAGTCCACTTTATGATTTCCAAAATGCACTGGTAAATAACTTGTCTTCCTGTTTTGTGAGTAATATAAATTTGGAAGACAACAGTTTAAAAAAAAAAAAAAAAATTGCCCCCAGTTCTTCTTTTTGCTATCGGAAACAGTATTAAGGTTTAAAAAGCAATGAAATGAAACCAAATATAATGACTGCCCCAGCAGGAGTTATATCAAAAAAGGTGTAAGCCTGTCTTTGTTTGAAATGTACTTTAGCTTATAAAATGACCAAACGTTGTTATGAAACCTGGCACGCGAGGAATTAGTGGTCCATTTTATCTATAACTTCCAACAACAAGCCCCTTAAAGGCTCCAACTAAGTGATACAGACGTGTTTTCACGTTTCAAGCCAGGAAGTGGAAGTTTACGAGCGGCACCTGAATGCAACATTAAGGAGCATTAAAGTGGCAGCACCCCCCCCCCCCCCCATTTAGTTGCTGTCTTAACTGGCTCTCGCGGGCACGCGCTTCGGATTCTCAGGCGCGCTCGCGGCTCCCCCCCCCCCCCACTCCCGCCTCATACGCGCGCGGAGGAGAGCACCTCGCTGGAGTGCACGCGGTGGTGGAAAAATAAAAGGGACACTGTGCAAATTATCTTTGCAGTGGCGCAGATTTGATATCTCCTCAGCAGGAGGTGGACAGAAAACGGATGTTTTTCATTTCTTTTTCCGGTCATCTTTATAATGATTAGGATGGGGGTTTTTTTACACGTCCTTAGCAACAACAAAAAAAGAAGAAGAAGAAGTAAATCCAGCTCCACCAACACATTTGAAATTCAAAGCAATGCCTGCCTGACAATCTGGATAGAGTGCAGCTGTTTCTGTTATTCTGTCCACCCTCTGCACGCTTATATAGGAGCTAAATGAGTGCCCTACCGTAACCTTTTCCACTACAGATGGTTCTCTGAGTGTCCTGTACAGACTCGGTCCATACTGCTAAATCAACTTATAATGGCTTAATGGTTCTTTGCGGTACTTTGTAATGGTAACGTTGTATTGAATGCATGACCCTATTGTTTTTGTTTTGTTTGTGCAATAACCATTGTTCTGCGATGCCGTTGCCTCCAGTGGGACATCATCCGTCATTTAAAGCCGATGCCCGACTTACTGTGGTGTTTACATTCGAGTGGCGGCGCCCTCTAGGGGTTGTAGTAAATATACGTGAAGTTTGGACCCCGGGAGGAGGTCGAAGCAGATGGAGGGGTCGACAAAACAACAGACTGCTGTTGTTGGTGTTTCGAACGTTGTTTCGTTCCTCTAACTTCAACTCGAGTTATTTATTTGTTCAACAGCAGCATTTAATAGTTTACGTAGCATATAGCATGCTGCTAGTGCGCTCCTATCAGAGTTCACTCGGGGACAAAGGAGCTATTTATTTAGGTTGGAGACCTTGTAATTTCTTAGATCATGGTATCGTGTTTTCCTTGGCAGATTTAGTCGTGCATTAATTTCCCTTGAGAGTTTTTGTGTTTGTTTTTGGACATTTTCTTACGTTTTTGAAAAGATGCAGCACCATGTTGCAGGAAGTAAACCGTTGCTTATTGCCTAATAAGAGATTGATTTCGTTGAGGCCTATAACCTTTTCTGAAGCTGCGAATATTCACTGCATTGTAACGTTTTTTTTTTTTTTTTGGGGGGGGGGGGGGGGGGTTTCTTTTTACTTTCCTCTCGCACTTCTTGCAAGGCCGACTTTTCCATTTGTGATGAGTGTTACCATGGAAATAAAAGCATTGAAAACACGTTGGAATATATTTGACTACATGGTGATGTTTTACCAAGGAAAGAGAAGCGAGTACACTGGCAGAAGTGGCTTCTTTACATATCTGATGCTGCATTCAAATGACGAGGGAAGGGACGTAGACATCGCCGCTCAAATGTGCTGCCGAGGCAGAAACACGTTTTGGGTCACCTGTGTTGACATTTTTTGTTTATATTCCCCATTTTCTGACTATAAAATATTTCTTTCTTCACTACATTTCTTCTAATTTGGTATTTCGCCCCCCCCCTCCCATATCCTCCCCCCCTTCCTCCTCTGGAATTCGAGTTAAATGTCTCTGCTTACTTGTTTTCTGGCAGCTCGGTGAGGTATTTTACTGAGGCCGCCGTGAGGAATTCCTTGTTCTATTCACAGCCCAAACAATTTCACTTCACTATTTAATTTCCTTCATATCTCCCAAGGGCGCCGTGTTGACAGCCAGCGTTAACTTCTGTCCTGTAAAACAAACAACAACAAAAAAAACCTCTTCATGCCCTCTTTCTTATCTTAAAGCCCTTGACTGGTAAAGTTTTACTTTTATACCACATTTGTTTAAGCCGACTTGATGTAACGACTGAGAGTAACCTGCCCAGACGTATGTTGTGGTTTGGGGAGGACACAAAAAGAGAAAATGAGGTTAAAGCACACAACAACGGAGAAAGTATATTAGATTCAAAGTCTAGTCAACCTTAATGTAGGAATCAAGAGGAACAAAATCTGGATGTTTAAGATGTACACATTGTTGAATAACTTTAGAAATGATTTGCGAAGACTTAAAGGATGAGAGACATTAAACAGGAGAGCAAAACATTTAAGATGCAATAATAACTTCTGAGTTTTAAACCTCGTAGCGCTTTGGAGCGTGCAATTTTCAAAATGTTGATTTTTTTTTTTTTTTTTTTTTTCATGTGTATATGTGTTGATTTAATAAAAAGAAGGAGAAATGTCAAAAAATTAGTGGAAAGTAATTTCTTTAAAAATTGTTTTTTAAAATTTTTAACAGGAAATGTACTCCCTGTCGTTACTTTTATACTTTAAATTTTTTTTTTATTTTTTTTTTATGTTAATGACAATTTAATAACCACAAACGCAAACCGATTTTAACCTGCTGCTGATTTCTTGAGGGGACAAGAACTGACCTGAGCCGACCCTATGATGACCCAGCAAAATCATATCGAGAGGAAGGAGGAAGTAAAACAAAAAACTCCAGCGAGACCGAGATTCAGATTCTGTTTTTAACTTTTAAAATTGTTCCTGCTACAGAGACTTGGACTTTCTGAGGAATTAAACATAGATAAATTACGCGGGTATAACGCGCACTCTAGACGAAGCAACCCACCTCCGCAATAGAGCTCTATCTATTCAGAGAAAATGGGACGTGCCAATGTGTTGTGAAAGTTAACGGGTGAGCTGGTAAAAAAAAAAATCTAATGGGTCGAAGCAAGGTGGCAAAGATAAGGATGGTTTCTGTTTTTATTACCTTGTGGAAATGTACAAAATCAAAAAAAAAAAAAGGTAAACAGATCAAACTACTGGTACGATGATTTTTTTTAATGAAATAAAGTGTCATTTGTTGAAATAATGTGGGAGAATCCCAGATTTTCCACACATCCCTACACGGAGCTCCGTCGTTGGACAGCAGCTGACCTCAGGCGTGTGGTGAATTCATTTCAACAGAATAACAACGCTATCTATTGGAGTTTTCTACTCCGAAGACGAAACCGAAACTTTGCAGGGACAGTCCGTCTCAGCTCGACTCGCGCCAGGCTCGATGGCAGTTTTTGGAACATTCAATACTTCACGTCTTTCAGAAGCCAAATCAGCTCGCAGCAGAGGTTAGCTGGTCAGCTCAGATATAGATGAATGAATAGACGGAGTTTTGGACTTTTGTCAAAAGACATGATTACCTCAATTTGTTTGAAAGAACAGCTGTGTCGCCGTGACCCGAGCCCGGCACTGCCACAGGAAAGAACAAAATTGACAGAACAAGGCAGATCTCCTATCTCAAGTTCAGGGCATACATTTGTACGGGTCACTTCTGTTGAAGCACTCGTGGGTCGCTCCAAAGTTGCAACGCATTTTTCACCGTTTCATCGCTAATTGTTGCAAGTAAACTTACCACCACAATGCTTATTCACGTTTTAAGAGCTTAAACATCCAGGTAACTGACCAACTAGACCAGTCCTGCCCTCGCCTCGTCTGTCCTCATTTGCTTGACTTCCTGTCTCACGGGAAAAAACTAGCGCTTTACGATTTGCCTCCCGTTCACGCGCTCACACACCAACGGCGGCAGAGCTGCAATGAAAGGTGCTCGCCTGTCGTCGGGGGCAACTTGGGAGTTTTCAGTGTCTTGCCCAGAAACGCTTCTTCAATGGGGCAGGAAGAACCAGGGCTCGAACTGCCGACCTTACGATTAGTGGGCAACCCGTTGTACCATGTGAGCCCCCAGTGGCACTAAGTGGTATTGCACTTCAAGGCACTTCCTTCAGTCTAATGGCCAGAATAAATATAACCTTATATTTGTTTTTAATCAGTCAATATGTAATCAAATGAACTTATTAACTAAAGACACGCCCACATATTCCCATTGTTAAGGATCATTTTCAGTTTATCCAATTTCTTTTAGTTTATGTAGCAATTAAATGTGTTGCAGAGTGACTACACAGTGTTAAAGTGTTATGCTTCTATTTCAATCAATCCAGTTGTCTCAGCAGGCCGTTTAACTTTTTATGTTTTACTTAGACTTTTTTTTTTTCCCATAAACTTGATCAAAATCTATTTCCATGTTCTATTTTCCTTTTATTCTATTTTCCTTTTTGTTTTCTATAGATAATATATAAACAAAAAAAAATACACCACTTGTTTTGACTTACCATCGATGGGTTCAATGCATAACTTCGTGCGTGATGCAGATGTACCTCCTTTGAGTGATCAAATTACTGGTTTTTCTCATGTCACGTACTGCCAAGTTTAAACATGGTTGGTTAAGTTCTTTTAACAGCCCTGACATGACACGTGAGGACACATACTGGTACGGGGCTTTAACTCCACACTACTGTATGCTCATAGGTGTTGTGCAACCTTACAAACTGTGCAGAAGACGAACAACATGGGCGGCGGGGTGGTGCAGCGGTTCGAGTTGTTACCTCACAGCAAAAAGGTTCTGGGTTCGAACCCTCGCACAGTCCAAAGACATCAGTTTAATTGGTGATTCCAAATGGGCTCTTCTGTCTTATAAAAGTACCCCCCATGACCCTGTTCAGGATAAAGCCAATGTAGATGATGGAAAATCTTACACAATATCAGCTAGGTTGACGAAGACTTCCTGGAGGGAGTCAGCCGGGTTGACGGATCACCTTTAGAGTCTTTCACCGGTTTACAGACAAGCTCCAACAAACCCGTGCCATCATCAATCCCAATCTGTCAAAGAGATTTCTTAAGAACTGTTTGCTAATATACCAATAATAAAATAAGTTTATTTCCTGGTTGTTGTTTTTTTTCAGTTGTGTGTATATGTTATAATCTGTGTATAAAAAAAGATAGACGTAGTCTCCGGGTCTGAAAAGTAAAATCAATGCGGAAGTGCCTTAAATCGCAATACCACTGAGGGCAGCTAGGGGCTGGCTCCAATAAAGATCTACCATGAAATACAAAGTCAATAAAACATTTTTTTACAAGTAATTATGGGTAAATTCTCTCCTTCTGATCAATGTTCTGGTGGTCTTTCTGAAAATAATTGCACAATTCGTTAGATATTGGACCTCAACGAGAGCTATGTTTGGTGGGTGTGCCTGATTTGATTGGCATGCCTGAGGAGCAATCAGGTTTATAGGTGGGCGGGGCATAGTGTCCTCGGGTTCTCAGTCAGATCCACCCCTTGCTCCTTCCCAGCTGCTCCAACTGTACAGTCCCTTCTGGCTCCAGAAAAACAGATGGCGACATATGAAATGCCAGACTCGAGGCTTCAAAACGGCCGCTCACAAACCAACGAGTTGGTTGTGTATGCTGAAAAAGCCAATATCTAATGATTACCATCAATAAATAGTACAATTATACCAACTGTGAAAAAAATATAGGCTATTCATATATTAAAAATGGCAAATTTCTTGAAGGTTTTACAAGCTGTGCTGTGAACGAGTTGCCGCTGAAGACACGTTTTACAGTTTCCTGTGGTTGACACGGATGTAATTTGAAACGAAAGTCAAATACCTGTTAGTAACCAGGCACGGTTGTCAGTTCATGTAAATATAACGTAATCATTTAAGCTATTTTCTTTCTGGGCATTCATTTTAATTCCTCCAGGCAAAAAAGATTGCCCGGCTACTGGTTTTGCAATTAAATCTATTCAAATTCAAGAGCTTTTCAAATACCGAAAGATACATTGACAACAACACAGAAAAGATGGACAGACTTTCAGACAGACAGACAGACAGACAGGCAGGCAGGCGGGTGTGTAGAACATCAATTCCCTGGCTCTGACACTGTGTTTCTGCCTGTTATATAAGCAGAGAGGACAGATTTGTTTAGAATCTCTTTATGCACACACACACACACACACACACACACACACACACACACACACACACACACACACACACACACACACACACACACACACACACTCCTAAAGGCAACTTTGCATCACCCAAATGACTCAGTATGAGCGCTGAAGTCGGCTCGGATGAACCAAACATCCTGCTTCGCTTCGCTATCAAATGAAGTGGTCTGGTCCGGGCGATAAAGTAGCGCTCGAAGGATTTTTTTTTTTTTGCGATGCAGTCGGCCTTTTCCGCAAAGGATGAGTTTGTACCGAAGCAGTTTTGAGAGAAAAGCAATACGGCTGCCGGAGATTGATCAGGAAACAGCGAGGGCGATATCTGTTACGTTTTAAGTAATAATAAGGGACTGAAACTAAACTCCGAACTGCAAAGATTCAGTTACAAGATGCCGTCGCACCTTCACACCAGTCACTAGCCCAAAGACACACACACACACACACACACACACACACACACACACACACGTTAAGCCAATCGATTTAAACCGGCACTAAAATCAATTTGTCGAGACATGAAACAGAAAGGAAAAAAAAATAAACAAAAAGTTAACACGGGCCCCTTTTGTGACATTGGATTAAAGTCAATCACGTCATTTCAGACTAATTAGTAACCTTGTCAGCTACCGTGTTGCTCTGAATGGAAATCTCCATTACAAGCCCCTTTGTGGTTTTAACTCTCATCGTCAACAGTTGATTCCATTAAATGTTTTCGTCGGCTCGTCTCTCAGATAATTTTGGCCCAGGAGCTTTGGCAAGTTTCAACAGTTTGTAACAGGAACACAGACAAGATCATCCAGTATTAGTCATGATTGCTAAATGTTCAACAGATTTGCAATAAAAAAAAATAAAAAAAAGAAGTGTCCTCGACTCACTTCAATGGTTTAGGATTGTCCAAAATTCGTGTTCGTACCCGCGAATATCAAGTTAAGTCTTGTCTGTCCAAACATTAATGTTCTATTTTCCATATTCAATTTTATCAAATGTTATTGACAGTGCCAATTCTCAACAGAGGTACTTCACACAGTAAAGTATTTACAACAGCACTTTACAACATTTTACAGAGGAACCCAAACAATTCAACAATTTCCACAAAAAACTACCTTTTAACAGGAAGAACCAGGCTCAGAGGTGGACCTATAATCATCCAAGGTTTATTTTATTCCAATGATACATTTAAGGCATGAAATTACACTTTATTTTTTACACATTTGTTTATTCTATACATTATGGAGAAATGTTAACGGATTCTTGCTCCATAAGCTGGTAGTTAAAATGCTGAAAATATAGTTTAAAAAGCAAGTTTTTATTTGCTGATTTGTTGGCGACATCCTGGCAAAGAACTGACAATAGGCTAAATATTACATGCGACCACTCAGTGCACATTATCTGTCCTGCTTCTAGTCCCCAAATTCAATGACAAAGACATTTTGCCGTCATGCAAATCACGGTTGCTTGTTGTTTTATTCGCTTGCTGTGATGCAAAGTTGTTTCAGTGCCGTACAAGCTTTACATCGTTTTCTTTCTGCTCCGATGCAAATCGAGATGAAACACAGATGTGAGACTGCAGTTAATCACGAGCAGAAAATGCAGGCAGATTTATGCTTGTTGCCTTTTAACAACACGAATAACAGAATTCAGTAGAACCCAAATACATATTTTACTTTATTGTTGATTTTTTTTTTCCTCAACTTTACTATATTGGGTCTCATGCCGATGACCATCCTTTTTTTTATTTTTTTTTTTAGATGAGTCATTACAGCCTGCTGAAGTCAGAAGTGAGTCAGAGACGATTGGTTTACAGTTACAGCTCCAACAGATTATTGTTACTCGGGAAACATTTTTTTTATGGTTACGATTGTCAGTTCTATCGGTAATAACACGTTCCTCACTAGAATAAATACTGACATCTTTATACATGTTGTAAACAAAAAGGAAAACAAACGTGAACTGGAAAAACAAACCAAATTGGTTGTTGTAAACATCCATGAGAGTTCACCTTTGCAATGTTGTCCTTACTTGTATTTAAAACATTTTTTTTTTTACCTCAAATCAAGTGGTTTAGATAATGGCTAACCTATTAGCTTGTTTAGAACCTGTGAGTTACACATTAAAATCCATCTTTTTTATTTAGATGAGATTAGTGACAATGAAGATGAGTAAACAAGACAAGGTCAAAACTTAGTGAATGGCTAAATTCGCTAGTTGTTTTTTTTCTTTTTAGTCTAAATCAAAGTCACATGGCATTCAGCTAACCAATGATTTATCACTCAGACGCTAAGTCAGTGACAGATGTTTTGGCTCACGAAGTGCAATAACCACTGATGACCACTAGGGGCTGGCTGCAACAAAAAAAAAAAACTGTGGTTCCATAAGACTCCCAAAATGAATTGCATAGGGAATTTGAAATGGGTGACGGTTTATCGAGGATGATCACAAAGCATCACCTCGACCTGAACGTGTGATTCGGACCTTCAATCCATGAGAAAAGTTGGGAAAACTGTGTGAAATTGAAGTTTGAAGTGTGTTTAGCTGATAAGATTACATCAAAAAAATATGTTTATTGAATTTTTTTCAAGGCCAAGCAATCTGACATAAAGTTTCTCGGTGTCACCTTGAATCGGAGCGAACACAGGCGTAGCTACGAGCATCACTTTGTGACATCACAAGTGGGCGTGGAATGATGAGAAACTTGAAGCCGCATAAAAAAAAGTCACATAAAACTGACTTCTGACGAGCTTCTGTTGGGAGCAGATCAACTTTCAAAATATGAAATTGCACAGTCATAGATTTTTTTTTTCTTTTCTTTCATTTTCTGTCTGACAAACACCAGCCTGCAGCCTGCAGCCACAGTAAAAGCTCACAGACTGCAGACTTGCGACACCACGGAGGGTGTTGTAGTGTTTGTTGGTGTCGATGGAGGTCATGTCACAGGAAAAAGTGACAAAAATCTCAATAAGAGACTTCCTGAAAGAGGCATCGAGAGAGAGAAGCTCAGTCTGTGTTTAATGTCAAACTATCTAATCTTGTTTTTGTTTCTTGTGATTTTCTTTACTGTTGATATCATTAGATGTGGTTTTGTTTTTTCTGTTTCTGTAGACACATTTATGAAGCTGTCACATTATTGCCTGGTTTAGGATTTTTAAGCAAAATTTATCCACAAAAAAAAAGCATCAAACTGGGCTATGGAAGATAATAGACGAGGGCAAGACGGTTCGAGAAGAGAGTTTGTCCCCCAGAGGAAACCAGAGGTGGATTTCAACAGACTAAAAAAAAAATACGGAAATCAACAGTGAGAAAAGGGGAAGACGGACACGGTATGTCTGTCAAGTATTTCCTGTCAAAACAAAAGTTTAGAGTGAAATCTGATATGCGGAAAGTTTCTGCACAAAAACAAAAAAGAAGTGAACCAATCATTATCATTTACAGAAGGAGTTCGGTTTGTCGGGAGGGAGGGTGTCGTTCAAGATTCCTGGATGATGTTTAACAGGAAGTAAAGACGCTCTGCCAAGTTGCTACTCAGTCTCTTAAGCTGTTGTAATGTTTAATCTCACCTCATGGAACCAAACTTTGAATTAGACCCAGAAAACTGCACCGATGGACGGATGGACAAAACGCCAAAACTTGTTTTCTACCCAGAAGCCCAATGCGGAACTTTTCCGTGTTGTAGATAAGAAGATAACGACAATAGTTAGCATGGCATGGCAGTTTATTCTTTCCAACTAAAAATATCCTTCCTTGTTGCTCCTAATATTAGGGAAACATCACAGTAATTGCTCAAAATCATCGTTAACTAGTAGGATAAGGTAGCTAGGAGAAGGAGAAGTGAGGTAAACGGAAGGAATAGCAGGCACTAAGAAAAAAAAATATAACATTTTTAAAATTTGAGTATAGTTGGTATATACACCTTTTTTTTTTTTTTTTTTGCGTACAGGAGTTTAGTGCACCTCTTTGGAGCCCAACACTTGTTGGGTGGAGAGCCCGCTATGCGACGGAGGCGTGCTATGGTCTATAATCCCATATTAGCAAGCAGGCAGTCAGTCAGGCAGGGGGAGTCCAGAGATTAGCGCCTGTCATCTGACCGCTCCCGGCCGGCCAAGAGAGAGGGATTAAACTGAAATAAATGCAGCACTTCCCAGTAAACAGCAGAATTAGTTCCTGAGCATTAGTTTCGCAGAAAAAAAAAAAAAAAAAAAAAAAGGTTTTATATATTAAACAAGTGCTGGGTGTTGGTACTTTTTTTATTTTTATTTATTTTTCTATCTTTAGGATGTAATTTTGAAACATTCATACATACCGGAAAATGACAAAGAAATGACTGAGATCATTTTAATGCCCGATTTTTGCAAAGTCAGACTTGTATGTATTTCGCCGGTGATGCACTCAACCACTGAGCTCATTGTATAAATAGACAGATCAATAAAGTAAAGATTGACGGGATCGCATGTTAAGAGATGCACAAATTAGTTCCAGGAACAAAGCACTGACAAACCAAAAAAAAGGGGCTCACGCCTCTTTAACTTTGCTTGGTAAAAAAAAACAAAAAACTTTTGACATCGTAGGCCAACCCCCCCCCCCCCCCCCCCCCCAATCCCGTGGAGCTAAAGCCACCTCTCTACTGTACAATTTAGCACACAATCTCATTAGTCAGCCCGTTTCTCCGTTTCCATTCATGCATATTGTCATGCAGCTCTGAACAGTCAGGCAGCGGCTGGTCATGACATCAGGATTATTTAAAGGACCATACCACTGTGGGGTTTTTTTGTAGACTTTAACACAACCATTTTTAGAAAAAAAAAAAAAAAAAAAAAAAAAGTTTTCTAATCGAGATTTTCCAACAGGAATGCAACCATTGGCTTCCATTCATTTAAGTGACACTTGTAGACACTTCAGACTTACCCTGAGGCCGATAATCAGTTCATCGCTGTGCAAAAGCTTTGCTCGCTTTTATTTCGAGAATATCAAGCATCAGAGATTCGAGAATCAGTTATGGTATCTGCTTATTTTAATCGACACAGCTGGTTACCAGTGGCGGAAGAAGTACAGAAACGTTTCCTTGAAACTCTTAATGCCACCTTGTAAAAAGGACACGCAAATTGCCTGCAATTAAAATGTTACTTAAGTAAATGTATGTAAGCTTAATTAGTACAAATTTGGGAAATTTGGTATTTTGAACATGAAATTGCACCAAAACAGTTGTAAATCTATTAATTGTTTCAGTCACACAAAACTCCAATTCGATTTGCAGAAACTCTTCGCCTCTGAAATGTAGCGAAGGTACCATAAAACTGAAATAGTACAATAAAGTGCTACCCGCTCAATTTTTTTACTTCAAGTTCTTGAGTAAAAGTTCTTTAAATTACAGTCTAAAATTGTTTGCAAAAGTGGTGTTTCAATGACTTGTTCATATGCTGCAGTAGGTGTCACGCAACAATAACATAGCTGACAAAAAAACAACAACAAAAGAATAAAAAACAGAAAGTGATAGTAAAGGACAACAAACTAATTATCGTGTATAATAGTACCTATTTAGGCAAAAGTCCAAAAACAACGTTGTGCAATTATTCCTACAGAAATATTGAGCTTTCGAAGTATTTTGCACTGCTTAATAACAAATTAAAATTATTATGGTCAACTGTGCTCACAAACTAAGATTACATTTGGTTCTAAACTTTAAGAAAATCCCTTTTCTACTTCAAAATGTCTTTACGTTATGACTGTAAATAAAGCAGCTCTATGAAACGGTTAAAGTGGAGCGTGAACTGTTGGAAGTGAAAGTGAGGAGACGTGCAAGTTGGCAGCGACGTGAGACAGTTTTTATGGTTGATCAAACAAACAAAAAAAAAAGGGGGGCGGGGGGCAGGATGTCCTGTCAAGATAGTGAGGCTGCGCTGTGTTTTTATGATATGAATTCAACACGGCAGCAAAGCTGAGCTGGCGGTAAACGCATCCCACTGTTTAACACGGCCACGTTATTTATATCCTTTATTGGAGATTTTAATTTCAGCAGTAACGGCAAAAAATATATATATATATCCTCGATTCAGGATGTTGTTCGATTTGTTTTTTTTCCTGCTTAACTTTTCAAGTCAGCTTGAGGTTAAAATAGACTTTTGTCATTAAAATGATGTTGAACATGAAAAGTTTAAACCGCTGCATTCTCATTGTCTTACCACAGAATAAAAAAATGCTGCAAGAAGCATAGGAAAAGCATTCATTCCTCAGATCTGCCCCGGCACGCTGGTGATTGTTGCCATGCGGCTATTGATAACGTTGCCACGGAGATAATCTGTGCCGCAGCGACGCACCAGACGGGCTGTTGACCTGTTGCCATGGCGGAGAGGGGGCTGTGTCTTGCAGAGCTTTCTACGGAGGGAGTTGTGTTCGCCATAGTCCGTTAGTCGTGTGAAACGGTCCCTTATTTTTTCTTGACGCGTAAACCGTCACAACGCCGCGAGCTGGGCAACAAACAAATATCCAGAGACGGGAGGAAGTTTATGGTGCAGCAAAAAAGCCGCAAACTTCCTCTGGTGTTAAAACTTTAAGCAGAAGGTTCAGACGAGAATTGTAATTGGCAATAATCTGGTCCAAGTTTCTCATCACTTTTCATTAACTTGGATTAAAAATAATTTTGCTGAAGTTTTTGGCCACTGTTCTACCTTTTAATTTTGTAAAAAAATAATACACCTTTAACATGTATATTGTTTGTTTATTCGCTTCAATGTTAAATTGAGGTTTTACGATGCGTTGCGTGATATAAATATTTTTTGCAAGACTTCAGGGGCTTCATAGGCTACTTAGTAGCGCTGTAGCTTTTCCATTTGAAATTCAAACATTTGTTTCAAAAGTAATTGACATATCGAACTGTAACGACCCGTTCGGATTCAAAATTTACAGTCCGTGTACACAAGCAGACCGTTTGATGTAGTTCACCTTTTCCTCCGGCAAAGGGCGTTCTAACGAATCGCCGTCGGCGCGACCTGTCGCGACCCCGATTTGGCAGGTTACGGTCATTAGTTGTTGATCAGACGACGGTAAAATGGAGGACACGGGCGAAGCAAAGTAAACAGACAAAAACATACAGCTTTTTGAGGCCTCCGTGGAGCCAGCAAAAAAACAAAAACAATAAGAAAGAGCGACTTTAACAAAAGACAATAAGTTATTGACTTTGTATTTTAGGAACGAAGTTGAATAGAAGTTTTTCGTAGGCAGCCCCCTAGTGCCCATCGGTGGTATTGCACTTTAAAGTTCTTCCTTCAAGGCCCGAACTTTTCAGACCCGGAAGCTTACGTCCACTTTTATATACCGTCTACGGTTTCTACTCTCCAATGATGAAACATACGTCGCACGGACCCTACTGAAACGCTTGCATACTCGCCGCCAAAGGAAATTATAATAACGGCATAATGCCTCACAAGACACCAAATAAAAGTATTTCTCCAAAATGTCAAACTATTCCTTTAAGGTGGTTTTGCGCTCCGTAGTTCAAACAAAAACCTCCTTTTACACTTTTTCTCCAAACTACTTGGAGTAAATCCGGAAAATATTTTAGTAACAACATTCCTCATGATCTCGGTTATATTGTACAAGTCACCCCCCCCACGCTTCTTTGTCTTCTGTGTCTGTGATCGCTCACTTATTACTTAACAAAAGACCTCATTATTGCGGTGTGGCCGGTGGAGGGATTTAACCGACAGGCCAATCATCGTCTCCTTAACGAAGCATTATCCGGTTGGCTGAGCTCCCGTTCTGCCATTCGCTCATTACCGTAAACGCTCTATTTTTTTTCTCCTTAGAAACAGACGTCAAATCTCTCTCTCCGCTTGATTTAAGGGATAAAAAGCAATTTCGCTTCACTTCATTTTCAATTTTAAACCGAACAAATGGAGATTTTGGATTCCCCCATGAATATAATTTTTTTTTTTTCCATTGAAAACGTTCATTATTTCTCAAATTTTTCACTTTTTCTTGTCTGCCCTCTTAATCTCTTAACCCATTCTTTCATAAACAGAAAATATTTCCTCCTCTGCTTCGTGATGTCTCCCAAGTTGTTTTCATTCCACCGCGGCATTCCCTCAAATCTCTCGTTACCCATTTCACCGTCTCCGTCTCAGGGATAAACTGCATGGCCTCTGGAATGTGTTTATCCCGATCACGGTTCCAGTTCAACCCCTTCGGTCGTCGGGTCGCTTCGCCCGACTGCTCTCCTCCGTCGGCGGCGACGACGACCCCTCGGCCTTCCCTTGACCATAAGACCAAATGTGCAATTGTGCATTTGTTTGAGAATCTGGTGGTCCTGAGGGGGTCATTATCTTTCTTTATGTCGTCTCCATCATTGGTGATTCCTCCTTCTTATTTATCTCGACCATTTTTCTTTCTTGGTCTCCTTCCAAGTGTCTCTAAGTTACATCCGATCTCTTTCACCAACTACCTTCTACTTTTTATTCTTCCCCTCTCCTTGTTCACGCAGGTCTTTTTTTTTTTTTTTTAACTACTCTCTGCTTTTTCTCTCTCGTCTCTTCAATTAATCGGAGTGCCTTTTTCCATAATTTTTCTCTTTTCTTTGCACCTGTTTTTATGCACCACAGAGCCAGCGGCGCCACGGCCTGGCGGGAAACAGGCGATTAAAGGGTTTTTGTTCCTTAATTAAACTTGGCAGTCAAAGCCACCCAGTTTCAGTCATGAGTTGCTGAAGGGGGGCTGGGGGGGTGGGGGGGTCATAACCTTACAAGAGGGAGCAGCTGGTTCACTGTGTGCATTTTCTGACAGTGATTTGCTAAAGCTGCTGTGACTTATTGTTGTGTTTTAACCAAAATGTTTACATGTTGTAAAGTTTTGTGAATTTTGGATTCTATGAAACTTGTTTGTTTTTGTTTTTCAAAAGATACCTGCTCTGCGGGCTTCAGGTGGTTCTGGAGTTTGTGGCTTGACCAACCAGCAACTAGTAGTGACGTCACCCGTTGGTTTGTTGAACGGCCGTATATCGCCAGGTTATATACCCCCCCCCCCCCCACACACACACACCAATAGCTGTAACCTGACTGCACCATAGGCCTGTCAATCAAACAGACACGCCCCCCCAAAACAAGCTTTTTTTTTTTAAAGCTTATTTTTTTTAGTTAATGACAGCAAGAAAATTAATAAAGGAAGTTAGCGAAGGAGCAACTTCAGCTAACAAAACTGAGATAACAGGTGGGGGACATTTGTTTTAATTCTAATTTTATGAGACTAGTTGAATGGGAGCCTACGTAACTGGAGGCTTTTTGGAGCTGACCTCTAGAGGCAATCGGAAAGAACTACAGGGAATAAAAAGTAAAACAAAAGTGCTGGAAGATATTAAAACAAGTCAGGTGATCATTTTCTGCGAGTATGTCATTAAAAGCAACCCCCATCTGAATATAAATGTTGTTTTTTAAATAAACTACAGCTCGGAGTCTCGCTTTAAACCATCCCAAGAGATCCAACTTTCATAATTGCAGCTTGAGGCTCGTTTTCTTAAGCAAACTATACAGAAAGTGATACATGAATACAGATGCAGGAAGGCCAGATGGGATACAAAAGTGTGATACATCACCTTTTTTTCTTTTCTTTTTTTTTTATGTAGCAGACAGACAGACGGACAGACAGACTGTATATATACATGAGACCAACCCACACAGAGAGCGAGAATATATCACGATGATACACTGATGGACAGAAACGAAAGCAAACAGACAGTGAGAAGGATTAACACGGCGGGCGCAGGATGTGTGCAGCAAAGCTGTGAGAGAGTAGGTACACCTCCTTCCTGTTGTTGCAGCATTAAAAACTGGAGAGCGACGTCATGTCCAGCCTGGTATTGATGGACAGTTAACTGGTAATGTTGTCTAATGTTTTTCCCCTGTCAAGAGTTTCCTGGAAGCTTTTCCTCGCTCTCTTCTTACAGGACTGTTTATTATCACTCTCGAACGCTATTCGGTGGATGCTTTTATCCCGAGAGCACAAACGCACCGTGCGGGTGCATTTGAGTTGTTTAGATCAGAGCAGATAACGTGGGAAATATGAGACCCAGAACAGATTTGCTGTATGACGTAATATGACATACTAAATGAAGTTACGTTTACTGTAGTCTCTGCTGTAACAGATAGTACTTGGTAGCGTATAAGCATACTATCCTGATTTTTGAGTTGGGGTGTATTGGAGCAAAAGCTTTATTTTGGAGCCAGCCCCTAGTGGCCCTCAGTGGTATTGCACTTTAGAGCACTTCCGCACTGGCTTCACTTTTCAGACCCGGAGACTACGTCTATTTTTGGGTCGTGTATGCTGAGGCTTGGCTATTTTTTCCACTTCTGCATTAGATGTTTCTAACAAAATGAGCACTACTATCGTTTTGGTTGAAGAAATAGTTTATAAGCAGGTTTATTATTAAAGTGTTAGAAAACACAATGAAAATACAACATCAGCGCATTAGTGCGCCACGGTAATGTGAACAGCTTTCCAGAGTGCTGAGTGGAGACTGATTTAATCAGCGGCCTTAAGTAAATAGCATTTAACGTTGGTAAAACTCCTGTGCAAGACTCCAGTCTCTGATTTCTTCCAGCTCCTGTCAATGTTCCACGCTGTACATATCTACAAGGGCAACACGTTAGCCTTTTAGGACGATAACATTATAATGTTAATACAGTTAAAATGCTGACATGTTAAGAGAATAGAAATTATACAACGGTAAAATGTCGGCTATGAAATCACGATGTACTCTATGATGATCCGATCCAGTCATTGACATCGTAAACTGCACTGTTGCCGTCTGCATCAAAGCCTGTAACATCTAAATGCATCTTCCTGAAGGAACAAATGCTATACTGTTGATGTTTTTTATGACCCAGATGTCTCTCATAGGATTGAAGCCATTCTCCTAAGTTGTCCGTTTAAAAGATACGAGCGGTTTCCTGCGTCCGATAACTCGCACGGACCGAGATATCAGATTGATCTCTGAGTTATAAGTACTCACTCAAAGAGCGAGCTGCTTCCTCTTCAGCAACAAGTGCTGAACGGTTCTGTCTCGGCTTCGGTTTCAGTATCTCTGCGTGTTTTGGCGTTTAAGTACGTGGTGTTTATTTTGCCGATTAGTTTCCTCAATCTGACGGCACACTTGGTGGCTGTGTTTCTGTTTGAGTTCGATGCCGTTTGTTCTAATTGATGCCTAAATATATCATGTCATCGAATATTCGATGTTTCCTTCCCAAAGGGCTTTAAGGTCTCGCAGAACATTTCCTTTACATTATGGTACTGTGGGTAGTGTTACTACTGTGGTAGGCGTGAGTAGACAAAACCAAAATGCTTGAAAAAAAAAAAACAGCAGACTTCATGTTACAAGTTACTGTAAGAATACCATGTGTGGAAAAAGGTTACAAGACTGGTCCTGTTCACACAGTGCTGCACATAGAGCAGGGGGGAAGGAATACGTTTGCTGAGTAAGCATTTCAAGTTACGTCGCTTGATAAACATCAGCAGCTGTGTTACACATGGTTTTGTGCGCACATCAAATTCAGGGTCAAATTTTCAGAGAGCAGAAAGACGTCAGAGGAACTCAAATCCAAGTTGCTCCCGACCCGATGCGCCTCCCTCGATCCAAAGACGGTAATGTTTCGTCGCTATCGAAACACGAGGCTTCGCCTACCTCGCTGGGCTTTTCTGAAGCATTTCGAGGGGTCACCGTTGCTAATTTTCAGAGTTTGGCGTAAACGTGTGCGTTCTCTGCTCAAGTTTCAGGTCTGCAGTGAAATCGCAATTGTGAACGTAACAAAAGTAAAAAAAAGCAAAAAAAACAACGTGTGTAACTCGGGCGCTGATCCTGATCAAGCTACGTAATTCGGAGTGTTTACTCACAGAAGATCTTCTTCCTGCTATGTGCGCATTCCTGTGCGCAACAACAACAACAACAGTTGTTTTTGTGGACACCATTTATGCTTTGTAATTTGGAGGTTCGGTTTCTGACATGCCTAAAACAGCCAAGTCACACACACACACACACACACACACACACACACACACACACACACACACACACACACACACACACACACTCAAACACGCACACGCGTGCATCACGGCAGCCCTCTGAAGCGCATTCAAAAGCGACATCTCAGTCAGATCCAATGTGATTTCCTAGAGAGGAAGCGTGCGAGGGCGAGCTGAAGGCTATGAGTTAACAGATGGTTGGCATGGAAACAAGGTATCTTCAGAGCCCACTGAGATTGCTGCATCCTACTCCTGACAGACAAGATCTCTTGGCTGACGGCCTGGGTAATGCGGACACACACAGATAGAGGCGCGAAGCACAGCGTTGACGTGATCATCCTGCTTTCATTAGGACTCCTTTTGTTTTCTGTCTGCATAGCGTCGTTGTAATAAGGGATCCCTCCAAAAATGTGCAGACAAAAAAAAAAAACTAAATAAAAGCCTTTCAAAGTTTGCGGAGGACAAGGCCTGGATGTAAGTGATGCAAGCTGGTGACAGAATTTTTCTTTTTAATCCTAAAGAAAGCACATGGACCTTAAAAGCTCTACATCCATCCTATTTCAGTCTTTTTTTTTTATTTATTTTTTTTTATTCCCAATTTGGACGGGATTTCACTTCTAAATTGAAAACAGAAGAGCGCACATGAAACAAAATATCAAAACATCAAATTCCACCGTGACGTTTTGAGGCGTTTGAGGCAAAACATTCGGTGCTAATTCCCCGAACTGTGGCGTAGTGGCACTTAAGTTCTCCAACATGAATATCTCTCTCATCAGCAACAACACAATCGTAGCTTCCCCCCCTCCCCACACAACCCCCGCTGACCAGATTTGGCTCCTTGTGACTTCTTTGTTGTTCGACAAAAACGTGATAAAAAAAAAAAATGTGAACGTGCGCTCTCTTGCTCAAGTTTCAGGTCCATTGTGGGAATTGGTGGTCAGTGGTCACAAAAACATGCATAACTCAGGTGCTGATGTTGACCAAGAGATGTAACTTGGAATACTTCGTCACAAAGGCTGTAGCTTCCATCTGGTCAGCGCGCATCACGGTGCTGTGCTCAGTTGGCGCGCAACAGGAGCAGCCTCTAAACTTCTCTGAGCTTTTTTGATCCGCCCTCGTACGGTGTGCTAGTTGCATGAGAAGGAAAGGGGTGTGTGTGTCAAGGGCGTGGTGTCACACAGGGCTTACAAGCAACGTTTTAGCTCAGGGCCTTAAAAACAATGCACGCTAATCCGGGCCGTGATGGGCTGTCACTTCGGTGAATCTCACTCAACTGTGACGTGCAGCGGAAGATTGGTGAAGAAAAACATCCATCGGTGACTTGGCAAACTCTGGAGGGCCAGAAATTAATGCAGTTTGTGCCCAAAAATGTCCTCCATCCGTCCACCCATTTTCCTGAGCAGGGACATGAGGGGTTCGACATTTTCTAAGATTTCAGAGTATACTTGTGTATCCTGAAAATTACGATATTTGTCCAAATGTAGTATGTATGCAATAAATATGGAAATAAAGAAATGTAGAAATCCAAGAAAAATATTAGGTCAGATTATGTAAAGAACGTGAAGTTAAGTCTAATCAACCTCAACTGAACCAATATTATGTTTGAAATATAATCAAAATAAACTCCTACAGGCACTTGTATTTTTCACACTTGTCAACATGCCCGCTCTTCGACACCCGTGACACTCCGCTAGCTTGAGTTTGCTGTGAGCAGTCAGCGTATGCGTAGGGAAATTTCCCCCCCTCTCCCTTGTGGATGGCAATCAGCATGACTGGTATGTCTAACTGTAACTGTAAGCTCATAAGTCATCCAAACTCAGCTCTCCGTCCCGTTGTCCCACTAATAGAGGCTGAGTCACAGCCTGGAGCATCTCCTTCAGCTATACATAGATGAGGAACTGTCGAGAGAGGCAGCTGCATCCAAGAGCTCTTACAGTAGTGAGAGACTGGGTGTTGACTTGTGTGTTTGTGTGTGTGTCTTTGACTCTGTGTGTGTGTGTGTGTGTGTGTGTGTGTGTAGTTTTACAGTGAGGACAGTAGGGCAGAGGAGGCTGCGTAGCAACTCGTAAACAGTCAATTATTTCCGTCGATTGGATTTGTTATTAATGATTGAAATGTAATATTTATTGCATTACACAACACTGTTAAGTAATTTAAGAGTACTTTCACACCTGCATTCACTGGTGGAAATGAACAAAGCACATTTACCCAAATACTGTATTTAAGTATCATTTTAAGGTACTTGCCCTTCACTTAAAAAATGTTGCATTTGATGTTATGGGACTGAAAAATGAGGCCGATGGGGAAGTGCCTTAAGCTGCAATACCACCGAGTGCCACTAGAGGGTTGGCTCCGAAAAGCCTTCAGCGTCATAGACTCCCATTCAATTAGTCTCATAAAATTCTTAGTCGATAACATTTTTCTGAGTTATTTTGCTTTTGCTAGCTAAAGTCACTCCTCCTTATTAGTTTTCTGGCTGTCGATCTGAAAATGAGTTAATTTAAGTTGATTAAAAAATAAGCTTCAAAAAGATCAAAAAGTGTTTTTGGGGGTGTGTCTGTTTGATTGACAGGCCTGTGGTGCAGTCAGGTTACGGCTATCGGTAGGCGGGGCGTAATATCTTCGGGTTTCCAATCAGATCAGTCAGATCCCCCAGCTCGTCCAAATATGGTCACTCCCTCCTCGTCGAGGCCAGACGAGGAGGGAGGAGACAGGAAGGAAAGGAAACAAGGGAGGAAAGGGAAATATCTCCATCATTTGGGGGGGGGGGGGGGGGGCGTTTGATAAAAGTGATGAAAGAAGGGAGTGAATATTACTGGAAGTAAATCTGCTGTAATGAAAGTTCAAGTGGGAGGTTGTGTTTTTTTTGCGGTTACTGCTGATACAAGCAGTGATGGCAAGACTCGGAGAAAACAAAAAATGTGGGTCGTGATGTTTTCAAACTTCTGTTTGAGGTCATGAAACAGTCCTGTTATGCAGGAAAGACAGAGAACATTGCTGAAGTGGAAACAGACTGACAGATAGATAGAAACCAAAATTCTGCTCGTCATGACTTTTACAGTCATTAATTATTATTTTTTTATCTCCTAATTTATGCAAGTAAATAATTTTTTTCCTTTATATTTACCAGCACCCGATAATAATGCGTTACTTCTGCCAGAAGGTGGCGGTAATGCATCTAAAAGCTGTTTGCCAACCACCATTAAACAAAAGCGGGATAGGAAGGACACATTATAACGATATATTTGATGCTACAAACACAAAAGCATGGTTTTTCAAATATTTACCAACAATTTCTCAGCGAATCTCGAAGAGCATTTTTTGCTTGAAATCGCCAGGTGGAACATTATAGTTTTGTAACAGTTCGTTCCAGTAACCAGAGAAATGAGAACCAAGTCAAACCAAGTCAATGATCTGTGCGAGATCTCACTTGGATGAGTTTATTAAATGTCTTGACAAATTAATCGAATGGCACTGTGGTACTATCTTGTGTAGTATCGCTAGTATGGTGGATTGTACAATAGTTCTGCTGCTGCTTTGAAATGAGAAACAAGTTTTGTTGCATTATATGATTAAATATGTTGGTTTTTTTAATACAAAAATTTAAAAAGTCATGAACCACTGTTGAAACTTGTTTTTAAGATGTTGATGGTATTTCCTAAAGATTCCAGGGAAATAAGGATCATATTTTGGGAGAGTGGCCAACAGGTTTATGACCATATCTTTTATAACTCTTCTTCGAAGCCATTTTTACTAATGGACAGCGGACAAGACACAAATATTAGAAACAAATAATAACATGACTGTGATTTCTGTTTCAGAGGGAAAAGATGTTTGATTTCCAAATTAAGACTGGAACCTCAACGTAAAGCTGTTACGTCAATCGTAAACGATATCTAGGAACAATCAGAGGCATGCCGGCGATGTCGGCCGGTGGGAGGGGTGAAGAGTTGCTGGAAAGATACGGGAGAGGACCATGAAGATCCCCACCTCTTCCCCCACCACCACCACCACCACCACTCTTCTTTCCATCCACCACTGTGTGTCACTGTATTGCCGGATGCTTGACGTGCTCACTGTGTGGTGCTGGAGACAAATCCAGCCGAGAATGCCAGCAGATGTCTCCGGTGCCGCATTACTTTCCGTCCCCGTATTCGTATTACAAATTGCAATAACTGCTTCTGTCATTGAACGTGTACTGAAGACATACTGGCAGTCACATGCACTGAGAAATACAATATCAGCAATGTCAATGAATGCTGTTGACCTGTATTCAAATCCCAAAGCAACTTGTGCTCATGTGATATTGTTCTTTCATTTCCCACCGTTAGCATATTCATAATTTGTAAGAATTTCTTGAATTATCAGAAAGTCAAATAAGGAAGGTAATTTCCCACCAAATTTCCTTGAACAAGTCCCCAAACAAATAAAAAAAATTTGACTTTCATCAGAATTCTTTTAAACCGCTTTCAATCATGCAACGTCTTGGCGGCACTTTTTTTTTTTTTTTACTTGAATAAAGATGAAATAAAAACAAAAAAGAGAAGAATTTCATCAACTGTTCATGCAGGTTGAGTTCTGCGCGACGATGGTCACGTGATCTTTTTCCCTTCTTGTATCTAATTGTCTGGCACCCACTGGAATATTAATCCCCTCTGAATGAAGCTTAAGTCTACAAATGCTGACGTTTGCAGGGATTGATTGGGAACTAATTGGAATGCAGGAAAGATTAAATGTCACAGCAGAGGAGCTGTGACGAATTAGTCGTGTTTATGGAGCGACTTGATAAGTCCTCGAGCAATTATTTAACGAACGCTCTTGAAGCACATTGCTCTCTATATTTTGGTTTGTTTTCTTTTTTCTGATTTGTATCTCGTACCCTTTTTCGTCAGTTTTAATTAATGGCGGGAATATTTTTAAAATACATTTTTCACATTTTGAAGGAGGATTTTTAAAGCTTGAATAAAACATCTGAAGAACTGAGAAAAAAAGAGAAAAACCAGACCGGCCTTGTTGGACTGTGTGCACTGAATTAAACATACTCATGGCATTTTCTCTGGTGGTCTCAGTAGGAGTAAAACCTTTAATGCTATCAGCATTAATGCTTTCACTCTGACACATACTCAGTTGCGCATGCTGCATTTGCCCTGGGATTTTCAGGCTATTTTGGGAATCAGCAGATCAGAAACTGTCTGACAGCTTATCTGATTACTCTCTGAAATGTAAATATTACAGCTCGACTGTTATATGAGCCTCCGGCCACCTCGTACTGTCCTCTGTCAGGACTCGGAGGCATTATGTGTATGTTTTACCAAGATTAGTGGGAATTAATTAAGCATACCCAAGTAAGACACTACTCGGTATAAAGCCTCAGCAACAAGGTGAGGGTGTGCAGTATCTCAAAGGGGTCATCGAATGTGTGGACTTTAAAACTCTACCCAGGACCAAGATTGATTTTTTACTTAGCAATAGTCAAAATTTGCACACTGAGGTGTACAACTTAAAGCAAAATATCACGGAAGTGTGGTAAGATCAGAAAACTACACAATACTTTTTAGGTGTATTAGGACTCACTTTTTATTCAAAATTCAAACATTCGAACTGTAATGATCCATTCGAATTCAAAATTTACAGTCTACGCGCGCAGCTGACCGTTGTAAGTAGTTTGTCTTGTCATCCAGCAGAGGGCGCTCTGACAAATAATCATCAGATTCACCTATTTTAACTCCTATTTGAACCGATATGATAATTAGTTGTTTGAAATTAATACGGACGAATCGCGTGTAATTGGAGGGGCCATTTCAAGCAGAATTTCTATTCGAAAAACGCCATCAGCTATTAATCAACTGACTTTAGCGTTACTTTTTCTGCTTCATTTGTCACATGGATGTTATATGAGTATTTCGTGACTTCCTGCCTTCCGGTTCTGCAGCAAAAAAAAGTTGTGATGGAACAAGCGACACACTTTATAAAACCACAGGTGGTAAAGTAAAAGAAGCTCTAGATTTGTTTTTAACACTACCAATAAACTGTACATTTTACATATTAAGTGTTCTAAAGTTGGATGAGCCCATGTTATAGAGAGAAGACGCAATAAGGCCTTCTAACTTGTACCTAAATTAAATTTAAAACCATTGTAAATGTTGATAAATGAACGGAATTTTAGTTTTTTTCCTTAATTTATTATTTCCTTCCTCAGGAACACGAATATGTTCCCAGCGTTGTAAAATCCCACTTACTCTCAGCACCCAACGAGGCAGAAAGTAAACCAATAAAACACTGAGCACGGTTAACGTCGGTGTGAAGGTTACAGAAAATTCACAGTTACCATGTTGTATCTATAAACACGACTTTCACACAGTAATCTGATAATAAGTTGAAGCCAAACGGACGGTGGTAACATCGGTGACAGAATGTTTCCACGACAGATAAGATATTGGTTTCTGTTCTCATATGCTTCAGGAACTCTGTGTGAATGTTTAGCAACTTTAAAGTAACAGGAACTCACACAAATGAGGATTACTTAGTGGGCTGATTTACCAATGTCAATGTCAAAGGATAGTTTGTGTGTGTGTGTGTGTGTGTGTGTGTGTGTACACTTATTATTCATTATCTGTGCTAATAGTAACTTTTAAGGCCTTCACTGGACAAATAACCACTTTTGCGGTCTCGGTTTTGGCTAAAGGAAAGACGAAGTCTATGTTGGAGTAGTAGGTTGAAGTTAAGAGTCAATTAGCAATCCACAGACTGAGTGCATATCAATACAATGTCTTGACTTAATAAACAAGAACAATTTGGCAGAATTTTACAGCGTTAACATGATGTTGTGTAACGCTTCAACCGTGTACATGTGCCAAAAAAAAGAAAGAAAGACAGAAAAACGGCAATGTCTCTTATTCAGAGCAGATCAAACCGGCACAGAAACCTCACTTTCATAATGACGCGTGTCCTCCTTTGAAGAACAATGCGACACCCGTGGCTGCGTTATTGCTGCAAGCATTCTGAGAAATTTTAAATGAGTCATTTTTAAGTTTAAGTTTAAGGTTCAACGAGCGGCAAATTTCTTTTAAGCTGCTGTTCCCAGTAAATAAGCCCGCAGAGCTGCCTGGGCCTCCATGCGTGTTAATTCAAATTATAATGTGGCATAAAAGGTCAGTATATTATGTAATCTGTATGTTTGTCAACGTGCGTGTGTGCTTTTATTTTCCGTTTTTTTTGCAGAGCACACGTGGACAGCTCGTGGCGCACTGCTCCTCTGTCCCCAATTTCGTAAAAATCTCCTCTCTGATTGGTCGCTTGACGAAACAAGTACTCCATTTTCTCTTCCCCTCACATGATTAAAACAAGAAGACTCACACACCTCAGATCAGTTTTACTTCCTCACTTTACTTCTTGTTTTTTGTTTTTTTTTCCCTCCGTCTCCCTGGTTACTGTCGCCCTGCCGTCTCCCAAATAATAGTGAAATAATCATTTTGAAAGTGGCATTATAACCGAATCCATTGTGTGTTGTTGTGTCTGCGCTGCCGTCGATCATGAGTTGAGGTCGCATTGTTTTGGTTCCATGGAACATTTTTTTATAGATGAAGAAATAATCTGCTGCCTTCGGGTTTCTTAAATACAATTTAGTTTTCGCGCACACTTTTACAAATTTTTTTCCGCAGCTGGCTTGAGTTTGAGTGCAAAAACACGGCCTCGTTTTTCAGACCCCGGAGCTACGTCCACTTTTATATATACAGTCTACGGTTTGTAGCAGCAGTGCAGAACTTTTTAATCTGCTCCACAAGTACCCTTTCTCTCTTTCGCAATCAGAATTTAGTACATTAAGGGCCTGATTTACTAAAAGGTTTGCGTGTGTAAAATCGCGTGCAAACTCCAAACCACCGGCAAAAAACAAACGTCTACGCAGATTTAGTAACGATGTGCAGCGAGGATCGCGTCTTTCAAATGTGCAATTTAACACACGTTGTCCATTTTGCGTGTTTGCCTGCATGCTTATGTAATATTGGACGTTTCTGCTTGAAGGTGCAAAATACTGAGAGGGAACATGCAAATAGAACAATTTAGCACCCGCAGCGATATTTACTAAACCTGGAAGTAGAAATATGAGAAGTGATTGTTGTGTATTTTGGTACGACTGAAGGTATTAATCAGGTTCGCAAATCTGGAGAGACGGCTGCTGCTTTAAAACCGTTTGAGTTGCCAGAGGCACAAATTATTCAGACATATCGTTTGTCCAGCGATGACATTTCTGAGTGATTAAATGAACTGAAAGATGTTTGACAGCCAACAACAAAGAGGAGCCACGAAATACCAGCAATTAAAAAACGTACGACTCATTTTGCTGCCTCTGGGCCATTCCAGCGTATCGCTGCTTGGATATCCCACCAGTCCTGTTGTTCAGGTGAGCTGTCGGAGGTCCTGAATGAGTCCCGCCGAATTCACAAGTGACTTCATCAGGTTCATGAGCACTCGCGAGGCACCGAATGAAAAGTCACCTGCTCATCACAGAAAGAATCTGGACCTGCTGATCGGTGTTTGTTAGAGGATCTCATGCACCATCCCTCCTGTTTTATTTGCCGACGTTTTATTATTAAAGTCTTTTTTTTTTTGCCATTTTTGTTTTTCCTACAGTCTTGACTTTCTTGCTAATAATCTCCTATATAGCGTTTTGTTCTTGTTATATTTATATTTCTGAATTTCAATGGGATCAGATTTCCTTTTCGTTTTTGCAGTCGCTCTGTTTTTCATTGCTGGAATCACTTTAACACACGCAAACCCCTCATTTAAATACAGCGATATGCACCTGATTTCAATGACGCAATTACTCAGTAAATCAGCCGCAAAACGGGTGCAAAAAAAAAAAAGGAAGGAGCATGCAAAGTAGTATGCTTTATTTGAGATCTGAGTAAATCAGGCCCTCAGTCTGATAACATAAAAAAAGAAGGTCTAGAAGAGCTGCAGGTTTGAATTATTTAATCCCCATCGAAGTTAATATTGGGCTGAACCAGAAGTGAGCCAGTGCAGAAGTTTTTTTGCTAGCTATGTCAGATTATCACTCACAGCAATTATAGTACGGAAACGTTCTTGGCATTAACGTTGGCTCGTTTACTGAATATGGGCGTTGTTTTTTAAAATTGAATTGCAGTGGCAGTTGAGTTTGAGCCGTTTTCACAGCATACCGGTTGGTTAAAGCTGCTCCAAAAATTAACCCGATGTCTACAAACCCTTAAAATACAAATCCTTAAAACTGTATCGATGTTTGTGTGAAGCCAAAATTTGCTCCTTGGGATTGAGGACAATTTATGTCAGATCTTCAAAAGGGCTAAAATGTGGTTTGATTGCTAAGATTAGAATTAAGTTAAGATTCAAAGTAGAATAAGTGCTGAGTTGAAGTATTTTGTTAAATTTAGTGGTGATTAAAGTTAAGATAAGGGGTTCGAGAAAGTACCTTGTCAAAGGTTGTTTTTTTTACAATTAAAAACACGGGAGTGTGGGTATGTCTGTCACAAAGAAGTACACTAAGCCTCGGGGCTGAGGTGAAGGTTTACGTGTGGTTTATCTCAATACACACCTTTGTCTAAGCAGATTGCTCTCATGGCATGTCTCCTCTAGTTCAAAAAGACCATTTGGATCCCCCAGCCAGATCTTGGATTAAAATGTTGCGTTTGACTTAAGTCAGTATAAAATAGACGTCACGTTTTCAATTGATCCTGCTTTTTAAATCGCACCTGCACCCGTATTTGTTGTACATAAATAAATAAATCTCAATCACTGCCTTTTTCCAAAACAAGAGAACCAGATTCACTAATTGTGTTGCAACCATAACACAGCTGTAATTTTCCTTTTCATTCTTTCCTTTTCATTTTGTATTGTTAAAAAAAAATGAATTCCACAGGTAGAGTCAACAGTCGACAAAGGACGTTTTTTTAGTCATAAAACCCCGGACATTCTTGACATTTGCATTTTTCTCAGTCGAGCATCATGGATTCTTGCTGAAGAGAGTTTCAAGTAATAAATGTCAGGGAAACATTCAAGCCACTGCCATAATAATCTTTTTGATATTCCTTCTTTGTGAAACAAGAGTCGACTCATTATTCCTAAAGAGTAAAGCGAGTTGTGCAAGAAGAGAGTCCATCAGTCATCTCTCTTCAAACATGTCAAGACGCTCCCCCATGCAGTACAATACGTGGAGAGGAACCCAACGTCCAAACCACTCCCCTTGTTTTTTTAGTTTAGACAGCAGTTTTGCAGGCTCAAAAATCGTGATGCTTTTTGCAGAGTTTTATGCGTGTTTGCAGTAAAGTTGCTGGAATAAGCAAAAAATTGTAAGTCGAAGAAAAGAATTGCGCCTTTTTTGTTTTTAACTACCTAAGAAAAAAAAAGAACGTCACTGTCTGTGATTGCATATGATACATATTTCACTTTGAAATATTTTATTTTTCATCTTTTTTTCTTACAAATTTCATAGTCAGGTGTCACGAACCTTGTTAAAATACAAAATGTCGAGTGCATTCAGAGACAAACGCTCCATTTCGTACCCTGACGTCTGATGTTCAGCGAGTCCGATAACAAAAGAAACAGAAATCAAAAATGTTCAGGTCAAGGGAGAACTGGAATGTGTTGCTAACAGTAGATGGTTAAGGAGTCACAAATAATCACAAGTATTTAATCCTTTAAATGGTGTTTTAAGAATTTTTCATTTGTCGTGTACTGAAAAATAGATTTTCGCCAAATGACACTACATTTCATGTGACCCAACACTGAATCCTGGAGCTGCACTGACTCATCCCCGTCACTGCCTGAATCAGTACTTTTCAACGCTGCATATCTTATCGTTTACGAGCAAAAGCATCGGCACTCAGCTGTCAGCTGTCAGCTGAACATAAGATACTGTACATTTCTTCCTGGTAAAAAAGCTTGTAAAAAAAACAAACATGTCCTGCAGGAACAATTCTGACGCCGCAGATTTGTTATGCTAAACTCTTGACCCTGGAAACGAGGCTCATATCAGCCCGGTTTGTGTAATAAACTGAAAGAGTACAATAAAAACCAGCAAGCAGAACATAACAGAATCAAATGGAAGACGGTCAGAAGCAGCACGTAATGTCCCGACGTTAACTTTCGGTGGATCATTCACGTAGTCAGAAAGGCTTTCAAAACATTTCAAAATAAATGAAGATATTTTGTTAAAAAATCTATTTGATTTCATTGTATGCATAGATTGGGCTGCTGAATTTTGTTGTTGTTGTTTGTTTTCGTAATGATTCTAAAAAGGTTTTAGTCGTTTAATTTCACTCTACCTTTTTTTTGTTGCTTTCCCAGCATTATACATTTGACAAAACTTTAAAAATTCAATTTGCACTCTAATAGTCAAAATTGTAATAAATACCACGTTGTTTTGTTTTAGAATTGAAACATAATTCACTGTATAATGCACGCTACATGCCACTTGGATAAGGCTGTTTAATCCCAGCCCTTCTCTGACTTGTTATTTCCCAGCATTCCTTCAGGATATACAGTACGTAGTTAATGTCATTGGATTTATTATTGGCTGTTTTTGGGGGCTATGATTACATCAGACAGCTGGTGTCAGTCAAGAACGTCGGCCTCGGAGTAAACTTACAGGTTGTTACTGCACAGAGTACAGTCACATGAAGTAGCAATTGGGCTGCACAATTTAGGATAAAATGAGAATCAAGATTTTCTTTCTTCACGATTCTGACATTTCTTTCTTGTTTTGCACTTATTTAGCTGATTCAGAAGAAAACTCAACAAAAAATGTAATGTTGATCTATGAATGAAAGTGTTTTATCAGCGCAAACTTTGGGCTATTTTGTTTCGACACTGGATAATTTTCATACATTTCAAATGAAAAAAAATGCTAACAACTGAGTTTAAATGTTTAAAAACAACAGACTTCAGTTTTTATCTCATCATTGATAAACCTGTCAATAACATTTACATCAGTTACCGTTTGTCTCAGGAAGAAAAAATGAGCTGATAATACTAAATATGCAGCAGAGATAAAGATGAGTTTAATCCATCTAGAGGTGTGAAGCAGGATTACAAACTGGATCTCGGTTTGCCCTGGAAGAACAGTGACATCCAGCAGCATAAATCATTTATAAATTCTTTCTTAACCTCGTGACCAGTCTGAGTTAGACCAAAACGATTTCGGATTACCAAACAGTGCGAGAAAGATGAGAGTGTAATTTCGACGCCACTCGATTCGAAGCTACCGGAGCCAAATAATCCAAATTTGGGCCAATAACGAAGTCTGTTTGGACTTCCTTATGGGAAGATGCAGCCAACGAGGAACAGTGCAATAAACTGAACTACCAATTAATCAAGCAGGTTATGTTTCTTTTATTTGTCTTTAAGCCCAAATGCAACAATAGTTGCAGATACGCCACCCCCTTCCCTCCCCCTCCAAAAAAGCTTTTTTGAGGCCTAATATCTAGTAATTGGTGGGATTATTTGGACCACCAAGGAGTGACTTTGGTGAGTGACACCATTATGATTTCAATTTATTGACTTCGTAATTAATGAGAGAAGAGGCATTGGCTTCACTCTTAAAAACCCAGAAGCTACGTCCACTTTCATATATAGTCTACGCTTCACTAAAATAGTAAAACTGATCGACATTAAAACAAAGCTTCAAATATAAATATTGCTGGAGAAAACACTACAAATTCAAAATCGATTCTTCACACACGTCTTCAACCCGACAGCACAGAACATCGACACAATCACCAGTTTCCAGGTGACCCTCAAAATCAAATCAGTCCAATCCTTGAGTCCGATCGAACATACGTGCCAAATTCAAAGAAAGTCCCCTGAAGGCGTTCCTGACCTTTGACCCCAACATCTAAATAGTTCATCCTTAGGACAAAGAAAGTCCCCTCAAGGCGTTCGTACGAGAATGAGACGGGCAACCCCAAAAAAGAAAATGCCTTGATATACATGAGCTGAGGTTGTCGCCGGCTCTGAGGCATAAAAAACCCCAAAAACTAAATTGGTTCAGTTATGTAACTCTGGAAAAAGGATGTGAAAATACAAGCACGACATTCATGCTCCGAAATTTCCCTTCACTGTAATTCCAGTTTAATAGGAGCATGTACACAGTATTGTCGATGTTAGTGGTTAAATTACACACTCTACAGAGTCTGTTTTTTCAGCCTGTGGGGATGTTATCGTACGATCTGGTTACCTCCACTGTAAAACCACTGAAACATAATAGAACGGCGTCCCAGGTGACACAGTCAGGGTCCCCGCATTGTTAAAGGCTTCTCTTTAGTCGCTTCCTACAGGCTTCCATTGTTGTTTAATAGCTGTTTACATGTCTGGAATTTCCCACGTTAAAAACACATGTATCATATGTAGATGAACTCGTGTTCGCTTGCTGTATGGAACCTTATTTGTTTTTTACACTCTTGTTTGTGGCATTTGTTTTATACACGTTGGAGAGGTTTGCGTTGTTGATCTCAAGAGGGTAAACGGTGTATTTGCTCCTAAACATTAGTTGCGCAATGAGCCTATGATTACGTAAGAGCTAGTGGTTACAGAGAGAATATGACATTCTGATAACTGTTGTGTTTATCCGATAAGAGTTTTAACACCCTAATTCATCTAATTCACCTAATTCACAACTGATCTTTAATATTCAGTAGGGACGAGCAAGTACACCATTATTTGTATCTGCTAAACCAAATAAATGATCTGTATCCTTACTCTGCGGGGCGGGGCTTAATTCTGATGAACAGGTTGGTTGGGTTGATTAACTCTTATTCAAAATGTGATATAAACAAAGTATAATTATTATTTACAATGTGCCAACTGCAGCAAAATATTTTTTCGCATTGTGTCGAATACTGAAATCTGGCACTGACTGTGTCTTACATAAGCTCATAAATGACACACCCCTGCCATGTTAAGTGAATACAGTTCATAGCTTCTTCTTTTTTACTCCTTCCTCTGTCTGTCCAACATATGCTGCTGTCTGTCATCGCAGCATTCCTCAGATGATTTGCAGCAAAGCAGCAGGGTCAGCAAACGTCCTGCCAAACATGCTTTAGATGTTCGGCAGCGCCCACAGCGGCCAGCAACAATTCTGATTATGAACGGTGGGAATCGAGTTTCTCTGACCTGTAGAAACCTGGAAAATCCGATCACGCTGACCTCGATCCTTCTCCAGTGATTAACTTCTTCTTTTTTTTTTCTATTTGGAACGAGTTTAAGCTCCAGTGTTGGTGACTTTATCCACAGTCTTTGCTTTTTTTGTCTCTTCAGTTAAAGTTTTAGGATAATAAACAAGGTGCCCAGGTAAACATTATAACTGGGGTTAGATAAGGTTCATTTTGTACTTTAGAGTTAAATACGATTAACAACTCTCAACTAAATCCATCCACTAGTAGGTAACGACCACTACTACTGTATATCTCGTTAGTTTTCCCTGTTTCTAGTCTTTTCTGAGGTAAAATAAAACAAACTGGGGACTCACGCTGCGTCCTTTCAACACCCACGGAAAACTTAAAGGAACTCAAGTAACCAGTGAAAACCGTAGAACAAAATAACTTCCCAAGTACTACCGAAAATCGTATTCGAAATTTGCATTTCCCAAAGTTTGCCAAACTCAAACTCAAAGCATTTGCAAACAAACAAGAAACAAACCTATTTGACTACTAACATACCAAATTCTCATAAATCAGCCAAAGGCTACATTTATGTTAAACGGAAATTTGTATCTTGCACAAGTCAACATTTTTCCAGTCTGGTGCGAATCAGAATATATTAGGTCTGGAACCCTCCATAGAGAATCATTTGCAGTCGTTTCTTCCTATTGAGCGTAGACCTCGGGTTAATTTGGCTCTTGTCCGCCAAAGTCTTTCAGTGTATTCTTCAAATTGTTTTAATGAACGCCACTAGCATGATGAAGTGTTTATTCGTTCTGCATCTTTTCCGGCACTGAGAGTTGAAAATGATTAGCGCTGCGTTCGTCATCGTCACCAGCCGTCCAATCACATTGAAGAAGGGGCGGGACAAACGAAGTTAACCACCGATACTGGTCGCTGATTGGTCCTCCCTTGATAGTGGCTTTGCAAACGCTAATACGGGGCCGAGTTGCCAGACTGTTGGAAGTTTGGCTAACACAAACTGGTTCCGATAAAAACACAAGTCCACGAAAAAGATGAACTTGAAGAAGAGCTGACAACCCTCGCCTGTTTGAGATTGGGCAGCACAGCCTCCAAGACAGCGGAAGGGGGCTCACTTTTTGTACTTTACTGGATTACTTTTTCTAAATTAGTTTTACTACAAATAGAACCACCACGATAACGTCACGCCATCATCTTCATCGCAGCGAGGCCAAATTCAAACAATACTGAATAAAGAAGCAAAAAAAAATTGACTTTTTGTTTTTCTTTCTCACAATGATTCATTTCTACACAATAAAGAATATGATACAGCCAAGTGGCTGCACAGACACAATAACGAGATAAGTGACTGAACCGTCTCACCGGCGGCGTACGAGATCAGAACTCTTGCCTACAGTGTGTGTGTGTGTGTGTGTGTGTATGTGTGTGTGTATGTGTGTGTGTGCGTCTATAGAATTGGAGAAGGCATCATGACAGCCAATTGGCTTTCCCGTAAAACAACCGACACCGTGCCTTCCTCACGGCCTTTTTTTTCCCTCATCTGGCCCCCTCTGATCAATCTTTTCTCCTTTTTCTAATTACATTATTTTCATCTCTCTCGCTGACTGTCAGTTACTTTCACACAATCTCATCCCCCCCTACACACATGACTGCTGTATAATCTAACACCCGCTGAAACCGGATCACTTTAGCAGCTTGCCAGGCCGGCACATAAGCACTGTGTGTCCCATTGTGCCTCCCCGTAGCCGTCGGCAACATTTCTGCAGAAGTGATGAAGATCGAAACCTTTTACGCGACTCTCATCTGCAGTTTATAACAAAGCAGAAACACAAAGGCCCGCTGGGATGGAAATAAAATGAATCTTGCTTTCGGTTATTTGTTAATAAAGTTCGCATTAAGTTGGTTTTCACGCTCAGATTTGACTCTGGAAAACGTCCAGAGTATTGGGTTGTCACGACACCACAGCTTTGATAGTCGTAGTCAATAGAACCTAAAATTCACGTTTTTTAATACCAAATGACGCCATGGCAAAAAAACAAACCAATGAAATGAGTATGTTTCAACTGGAATTTTTTTATTTGGTAAGGGGGAGGTTGGGGTGTGCATGGTTTTCTCGCCTCTATCGGCAGATTCTGATGTCGTGACCCAATTGTCTGAAGTTTGGGGTCGACATTTGTCCATTAATAAAAATTTAAAAAAAGTGGATTTTTGTTGCACATTCTTTGCACTTAGAGTAACATAATAAATTGCTTTGTGTGTCTTCGTTGTGCCGTGTACGTGTTGTGGGGCCTGAGCCATGCCCATTTTGTGAAACACACAGAGAGCAGAGGATACAAAAAAAGTTTGAATGGTTGTTGGAAGAATCTACCAATTTCAAGAAAATCTGCTTTAATTTTTCCACTTTGTAAAACCCTTCCAAAATGGCCCGGCTCTTGCTGCGGCGGGATAATGAGGGCAGACCCCTCTGAGAGAGAGACCGTTAAACTAAGTCTTGTGGACCAACAACGGGGTAAACCTTTTATTCAAAACCTGACAGGGTGTCCGACCTCGCGCCCTCCGGCTCCTTGGCGCAGCACCAGAGAAATTAACATCGGCTTACCTCTCGGTTTGGACTTCCTCTGTTAAAAAGCTCCTTTGGTAATGTGGCCCACTGGTGAGATGGAAACCTGTAGAAAATGACAAAGAAAATGTTTTATTTTTAAATTATTGTTGTTTTTTTGTGAGGGTTCTTGAGCAAAAAACAATCTTAGACTTTTTTTTTGTAGATCTGGGCCTGCAGTTTATGCGAGCAATTAGGCCACGCCAACGCGTGAAACCACTAAAATACGAACATGTTCGCCACATCTGAAGCATGTTTTGAGTTTTTGAGTATGTTAAAGCCGCCAAAAAAAGGCAATTTACTTTTGATAAGAATAATAATTCTTTGAATTATAACAGGGCCTCCGCACCACTCGGTGCTCGGGCCCTAATTAAAGAGAAGCTTTATACAGGTTCAACCAGCTACCACACACTCCTACAGGCAATACAGGAGGTAAATCCAAAGATAAATCCAATCCGGTACAGAGAAACGCCATCCTGAAGTTGGAATTGAGTGCGTTGAAGCTCTTACGATTTGTCTTCGTCCTCGTATCCCACGACACTGTTCGAGTTATTCCCCAAAAGTTTGTTTTTCACCATTGGCTTCTGAAATACAATAAACAACCATCTCGAGGGAATGCAGCGTTATGTTGTGAAAGCTGAGCACTGAGCACCTCGAGCTGGAAACGTATTGCCTTCCTGACTATTGTTCGAAGTCCGAGCCAGATGGTGTACATTGTTTTTGATGTATCACTGTGCTAAAGGCAAATGACTGAAATGTGTGAATCTACAGACTCTCATGAGATCCCAGTGTGCAGTACTGAGTGGTGGTCTACAATAAATACTGGCCCCGTTTACATAGGGCTCATATCCAGATAAAATCCAGATTGAATTTAAGACGCTTTAATTGACACTTCTCCATGAATTGGATCAAACAAATCTGACTGTGATCCCGCCCCTTTCTTGGGGTTTTGTCCAACCATGTGGACGTCAATAAAAACAGACACGCATCCCCTCCCAAAACATCTATTGGAGGCTAATTTTCTTATTAATAACGGGATTATTTTTAGATGGACAGCCAGAAAACGAATAAGAAGGAGCGACTTCAGCTAACAACAATGAGATAACTCGTGGCCATTTTTTTTATAGACTTTGAATTTGATGAGAGAAGTTGAATGGGAGTCTATGGAGCCCGAGGGCTTTTTGGAGCCGACCTCTAGTGGCACTCGGTGGTATTGCAGCTTGAGGAACTTCCGCATCAGGCCTCATTTTTCAGACCCGGAAGCTACGTCCACTTTTGAATACAGTCCTATGGTACATACATATTTACAATATAACCTCACACTAGAATGGCATTTGTTTTCACATTATATAACTCAAATAAATATTTGATTCATACGTTATTTCCACGTGGTTTTGTGTTTGTGCGACACTTCACACAGCGACTTGGAAACAGCTGGAGATTCATTTCTGTCCTCGTGAGAAAAAACGCTCACGCTACGCATCATCTGAGGACGAATTAAAAGTCCCGGGGGTAAAATATTTGTTACTGCACACCGGTGGTTCCTTCCGCGACACATTTTACTCTAAAACGAAAAGCTTTTCGATTTGACCTTAAATGAACAACCTGCCTTGCATTTATAAGGATTTTATGTTTACAAATTATCATCTTTTTGCATCTGATTCTAATTCTCACATTTGGCGCTGATATCCTAAAGTCTTGAAAATGGTGGGTGTGTGGACTTCGAAGACCATTTTTTAAACCGCGGCAACTCACTTCTCACACACACTCCAAATATTGGTGTTAGAGAGCAGAGCAGGTTCCTGCATCCGTTCAGAAATCCGATCTCCTCCCCTTTTTGTCAGTTCATCTGCGGGGGAAAAAAAAAAAAGAGCAATTTAAATTCAGTTTGGGTTTGCAGCCACACTGTCATGTCTTTGAGTTGACACACACACACACACACACACACACACACACACACACACACACACACACACACACAAATATCTGTAATTGATCTGCACTGCTCACAGTGGGGGGCTGGGATAGCATCCTGCAGAGAGTGGGAAAGAATCTGTTTAGTTTTAAAGAGCCAATCAGTATTTGTTTGTTTTTCTTACCATCAAACATATTTTAAGCATTTTAAACTGACTGATTTACATATAAATAATAATTACAATGAAATGAAATGTGTTCCTCTAATGACTGCAATTGAAAAAAAAAAATGCATGGTGATAAATACTAATGATGTCACTTCTTTTTTTTAAGATGGATTGTTTCTTTAAATGTCTCTTTCACACGTTTTGCTTTCTCATGTTGTTGTTGTTGTTTTTTTTCCTGCTGTCACGTGTTCTAATACTTTTCATCGCGGCGTGTTTGTTTTCCTCTTTGGCGTTCCCTTCCCCGTCTGGCTTCCCTCCATGTCTACTCCCCTCTTCTCTCCACCTGACAGACGTTTTCGAAGACAATAACAACAGATGGAACGACCTTGAAACGACCTGGCCTGGTTTCTGATGGCGAGGCGTGCTCTTACTAACGCACCTAGGACACACACACACACACACACACACACACACACACACACACACACACTTTTTTGACATACATCAATCAGAAGGCAAAACGTTTCTATTCCAGAACAAAATGTAGGTGCTGCAGCCTCAAAATGTTTAACACGTGAAAACAGCATTCATGCATCTTGTTTTTTGTTTCATCGATAACATTTTGGGTCCCGTCAGGCCACAAAAACACTTACAAAGGGAAACTTCAGTATTTTTTTCAGATGCATTAAGGTCTAATGAGGAAAACAACCTTAGGAAATTGGTCCGATATTAAAAGAAGGGCACTTCAGCCAAGAGACATCAAACATGCTGTGATTTAATCCTGTTGGGTAACTGCGGCCCGTCAATGTACGAAAATTAGCTTGTTTTTAAGCCACTGATGGGTTCATATATTTAATATTTTGTCAGAGAACATTATGGAAAGGATCCCAAACGTGAAACGGAAGTCTCGCTCCGAAACTTTAGCTAGTGTTGTCAGATAATGGTTGAAACAGATTTTTTTTAAATCAGTCCTATACAGTTGAATTTTCATAATAAATTTGTGCAATATACAATACATCCTAAGAAATTTACGATTAACAATATATCTCGTATCACCTATATGCAATAATAATCAGTTTTTCTTCTTATTCAGAAATATTCATACTAACATTGTCACTGTATAGGTTAAAGGTGTATTCATTTATATTGTGTACATAGCTTGTGTGTGTGTATTTATACATTAGTCTTTTTATTTATTTTTTATTTGTGTCGTATGCGTATTTGTAATTTGACTTTTTTTCAATGTACTTATCTTTCTTACCTGTATTTTTAAGATGCTGTGACGACTAAATTTCCCCATAAAGTCTTATCTTCTAACATATCACTGCCATTTGTTTTATTAGTGCTACAGTATTTCGTCAGCTGTCATCTGGCCTGTCAATTTTTTTTAGAAAGGCCAGGGTTTAATTTGTAGCAGTTGACAGACAGCAAAAGGCTCTTTATTCTAATATTAGAAACCTTCCCTGGGACTAATACATCTCTTGAGTAAAAAGAGGTAAAATATCGTATAACCTATGATACTTTGGAAAGGTTATGAGTGGTGTTCACAGGGGATTCTGCAGATGTCACTTTTAATTAAATAGTGTAACCAAAGGAAGAAACTTGAAAGTTCAAAGGCTTTTAATGTGACGTTGAGCTGCATGAATTAAACACAAAGAAACTGGAGATGAGGAGCACACGTAGCCTCGGGTGTTTGTTTTAACATTCCCTACACAGCCACCGAGATGCATCAGAAAAGCAAACGCATATTTATGCAGAATCCCACTCGGTCACAACTGCCGGCCATCAAACCAAGTGTTACATCAACAGCCTGGTTTCTCTGAGTAGTTTTGTAACACACACACACACACACACACACACACACACACACACACACGTCGGGTCGCTGTGTTCTAAATTTTCCTGAACTTGTGATATCAGAGTCTGCGAGCATTACGTCATAGTCTCAAAGTGGAACAGCATTTATATAAAAAAAGAGAAAATTAAAAAAAAGAAAAGAACAGAGCAAGCTTACTTGAAATTACTAAATGTCCTTACAAGAGACCTCAAATTAAGTCACACCTCAAACCTTGATGGCCACGTTTACCTTGTAACCGAGGCATTCTTAAGTACAATATCCAAATAGATAAAACATAAGCAGCAAAAAAAAAAAAATGTTGTGGTGTTTACATCTTTTTTTTTTGTAGGCTGGATGCAGTCATGGCCTTTTAGAGAATTTTTTTTTTGTGAATATTTTTGTATTAATTGCCACACAAAAAGAGAATCCACTGAGGGAATAACACAATGACAGCCCTGAATACTTTGATACCTGCCAAGCCGTTGACTGTATTTTAAAGTGGACGTTTTTGGGGGCTTGTCGTTTGATTGACAGGCCTGTAGTGCAGTCAGGTTACGGCTATCGATGAGCGCGACGTGGTATCGTTTGGCTTTCCAATCACTTTGAGTCAGATCCACCGCTCGCTGCCCCTCTCCCCCCAGTTTGTCCACATATGGTCACTTCCACCTCCAAACCGCTCCAAACTAGCATGATAGCGACGGCCAAAATACAAATTCGAGGCCTCATTACAGCCATTCTAATGGTTGTTGCTTGGTTACAGCATGTAAATCTGCATTGCAAATATATTTATCTTTTGGGGGAACAAATATGAGCAAAAGCAATTTTCCTGTGTTGTTTACCGTTTCTAAAAATTGGTGGATGATGGCATTCACAGACATTACAGTCACTAACACAGGTAGATACAGATGCCTTTCGCACACCTGTATGTCTCGGACAGATAAAATTACTTCTTGGTAAAAGAAAGTTGACTCCTGCACACCTGTATTTCTGACATTTTCTCTCTTCCGGACAGGCCTAACCCACATATAATCAGAATATGTATGCCACACATTCACCTATTGCATAAAACAAGGGGCAGGAAAAAGATGCCTTTTGGGAAAACTAAGACAGTGGCTGACTGATTTTTGCAGGTACAACGGTGCCTCGAAGGCATCGATTCCTCTTTCAGTACAAATGGTTTTGGTTTTGAATGCAGCATGGCTCCCCGAAGCAGTGAAACAAAGCTTTGGATGAATAGCAGCAGGCCACTAATACATGTGGGAAAGAGACAGTGGATGGACGCCATGGGGGCTTTTACTATTCACACTTAACAGCAGAAGAATAAAGAACACAAACTTGTGTAAACAGCCGAACATCTGAAGAGTTTCGTTGCAATCTGAAACCAGCCAGAGGAGCGCATTTAAGGGCCCGAGCCTTCAAGGGGAAGTAGAGTTATTTGATACTGCCGGAGAGGAATGACATTAGATAAGCAACACATGGAACTAGCACTTTGACTCTTTTGGGAAAAAAAATACCTAAAAAAAAAACTGTGCTTGGCACTTCAAACACTTCAAAGATAGCACCCACACTACAATACTATAACCAAAAGGCACTCAACCTGCCAAAAGTACTCAACGGCACAACTTGACCGCAAAGTTGAATTCAATCAAATTTTCCACTTGAAAATGTTACGCCACGAGCAGCTTCCTTACCTGCATTTAACTAGATTCTATCCTACAATACCACTGAGTAAAAAAAAAAAAGACAAATGTTTCTCCGAACGCAAAACAGTCAGTGAAATATAAAATCCAACTAATTACTTTTTTCAAAATTCACTTAAAGAGCCAAATCAGTGCTCAGCTAGCTGTAACAGCTTCTCCACATCACAAACGATCCTGTTTAGCATCACGTGGTGATCAATGCATAAAGCCGACGCCAACCGATTTTATTCCTTGAAGGAGACTTCCAGGTGGCTGACTCGAGTAAAATCCCCTTAGGCTGGGTTTTAGTTGGCTATCTCTGGCTTTACATTCAGCCCATCCACCAAGAATAAATCTCTCTTTTTTTGGTCTTAAATTGATCTTTCCCCAGCCAAGATTATGGTTAAAAGTTCTTAAAATGATCTCAACGTGTTATCTGAAGCCGCCTGGATTTGCTCGAGGTTCTTAAAGATGTTTGTCTTCTCGTTCGAAAAAGGTTTTCCCCTGTTCTAACGTACTATTGGGGGAGTCCCAGGCTTTCAACCTCTTCGGATCAGATCTTCAGATTATTATGAGTATTCACATTGAAATTTTCATTTTTCATCTGATTGCATCTTATTTTTAACTACTAGTTAAATGCTAAACTGAGCCTTAAACCGGAATTTAAGGTGTGCAAAGAGAAACTTTCGGTTCTGGTCACTCTGCAGAGTGAAGTAACAAGAATCAAAACACTTTAATATGTTAACCACTCCTGACATATAATTAATTCATCCTAAACCAACCGTTGATGTCGTGTGTAGATGAAACTAAAGCATAAATCTGACCCTGAATCGGTTGAAACTTGTCAGTGTGACTTTGAATAATTCACACAACCGCAAAAAAAGTATCTACTGTAAGTTAAATATCTCAAAACCAAGATATACTTTTGGCAACATATTGTTTTATGTACCAGAGTCAATATGACCGGATAACGATTTGACAAAAGTTGGGCAATTTGAAGGTCGTTACTCAGCGTTTTTAGAAAACAGAGACTCTCAGTCTGTAATTGTGTTGTCACTTTGTCAGCCGAGGTCTTCGGTTACCTGCTATCCTTCACCAGGAGTTGACGGGACGAGACGGGGCGGGAGACGTGAGGCTGGGGGGTGCAGAGAAAAGTGATCCGCCATCGCCGTGTAACTGCATGAATACAAGAAGAGAGGCATGCAGTGAACGGGGCAGTTTAGTGTAAAGTTATACGGTGCAGGGCTGCTTCTGCTGACAGCTGAGGTGAAAGTACACGAAGGCCAAATGTACACTGACACAAACGCCGACTTCGAAACCGTCAATCACCTGTGCTGAATACAGTTCGATTAAATTCAGTTTCATCGAGGAAAACTGAGGCTTTAAAAAAAAAAAAAAAAAAAAAAAAGTTTACAAATTGAATTAGTTGATCAATTAATTAATACAGTCTCTTTCACCTTCTAGTCGTGTCTAGTATCCATCCATAGATTTCACCTGACACTCCAATAAAATGTACTGGTACAGGTTACCGTGCTCTCTTTTAAAAGGACAGCTTCAACCTCTAAAACAGTAACAAGTCTCTCTGGGAAGACACACTGCTGTTGATTTATTAAATGCAATCTAGTTTTGCTATAATTGCTGTTTCCCCTACATGAAATTGCAATCAACTGTTGCATTGCAAAAATCTGTCGGAAAAAACATCTTTTTGTAATTTTGGTGGAATTGGTCCTTTAAACGTCAGATGATGGCGGCTCAATATTTTATTTTATTTTCCTAAAAGAGCTGACATACTGTATATATGCTTATAAAAACATTTAGATTTCAAGAAAAGTAAAACAAAAATTTTGACTGGATAATTAATCTAAATATCAGGTGACATGAAAAGTAAACCGGAATAATGAAAAGTTCTGCCTTCTCCCAGCATTAATAATCCCTCATGTAAAAACTCCTGTAAGCATTATCCCTGAACTCCTGCCTTTTTGAATTCCTCTGCCTGCTCCCTACTGTGAAGCAAATATTAGATGGTATTAAGTTATTTGTGTAAATATTATAGGAGTCAGAATGAAGGGGTTAGATCCACAAAGAGCGCTGCAGGGAAGTCACGTTTTACTGGCCGCCTTCGGTGTGTTTTTTGTAAAAAAAAAAAAAAATGTCAAGAAGGTGTATTGCTTGAATGCTGTATTGACATTAACACTTTCCTTTTTAAGAAAAAAGGTCTCGGTATAACACTATCTTTTTCAATTAAGGCAATGTTTGCTTATCAACCCGGTATCACAGCAAAGCGTGAAATAGACACGCCCGTCCACCGCAGCAAAGCAAAGCTACGCTTGCCGATTTCTTGGCGTGAGAGTGACCCGTTTTGCTGTAGTGGACGCCCGTGTCAATTACGAAACCTACTGCATGGTTTCAACAGGAAAACAAGACCATTTGCAAAAGCAAAAACTTTTTCACCTTTGTTTGTACTCAGACCTCATCGTCCCGCATGGCAGTCCGTGACTTGGACTTTGTCTCAAAACCTCCATTGCATTACGATGGTCACACGATCCTTCGTCACATAACATTAAGGTGCGTGTTTTTTTCACGCCTAAACAAAACGTGTAATAGACACGCGCGTTCACTTTGGCAAAACGTGTAACTGTCACGCCTAAACAGCCCCAAGCATAGCTATCTCACGTTTTGCTGTAGTGGAGGGCATACCGTGGCTTTGATTTTTACAACCGTGCTTGTAAATACGCTGCTTGACAAAATATTAAGAAAGTGAGGGATGATTATGACAGCTCTTTTCATTATAGATAAATTTGCTGCTTATTTTTTCCAATTAATTGACTAATCATGTCATTAATAAATTTGCAAAAATAGTGGAAAAAATGACAATAATTCTGTAACTTTATAATGTAATGTAATTTTTATGTAAAATGAATTATTAAACAGTGTTTGTGAATTGTAATAAACTAAACCATTTACATAAAACGTACATTTCATTTTATTTGTGTTACTTTCTTGGAAATTTCTAGATGTTTTTACAATCAAGCAACAATAACGCCGGCTCAGAGACGAATTGGTGGCCTTTCTCGCAGAAACAAGAAACATCGACGAAAAGAGGAAATGGAGAAAGACAAGAGCAGAGTGACAGTTAAGAGCTGCAAGCCGTACATCAGCACTCGATTCACACAGAAGCAATGTAGGTCACCTGTAATCAGACCAAACATCAGTCTGTGTTGTTGTTCTGACCTACTAACCTGTTGAGGGGGAAGGGATCATCACACATCAGGGGTTTATATTTTTTTAATTTCTTTTTTGTTGTTCCATAGAGAAAAAAAACAAGAAAAAACAGGGACATCGTCTGCCCACTCGCTAAAGCATAGAAGTGTGTTGTCAAGGTGCATTTCTGTGGTGGTGCCTTCACTGAACAGCAGGACTATTCAACTTTCACATCACCGGGGAGGGGGGGGGGAACGCCTGAAAAAAGGTCCTACGAATCAATTATCATTTAAAACATTAGTGGAAATTAGTCGATGTATTTTATTTTCACAGTTCAGCAAATCTGACCATCAGCCCACACTTTAAAAAAATTTAAACCTTGCAGCACTTTAAAATATGTAATTAATCGATAACGAAATATTTGTATGTCCCATTGTCATGTTTACCAATAAAGAAACAGGTTCAACCATGAACATGAATTAGAGTGTTTTATTTATATGAACAAAAATCGTAATTTTCAGCTTTCCGAGTGAAAAGAAATAAAAACTCCACTCTGATCGAACAGGATTGTTTAACTTTATTCGTGAGTAATTGACCTGTTTGTGTTTTCCGTGAGTATTTCAGCTATGCTGCCTTGAAAGCAGTAAATAAAGTGGTTAGAGAGTTTTATAATCCAGAGCAGTCTCGTGCATGTAGCCAATTACAGACCCTGACCCAAACACTTTTGTCAGTACCATTACACTGGAACCAGAAGACTGGAAATAAAACAAAAAAAAAATCCTCCCCCGTGGGAAGCCAAATCCGCCAACCGAGGCCTGCGGAGCTGCTTCGTCGGGACGTCTAAAGATAGACTAAAAGCGCGATAACAGCGTCGTAACCCGGTCCAGACCGAAACTCACATTAGCACCCTCATATCGAGGTGCCGCTGACTATTTCGCAGCGCATTGCCGATCGTAAACATCAGAAGATTTGCAGTCCTTCCAAACACCAACCCCCGGCTTGACGGAACAAACTAGAACCGCTTTTACTCCCATTACTACGTTTGTAGACCCGAACCATCTTTTCAGTTGACGGTTTTGTTTTGTCGTGGTGTTTGTGGTCATATTAGTCGTGCAAAAAAACATCGGCAGCCTCCAAAACCCAACCGCCTCGCATTTCAGGTTTCGTTCCCACAGTGCAGCTTTATTGCTGCCTGAAGATTAAAACAACATGTCAGAACCCTTGATTTCCTGTTTACTCTGCACTTGATTGGTTTTTGTATCACCAGGGGCAAAATATGATGGACCCAAACATCAAATCCACCAAAATTTCTCTTTCACATGCAAGCTTGCTGTTTGGTAACAGACTTGTTTGTGGCTTGGTCAACGCCGTCTCCGACTGTAACTTACAGAACTGCTCAAAGCTTAAAACTGAGATGCAAAAACTCAGCTACCTGTTTTTTTCCCCTGTTGTTCTGTTTACAACTATGTGTTAAAAACAACTTATTTAGACCCGATATGACAGAGATCTAACTGATTTTTCGTTTGTATCCGTATCAGCCATTTTATGACAATTGTAAGTAGGGTAATAATTCCTGGAAAAACAAACAAACTCCACAAATCAACTTTCAGAGGAATAAAATGCCAAATTTTCAAACAACTAATTCGGAAATTGCTAATATACTGTATATGTCTAGTAAAGAAATTACTTTGAAGTTTCTAGTCCTAACTTGTTTTCCAAATTAAGTCCTTACGGTAAACAATTAAAACTGGCTGCGTTACATCCACACACAAAATTTTGCCGGACGATATAGAAAAATAGGCGTAATGTTCATGTCTGAAAACTGAAGCCAGTGTGGAGGTGCCTCAACATACAATACCAATCAGGGCCACTAGGGGGTGGCTCCAATAGACTCCCATTAAAAGAACTGTCAGTTTCTCTAATGAAATACAAAGTCAACAAATTTTCTCCACGAGTCATTCTGGTGTCTTTAGCTAAATTCCTTCCTTCTGATCAGTGTTCTGGTGGTGCAGCTGACAAATAACTATCATTAAATAGATATTAAGCTTAAAAAAAAGGACTTGTTTCCACTTGTTTACCACATTTGCACAGAAGACATAGTGAGGCACTTCTGATGGATGGTGGACATACAAAGTGAAGGTTTTTTTTGTACATCGGGGCTAACATCTGGTTTGTTTTGCTCCGAGTACCATATAAATCAAATTTAAGACAGAGTTGATCTTTAAAGTTGCAAAACATTGTTATCAAAAATCTGCAATTTACTGACATTCTTTCTTTGACTGTATTCCATTGGTTTTCCTGATATCTTTATTACAACGTCTGCTCAACAGCCATATCTATAGGCCAAATATTAGCAACAGGTAGATGAGGAAATTCGAGTCAAGATGTAATATTGGAAAAAACAATTGCATTTAGACAATCAAGTCTCGTCATGGGGTTAAATCTGTTTTCCTGAATTTCCTGTGTAAAAAAAAAAAAAGCAATAGTCTACCACCAACAGTTGGATTTTTGTTTTTTTTTCCATTCAAATTTGAGTCCATATCTTCAATTTTGATAAGAAACTCATACAGAAATGAGTTATATAATTTACATTGGATGTATTTAAATTCAAACTATGATTAGGGTATTCTTTTGGACTTTAAAACAAGCCAACTATCATTGTGTGCTTACTCTATGTCTGCTGAATAAGTTCTCTCTGTGAACATATGACTACTGTCAGACTTTCAAGTAAACAAATGCCTGAGGCTCATTATGGCTTCAATTACATAACCGAAATTGTCTCGCTTCATTAGCTTTCCCGGCATTTCTGAATATTTTTTGTATTTGTTGTTTGCATCTTCTCATTGTGTGAATAAACTTGTGGTATCCAGGACATATTTCAGACGACTGATCACAGACAATATTGGCAGGGGGATTAAATACATTTTTTTTTTTTTTAAACACCCGCAAAAGTCCAATCAGTTTTATGAAATGCAGGAGTTTCTGGTCAGGTGGGAGTGGAGGTCAAATGTGGAACACCGCAATGAAACCAGATTAAATTTTTAATGCATTCATTCTTCCCAGCATAAATAACATCATGGTACCACTCTCTGCAGCATTCAGCCTGTTTTATTGGCTGTCTCGGCGCTGGCAGGATATTAAGGGTCGGACACAATAACAGCTGTGGCTGCGACCGCTGTGTGTCGGTAACCAAAGGACTTTTATTTTTGTTTAGTCTTCTCAATCTAACCTGTTGGCACATCTTCCAAATCAAGGCACCCATTCATCTATATATCTGGAATTCCATATATTTTAGCAAAGAGTTTAAAAAGTTACAGGGTGGGGTGTTTCTATTCTACGACAATGAACAGGTCACAATTTGCCCTCTTTTGTTTTTTTTACACTCATATCAACCTTATTATCATTTCCTGATGGTAAAATCAACTTTTCCTACCATTAATCTAAGTGGATGCCATCACATAAATCATCTTTTTCTTTGGCTTCAAACACAATTCACTATTGCTGGTTTGAAAGATGCATCGATGATCAATGACTTTTGACTAAGAGCCAAACAGGCTCTTACTTACATGCTCGAGCAGTTTTCCAAAAGGTTTTTTCCCAGAATTGTATCTCGAAGAAACAACTTAAAGGAGCGACACATGTCAGCTGCACCTGTCACAATAATTAAATAAGTGCCCAATAATAAATTAATAGTCCTATTATAGTATCGAGAAATTTTATTTTTGATTAAAAGGTCCATCCGTAACACATATATGTCAAGAATAAAGGATGTTTTTTTACTCATTCATATCTGTATCGGCCCCAAAACTCCAGTATTCACAGCCCTCTTTTATTGTTATTTCATTTTTAAATAAGACACGCCCACAATGACGTCGTCACAGTTCAGGTGACAAAACTTCGTAAGGAACCAACTTTTTGTGGTTCTTACTTTTTAAATAGGATGCTAAACTGTTCGGGACTATTGACAGCCCCAACTAGTGGACATTTGCATTACTGCATCTTAAAGATAGATAGATAGATAGATAGATAGATAGATAGATAGATAGATAGATAGATAGATAGATAGATAGATACTTTATTAATCCCTCAGAGGGAAATGTTTATGTTAAAAAAAAATTAATTCTGTACTCCTTCCATTATTCTCTATTGGAAGTCGTAAACTACCTAGTGCACAAGGTCCAAACGTGCAAGGAGTCAAAAGTGCAATAGCCTTGTGTGTTCCAGGTGAGGTTTTTCTTTTTACAAATTTATTTAAATTTAAAGCCATTGCTGGTTATTTCTTTTGTACGAAAAGCGCGACGCAAATGAATTTTGTTTTGCTCATACAGGAGGACAGGAACTACTCTGGTCTCCTTAGTCAAATCAGAGAGTTGCAAATTTGACCCACCGTTTGCCCAAGATGAACAGGTCATTTTAATAAAAGGGAAAATAGCTGGTGGATGTCACTCTGTCTGGTATCCATCTATTCACTCGACTGCTGTCTTCCCTTAACTCTCATTTGATTTACTTTTTCACCAAACCTTTTCCTTATCTACTTTCTCCTCGTGTCTCTCCCTCTTGCACCTTTCATTTTATATCCCTCATTTCTCCCTCGATATATTCCCTCCTCCATTAACGACTTTAAAGTCCTTTCATTATTTCTTAATGTCTTTTTTGTGCTCCTTCCTCCGTCCTCTGTAACTGTTATCCATCATCGCAGATGCCATCAAAGTCCCCGAGATGCAGGAGAAAAATATGTGCACATTAACTTGAAGCTAATAAATGTATGTTATTAGAATTAAAGAGAAGGCAGACAAAAGAGAAGACGGAGGCCATAGAGGAAAAAAAGAGGGGAATTTGTTAAAGTACAAACCTGTTTCCAAAAAAGTTGGGACTCCGTGTAAAATGGAAATAAAATCTGAATGAAATGATTTGCAAATCCCGAAAAAAACATATACAAACGTGATCCAGGAATACCGCCGCCTTCTCCAGACCCCGAGCTCATTTCAGATGGAGGTGAAGTGGAAAACTGTCCTGTGGTCTGACGAATCAAAATTATTTTTGGAAATCATGGATGCTGCGTCCTCCAGGTTAAAGAGGAGAGGAACCATCCAGATTGTTATCAGCGCTCAGTTAAAAAGCCAGTACAGGGATGCATTAGTGCACATGGCATGGGTAGCTTGCACATCTGGGAAGGAATTATTAATGCTGAACGATATATTCAGGTTTTGGAGAAACATACGCTGCCACCCAGACGATAAACTGGTCTGCCTGCCGTCTAGACCTTTCTCCAATTTAAAAAAATTGGGGCATTATTAAAATGAATAATATGACAAAGGAGACCCTGACCAGCTCAAATTATATTTTGGCAATAAAAGGGACAACATTTCACTTTCAAAACTCCAGCAATTGGTCTCCTCAGTTCCCAAACGTTTACAGAGTGTTGTAAAAAGAATAAGTGATGCAAAACAGTGATAAACACACTCCTGTCCCAACTTTTTTGAAACGTGTTGCTGGCATGGTTTTTTACAAAACAATCAAATTTCTCAGTTTCAACATTTTATATGTTGTCTTTAGTCTCTCTGCTATAAAAGATTAGTTTATGTGATTTGCAAATTATTGCATTCTGTTTTTATTTACATTTTTTGGAATTGGGGTTGTAGAAGAACCAAAGAAAGAGGTAAAGATGAGAAGACATCGTTGGTTTGCATCCACTCACTTTTTCCTTTCTTTTCCTCCCCCGTCACTCCTCCTCCTCCTCCTCCTGGTCTGTGGCGAACCACACGGTTAACTGCGGTCGAAGCCCTTAATGCCTGTTTCTCATAGACCTCATGGCGGCGAGATGACACTCTGGGCGGCCGGCTGCCACAAAGCTCCACAGTCAAAACAACTCCATCAAGCAGCGGCTGAAAAAAAAATTCAGAAAATTCAGTGACCGCCTTAATTTCAGAAGAAAACACAACACTTACCAAGAAAGCAGAGCGATTGAGGTCCCTGAGGAAGAAGTTAATGCTGTTTAAAAGATAAAATTCCCCCAAAACACTCCTTGTTTCCATAACATTACGAGGAGAAAACGAAAGAAAAGAAGAATAGCATGACTGTTACATAACTCCATCTACCTAGACAAGCAAAAGGCCTGGAAATATTTTATTACATGGTTTACACTTCACTGGAACATTCTGCCAAATTGGCAAAAAAAAATATTATAATAATAATAAGAGGATAGTTTGATGAGTAGCTCTTTGGTTACGAGAAAAATCTAAATACTGGACAATAACAATTTTTACCAAGGAAGAGAAGACACTGAATCAGCTTGAAAATATGGAGGGGAAAAAAAATCCTGAATTGTTTACTTATTCTGCTGATGATTCTGGTTGTAATTCACACTGTCAAACTATTTTTAAGATGTCTGTCAATCTTCAGTTTACCAAATTTATTGTAGATGTCCTGACACAGATGTGTTTTTTAGCCCGCTTCACTTTGTCTTAAACGGCTGACAATTATGGTGAATTTGGAAAAGACAGATGGGGTCTTGAAATAATTGTGTCTTTGCGGTGATTGCTGGAAAACCCCAAAAAAATTAAAATGGTCAATGATCAAATATGTGACCCACTTTAAACCTCGTGACTACTTGTTACAGTGGGATGGGTTGGAAGCCAATTAAGTAGTTAAACAGCAGTATCTTTGGTCGGAGCCTCAGAAGTATGAAAACAGACGGAAAACATTTACTTAAATAAAATAAAATTTAAAAAAATCCACCTTTCACATTTTGCTGTGACGGGCTAAATAAATAAAAGATTGCACAAAAACCAAAAGTATGTATACAGAACCGACTTCACTATAGGACATTTCTTTCCCACAAATTCAAAGTTAGCCTACATTCATGTTGAATATACACCGAGGTGTGAGTGAACTATCAACGGGGCCGAGTACTGTTACAAAAAATGTTGTTCACCGGTTCCTGAATGATCGTTTAATAGCTCAGAGTCTTACCTGAAATTCAAACATGACAATCAATCAAAAAGTTAAAAATACATCCTGCCAAATGAAAAAGTCATTCCTAAAGATGCAGAGCAACAGAATAATGTTTTATTCTACATTTAATCTTTTTTTTTTGCCAAAAATATTATATTGGAACGTAAACCCCTTTGTAAATCCATTACATTTTGAATAAATAACTGTCATTTCCTTTCCTATTTTTCCACACCGTTTCATTTACCGTTACATTTATTGTGTAATATTGAGTATTTTCTCCCAAACATCGTTACCATCAAAAACATCAAGCATCATTTTTTTGGAAAATTTAAAAACCAGCAAATTTTGTGAAGTGCGATCAACTGTGAACTCGCAGCACGTAAACAAAAATTTCAACGTTTTTTTTTTTTGGTGAAGCATGCAAGTTCTTGCAAGTTCTTGCATGCTTCATCTTCTTTAGTGTTTTCATTTTCTCAGTTACCGTTTGTACCCACAGCGTGCGGTTTATTTTCCCGGCGAACTGGAACTAGAGACGAGAGAAGAGCCAGAACTCTATAAAACGAACAAACTGTTTGTTTCGAACAATTATCATGTCTGAGCTCGAGTCCACGGGCCATTTAGTCTCCAAGCTTACATCCAAATGTCTTTTCTTGTTTCTTTTTTTTTTCTCCTTTTGAAAATTGCACTTAGGCTTAACCTCAAGCAGAGTTTAGATTTCATCTCTGGAATAAAGGACAAATAAAAAATGTTTTCGCCCTCATTTGAGGTTTGTAAGCAGCTTTTAACATGTAAATGTTTTCAACAGAACCGCTTTCACTCTGAATGCAAACATACTCGCTGAGGTTTTATAAAGCACCATTAATGTTTATGAGGCATTTACTCAACATTCGGTTGAGGACTCTTCATAGCTTCTTCTTTGGTCTCAACCGAAGCCTCCAGCTCCTTCTAACTATTTCGTCTGCCTTCTTAATTCGTCTTTATTTTACAACTATTGTGGTCTAAAGTTGTACTTTCGCAGCATTAAACTGCAACGGGTGTTTTTTACACTAATAAAAAAACTAAAAATAGGAGAGAACATTTGCAATTAGAGTGACAAAGACAATGTTAAATGTAAAAGATAAAGTGAAAATATGAAATATTTCAGACAGGAAGTACTCTATATATTTAGTCGTGCTGTCTTCCCGCTCAGCTCATGCGGAGCTGCCCCTCCTCCCCCTTTCCCTCCCGAGGCGGCAGCACCTGCCGTCATTAAACCTCCACAGGTGCTGCAGAAGCAGATGGTGATCTGGCAGATTATCTGATGCTGATGTTCAGCGTATTTCTAGATATTAAGCTGCACACGGTTAATGTTTATACCAATAATGGCCGCATGAAAACTCTACAGCTACGTTGTGAAAACTATAAACCACAGCTGGAACTACGGTTAAAATCATTCTCTTAAAGGGTCCGTTGGTACCAATCGAATGAACCGACAAGATTTGTGGTGATCAGACAGGTCGGAGGTCAGGGAACACCTCCAGGCACCTTCTTCCAATTTGGCACAAACGCTCACTTGGACTCCAGGATGAACTGAAACTCAATAATGACGTAATTCGGGGTTTTTTTTTGCTGGTAAAGAGGTCAAAGGTCAAGTTCCCACATCTAATCTGATTCCAAATTGGCAAGCAAAATTTGGCAGACACCATAACACACACAAAGTTCAACCTCAGCTACATAAATACGTTATTTTATTCTACTCAAATGGTTTAAACACTTTTTTCAACTTTAAACTGAGCTAATCGAAAGACCTGTAATGTTCTCAGCACAGGTAGCAGTTCTCGTGCCTATTGGTCGCCATGTTCAACCGTTTCGAAAATCATAATGACAATCAGTGTCCCTCCTGGTATTTTTAAAGTCCGGGTGGTGTCAGGAAGCGCCGACCGCGGAGCCACCAACGTCCGCCACCGAAAAACATGTTTGTTTTTTTATTTTTCCACGCCTGGAATAACTCCCGCCCACTGGTCCCTGAAAATTAAGAGCCTAAATGCCATTGATCCCCGAGCATTGTCCTGTAACAGACTTGGACAGAAACAGACAAAGGTTCAATGGGAAGCCAGCAGTTCGACACTAACGCCTTCAGACACGTGCGGTATTGTTGGTCGTAACGAGCAGAGAAGCGGTACATATTACAAAGCTTTGACATGTTAACCACACCGCATGCCGCTGCGACCTCCGCCTGTCACCATTGCCATGTGAAAAAAACATGTTGACATTTTACAATTCAGAAAATGATGAGATGAACTCAAAAATGTGCTGGGTTAGGGTTAGGGTAAAGTCTGAGGCCGTAAATGAAGTCGTAATTTCGGTTTCTTTGATGGGACCAGACGGGGAAATAAACTTCAGTAATCTGGACGCCTCGGCAGCTGACACGTAACCGTCGCTTCTCTCTTTTTAGTTCTTTTTTTTTCTTTTTTTTAATGCACAAACATTTAAAGCCCCTTCCTGTCCAGACAGGATTAGTATTTCTAGGTCAGGTACTACTTTTTTTTTTTTTTTGTCTCTCGCTTTGCTCTTAAGAGATTTTAGTGAAATGCCTCCAAAGGTTAAAAAAGGTCAAAATTTACTTAGGATGTTTTATTTAGATTTTAATTGCAGAACGCATCCACATGTTTCAACACGGAAAGACTCGATCTGAAACGGTGAATCGGTCCAAAGACGAAGTGTCTGAAATGACTATTTTCAGTTTTATACATTTCAGGGATTTTTTTTTTTTTGGGGGGGGGGGGGGGATCTCTGAAGTCCAAGGCCAAATTATTGTTATTATTTTTTTGTATTATTATTTGTCTAAATCTCACCAATCATCCCTCATCTCGACTGGACCACAGAAATAAAGACTACTGAGTATATGAGAGCTGCTTACGACTCAGGTTTTGGTGGTTTGATGCCAGGGGCGAAAAGTCTACAAATGTCTTCGTTTTTTTTACTTCCTGCAGTGCAGACTTTAGTACAGCAAAGAAAACAACACAGACCTTTCTCACAGCCGAGAATCCCAGCAGTAAAAATCGTAACGTGTTTGCTCCTGTAGAAGAAAAGGTGTGGAGATATTTTGGATAGAAACTGCCGTCATTAACGAAATATTGAAATACCAAAATTTGAAAAGGGTATGGTTCACTGTGAAACATCACTGTTCACCGTTACATAACTAAAGCTGACCTCGTTTTTTTAATTCATTTTTGTGGAGCACTGAGAGGGCATTTGGACAGCTGTTGTTCCAGACACAAACATCTGGAATGCTAGCTAATAGGCTAGCTACCTGTGGATCAAAACGCCTGGATTCGGCGGCCCTTTGACCATCGGTCTGCAATCTGCTCTCGGGGGTTTAGCGCAGCATGAACAGTGATTTTTTTTTTGGGGGGGGGGGGTTTTCTTTTTTCTTTTTTTAAAGGGATGCGTTAGACGTCAGCAACTCAACTCCAGCTGGCAGAACCCAAAGCGGGCCGGGATAGCTAGCGTTGATGTTCCAGGTTGAATTAAAAGTATTATTGTTATAAAGGAAGAGAGATCTTAAAGTTAAGACATACAGTTCTTATCGAGGACGAGGATTGTTAAGAAAGTAGCAGACATAACCAGACTCCCCCAGCAGTATGTCAGTTTTTGGGTTTTTTTGGCGTTCCTGCATTGCCACGTGTGCTCGGCTCTTTTTCTGCCACGCGACCCTTCTGTCTGGTTTTTTTTTTTATTTCTCTAAAGGCCTTCCGCTCTGCCGGCCGGCCTCCACGACCTCCCGTCTGCGGACGCAGGTGATTAAAGATGCCGACGCAGGACTCAGGTGTGTGTGACATAACTAAAAGACAGAGACATGCATGGAGCGTCGTTGCAACGCGCTGCCGTAACGCTTCGGTTTCACTCAGACCGCCTGGAAACGGTCTAACTGGGCGCAGCTGTGATTTCATAATGCAGCAAATAAGATTAGGAACTGAAGGGATTCATTAACTAGGTTGACCAGTTTTAAACAAAATGTGCAACTTCTTTTTACCTGAAATTGGGTAAATTTCAGCCATTTTGGCACCACTTTGTTGACACTCATTCAGCTCTTTTAAATAAGAGATAGGTTGTTCCCCCCCCCCCCCCCCCCCCCAATCTATAATCAAAAACTAGTGTTTATTCCCCCTTAAAAGGTACATTGTGGTGTTAACAGAGCACAGGAACAACCGCTGATTTCCTGTTGCCATATTTCCAAAACTAATGGACAGTAATATAAAGCATTTTAAAAGCACATATCTTAACGAGGACTTTTGACCCAGCGTCGGGGCTCAGAGTGTTTTGCTGACGCGGGAGGAAAAAAAAAAGAGTTACTCGGACGCCGTGTGAAGCTCAGATGAAGGTTCTTCATCACACTGAAGAGCAGCCGAGAGCTTCAACTCACTAAGTCCAAGCTAACTGGGCCACGGGCACACTCTCGGGGAATCTTACTGTACAGCACCAATACTGGCGTCTTTAATACCAGCGGCCATAAAGAAAAAGAAGGAGGAAAAAAAAAAAAAGGCACAACAACTATCTTTAAAACAAGCAGCTATAAAAAAAGAGAAAAAAATAAAACTATCTTTACCGGCAGAAGGGAAACTGGTGCTCTGCTTTGCAGCTCTCGTCACATGGGGTCACACACAAAGTCCAGAGAGGACACAGGTGTAATCATTTGCTCTAATGAGCCAAAACCTGTGGTGCGTTCATGAGCAACTGAGACGTGGGAACTCTTGAGATTAAAAAAAAACACACCTGAATGATTGATTTGGGGAATATCCGACTTGGAAAATGGGAGGTTTTTTTGAGAAGCCATGAGAAGTAGGTTCGACGTCAGATACGATATTGTGAGGAGAAAATACAGGAATACAGTTTTCTGTGAATGTTTTTTCAGATGTCTTAATTAAAACATTTTATCATGTTGTTTAAAAAGACATTTGAGAATGCCATGCAAGTGAGTCACAGTGGAAATTGGTTTAATGTCATTCTGTTGGGTGGCGACAGCAGAAAACGTGGACGTGAACAGTTGCCTGGTTTTACGTTTTTTTTGTTTGTTCTTTAAATGAACTCTGTAAGTGTTCCCGGAGGAAGAAAATGCACTCAGCATATTTGTTGGTCCTCAAAAATGCACAGTGGGTTTTAAAAAAAAAGAAAATACGGACGCAAACGAGAACTCTGTTTAAAAAAAAATCGCGAGTGCATCTATTAAATCTTCTAAACTTGTTGAACTTGCGATGATAAAAGGTTGGCAAAGCGGCCTCGGTGAGGATTTAAAAAAGAAAAAAAATGGCATAACAGCAAAATTACACCTTCTAGAGAAAAATAGTAAAATGACTGTCCGTTTAATGTGCTAAATGACCGTTGAGTCTGAATCAAACGGGTAAAATAATGTTGTTTAAAGTTTTAAAAAAAATGAACTGAGACTCCATTAAACTGGTAAAAACCACCATCTCTTATATATAGAATACAGATGCATCATAACGACTGAGGCGTTTTCAGAGCATTTCGGTGTCCCATGAGTCACCGCTGCCCTTCGGCTGAAATAAACACGCTCACACGGCCGTACGAAGTCAGTCACGTTACAACAGCACATGTAAAACAAAAACAACAAGACAAAAAAAAAGATGAACTTGCGCTCTCGTCGGTCACATAAAAAAAAAAAAAAAAGATAAAAGAAAATGTGACTTTAAAAATAAATACTCGCTCGCCGGTAACGGCGATGCGCCACAAAACTTTGGTAATGTTATTAAGGAGATGCTCCTACAAATGGGTGGAAGTTTACGGCGGCTATAAACGCATAACTTATGTAACAATAGGTTAAAAACGACTCTTTAAATCATAATAAGATGTTGTTATTTCATATTTTTTTTCCAATGTGAAAGCTAGAAAATGTGACTAATAGAAGCTGCTCGAAGCTCCGCGGTGAAACATCGGAGGGGAAAACAAACAAACAAACAAAACAAAAACAACGAGGCCGCCGTGTCGTTTGCCTCCCAGTAGTCAATTTCAGAGGAATTCGAGACTCATTAGCCTCCGAAGGTCTTCGTTTACCGCGCGGTAACAGAAGATGAACGGCGGCGGCAGGAAGCCAAACAGGAAGGCTGGTTATCTGATCTAATAGGTGGTTGTTGTGGTTTTTTTTTATTAAAGTGAAGACATGTGACTTCTCCAGCGGCGGACATGTGGTCACGCTTTGGCAGCTCCCAGGTATGAACCGTCTGGAGTCACCGCAAAATCCCCCAAAAAAGCCTCCTCTTTCGGTTTGGATTACATGTTGTGAGCAACAAATGTCGGATTTTATTTCTCATCATGATTACATAATATTTGATGATCTTCATTCCTCCGTCGCGGAAAGATTATGTGACAAAACCACAAATTGCAGCCCCCGTTTTCACATGTTCGCTACATGAAAAGGTTTTTAAGCTAACTGGATCTGGTTTTGGCACTGGCCGAACTCTTTTTTTTTTTTTTGCTTAGGTCGGCGGTTAATTGCAGTATTTGTAGCGTGCGGCCGCGGGGGAATGAGGGGAAGGGAAAAAAAAAAAAAAAAAACGGCAGAAAAACAACGAACGCACGCAGGGAATATATGGCAATAGAGATTGTGGCTGGCGTAATGACCATATTACCGGGAACAGACGTCGGGTTTATTTTATAATCTTTTCATATAAATTTGAAGACAGAGTGGCACCTCCAATTCACATTCATAAAAACACACACAAACAACCACAGCGTTGCCTGGGTCTCTGCTCCGGAGCTCAGCAGGCAAGATCTGCCTTGGCATCATAAAACGGTCGTGGCATCTTGGTATTTTCTGGCTGTCTGTCCCGCTCTCTTGTATAACAGATCCCTCCGGGCTGTTATTTTCAACTCCTACAATGGGTCACTTGTTGCAGAAAGACAACAGTGAAAATGTTTTTTTTTTATTTTGGGTTTTTTTTTGCACAACGGTTTCAATTCTCCGCTTCGAAATCTTCGTCCAAATTGCAAACGAATTGAGTTGATGGTTGTTTTTTTTTTTTTGCGCCCATCGGCCCGAAGGTCCCAGAAAGGTTATATTTGACCACACAAACACACTGGCAGCACAGGATCACTATGTCCAACTCATAAAGCATTTAAGGATCCGCCCACGAAAACTATGTGTTTTTCCTCTGATTCTCAACCTTTTTGAATTAAAAAAAAAAAAAAAAAGGGAACAAAACTGACTGTTTTATTCATTAAGTGGTTCAACGCTTTAAATAATAGTATTTTAAAAAAGGACACAAACTTCAAAACTGAAGTGGCTTTAAAGACAAATAATCAAGTTTGAAGCAACTTGTACTTATTTTGTTGTCTATATAAAGCTAAGCTTCTTTTAATGAGTTCTATGGTTAGATTTCTGTTTTTATGGCCAATTTTTCTGCTAGTTTCAAGAAAACATCGCTTTTAAATTGCTTTCCGATTTCTTTGCTTTCAATTAAATCTTACTGTGTTGTTTTAGTAGGAGGGCCTTTAAAGTGGATTGGAAATTATTGCTCCCTTCATAAATCAGCAAGGTAAATATTTTTTCCAGTTTTAGACTTTAGGAAATCGTAAAATTCGAAAACAGATGTTTAAACTAAAATGAGTGTTCAAGTTTAAAGCTTGAGAAAACACCTTTCGACAAAAGCAATTGTATCTGCTGAGTCAGTCAGTCAACAAGTGTCAATGCACTAATTTTGCCCCAGCTCAGACTCTTGTTCCTTCAAAGTCTGCTGTTCACAGGTTTGGTTTTTATATCTCCAATAAAGCTGTATTCAGGCAGGGTCGGGGTTTTTTTTTTTTTAAGTCTTAGATTTCTACATTTTCATTCAAACAACTGAGCAGTAGATTTGTTTTCCCTCGTTCACTCATCGTCTCCATTTCCCCCCTCAACACCTGGGACGACCTCACTCCTCAGCTATTTGAATGTGTGACTGCATAAAAAAAAGTCCTGGTGGTGAATATGGAAACTCCAGACGTCCTGAACGCACCATTACAGTATTTTTTTGGGAGATATATTGCTAGCAACAAAAAATTATACTTTAACAAATGGAGGAAGCACTTTCTTAAGAACCTCAAGAGCCGCATCAATTGCAGTCCAAACACAACTTCTACCCTCAGAAATTGTTACTCGAACGCCTCAATTAAAATCGGCTCACTTTAAGATGATGAAAAACAAAGGCTGCGGGGTCACTGACTGTCTATTTTGCAAGTCCATACGATCCATTACATATAAGACTTAAGCCATTTGTCGTATCTCTAACTGAATAGCTTCTATATTAATCACAGGTCTCCGCAATATTTGATTTGCACAGATGAAAACGAGGCATTAAAACATGCCGTGTTTACTTGTTTTTGGGTGAAGTCAGTGAGAAGCTGTTGATGGATGACACACAGTGTGCAGCTCTGCGGTTCCTTGTGGTTCACTGAGCTGCTGCTGTCTGATTTACAGCTGCAGTGTTTATAAGGCCTGAGAGACGGAGACGTTAGACTCATCACTTCACACGCCAATAAAGAAGGTGGAACAACTGGAAAAAAACAACAACAAAAAAACAAGTCGAGGAGTGTCGCTGCGATCTGAAAGGTGACATGTTGTTTCCTAAAAGAGCCTTTTTAATCGCCGCTTTTTTCCGCGAGTCTGACAAAGCGGGCTACATGTGCAACGACGGTCAAGCAGAAAGGGATTTTGCAATGAGATCACGTGCGTGTCATGCCGAGCAGCCGTGACATGATGTTATGTAACACGTGAGAAAGACACACACACACACACACACACACACATATATATATAAATATATATATATATATATATATATATATATATATATATATATATATATATATATATATATATATACGCCTAAGTCCGTTTAACAATCCAACATGTTGGACTGACTCAGGGGAACCGGAGAGAAATACAATCTGGTGAGAGACCCTGCTCCTCCCCTCTCCACGGAAACGCGAGGTTTGCCAGCATCCAGGAGAAAAATATGCTCCAGTTAACAATACTTTATAAACTAAAATATGTAATTAAATTCCACCGGGAAAAAAATAAAAAACGTATGCACACACTGTAATAAAGTTGTTTCTATCGCCCGGTATCGTAAATTTTGCCTCAAGGTCTGAATAAGACGCCCAAAACCTTCCTCCATCCTGGACAGACATGCAGCAGCTGCTTTGTGAACAGAAGAGACAAGGACGTGTCACGGCAAAGCGTGAAACAGACACAGCGGTACACGACAGCAAAGCGTGAAATAGACACGTCGGTACACTACAGCAAAGCGTGAAATAGACACGCCGGTACACGACAGCAAAGCGTGAAATAGACACGCTTTGGCACGTCTAGGCGTGAAAGTAAACTTAACACGCACGTAAATGTCATGTGAAGTAGGGGTCGCTTGGAGGCATTAGTCACAGACTGCCGATGACGTCCGAATCCAAGAGGTGATGTCATTTTTTGTTTAGGTTTTTGTTTCCTAACTCCAGCCAAGTGTTTAAGCTATAAATTTCATTTTCCTGTAAATCACGTGGAAAAACGTGTAACTTTCACACCTAGACAGGCCAAAGCGTGTCTATTTCACGTTTTGCCGTGACACCGGATAGGAACAGACCGAGATACTACATTTACAACACGGACCATCATGGTGACCAAAATGATAGATGAGATTACAAAAACATATAAAATAGATTTGATCCACGCCGACAGCCTCAAAAAAAGTTCATCCTGCAACCTGGTCGGCTGCTGTTACCGTCTCACATAATCCCGCCCCACAGAAAAATAAGAAAAAAATGTTGGCATGAATTTGACAAAACATCAGCTCAGAGCAACATCTGGCAGCCGCCCCAGAAACCCCATAAAAGTTGAAACACTCAATCATTCGTTGCTCAGTGTTAAGATACAGAAATAGGCAGCAGACGGTAGGAGGCCAACGATAGTTCTGACACCTCCATGAGAGGAGAGGCAGAGTGTGTGTTTGTGTGTGTGTTTGTTTGTGTGTTTGTGTGTGTGTGTTTGTGTTTGTGTGTGTGTGTGTGTGTGTGTGTGTGTGTTTGTGTGTGTGTGTGTGTTTTCTTTCAATCAAGGACACATTGATCCAAGGCTCCATATGCCTTGAATTGGTTTATTTTAGATTTAATGTGTGTGTGTGTGTATGTGTGTGTGTGTGTGTGTGTGTCCTTCTGTTTGATGTTATTCCCGTCTACAGTAACTTCACCGTGACAAACCTCCTGCATTGTGAGTCTATTTCCAGTTTCTCCTTATCAACCGGGTCGGCGGCCGTCTGCCGATCATTTAATCCGTAAGAATTACGCCGAGATGAAATCCAGCAGCTGCAATCAAGAGAATTAAACACCCGACTTTGCAGCTCTTTTAGACTCTTTTAGCCGGTTTGTTTTGGTTTTAGGACACATGCACATGTCATAAACAAACTGTACGTCACTAAAAGTTTGCATCTGGCAAGAGACGAAAGTGGAGTGTTTAGTTGAGTTTATTTTTTATTTTTTTTGCATTTCATCAAATGTTTTTGCGTTTTCTGAAATGTTTTTTTTGCGTTTGACCCTCAGGGCCACCGTAGCTCGCGTGGCACCTTGACGTGCATGGGCCACAGAGAAGCTTTAGACTTCACAAAAATATTCACTGCATCTCACAATTTTCTAGCGATCCCCTAAAATATGGCGGAGTACAAAACTCCTGACTAATAAATGCATCACATATCTGTCACCAAGAAATCTGAGACCGACGGGCTTCCAGTCACACGTTCGCCTCTCTAAACCAGAAATGACGACACCGGGGGGAGATGGGTGGTGGTGGTGGTGGGGGTGGGGGTGGGGGAGTGACAGCGGCAGATTTTTAAATAACTTCGGGCCACATCAGAGACATTCTCCGCCCGAGTGCGAACGCCGAGCAATGCGGCCTCGTTGCGTCGGAGCTCCGGCGATTACAGCTGGAAAATCATCTCTGATACAAGTGTAAAGACTCGCGAAGCATGAAGTCATTTTATTTCGTCGGGGCGCTTTCAAAGACCGACGGATGACATAAACGTTGGGGTGTGGGGGAGGAAAGGGAGGGGGGGGGGGGGGTCCCGTCAGTCAACCGCCGCGGCCGCGATGTGCAGAATACCACGAAGGGGTGATAAAAATGACGATGAAATAATGAATGCTCTTCTACATCGACGGTTTCACTCCAATGAGTTTCATAAGATATGTAGCTGTCGAAATGCCAAAATAAAATTCTGACATCTTTTAGGTTTCAAGACCGAAAAATAAGCTGTAAAAAAAAAAAAAAAAAAAAAAATGACACTGAGAAAAGAGAGCAGGTCATTCAGAAGTGTAGCAGGTCGGTAACAAAGGCTTGTATTCGTGTGCATCGAATACAAAAGTGCAACGTGTTTATTTCCAGAAAGAGGCAACAAAGACAATAAGCCAGGAAGATAAACCGGAGGCTCAAGGACGCTGCTGTGAATGTGCTTTTGATAACGCCGCTCTCCACGTTTTCGCTTCCATGTCACGCAGCTGACGACACCTACTTCAGATAAATACAAATATAGATCGAGATTAAATCAAATTAAATTTTTTAAATTTTAAAATTAAATTAAGTCAAAAGTCCCGCTGGAGGTTCAGCTCAGTGGAGATTATGACATAAAACACGAGCCCAGCCTCTAGTGGCACCTGGTGGTATTACAGTTTTAAGGCACTTCATCACTGTTCAAGACCCAGGAAGCTACGTCCACTTCTATATATATATATATATATATATATATATATATATATATATTATACAGTTCATGGGACCACGCGCTATATGTGTGCGTTAAACAGAGGGCATGAAAACACTGAGGTTTCTGGGTAAAATAATCAAAGCTGGCAGAGATGTGATGCATTCAAATGTTACTTTTTCGATCCGGCGAATGCAGAACGGCGATACACGGTTTGAGACAACACGTGCTGAAAGATAAGCTGCACTTCATCGTCAAGTTTATATATTAATATTGCTCTATTTTAAATAGATGACTTGTAAAAAAAAAAAGAAAAAGAAAAAGACCTGTATTAGTACCGACACCAGGAGTTAAGTTATTGTTATTGTGGGAGTGGGAAAGGTCCGAGTGGAACCCGAGAAGGGGACTCCTGATTTTAGTTGCATTACATAAAGTTGCTTCATTATTATTAATCTAATTGGATAATAGAAGGTGGAGGACGCTAAACTCCTCGTTAAAGTGCATTAAGGTCTCGTCCTTTTGATGTTACCGTTGCGGTAATCGTCCCCTCGGAGGCACAGCTTTTTGCATAGCGATAATAGGCGGCGATGTTGACGCATCTTTCTTCTTCTTCGGCACAGTAAAGAACGTCCTGTGGCGAGAGTTTATATCTTGTACAAACACAGCAGCTGGAAACACGGGAGTAAATAACAGGAAGAGCTTGTAAACACTTCCATTTGATTGCCGCTTCTTTTAAGAGGGCAGCATCTGCCAGCTGGGACGAGACATCCTGCTGCTTTCAGTTCAATTTGAAATGAAAAAAAATAACAAAAAAAAACAAACATTTCCTATCTTGGCCACATGCTGACTCAGCAAAAAAACCAAAACAACTTGTTATTTTCTTTGGGGTTTTTCGAGCTAAAAGAAAGTCTGTGTAAAAGTAAGAGCTGTATTATAGAAACGGATATTTCCTCAAAGCTTTGAAGCATCAACAAATTAAACTTTTTCTCCAAAGATATGAACCTCAAAATACCACAAAGAGATCAAAGTGTCTTTGTAGTCTGGATGAAGTCAATATTTTCACAGTGGTGGCCAAAAAAAAAAAAAAAAAAAAAAAAAAAAACGCACTTCGGAGTCAAGGCTAATAAAAAAAAAAAAAAAAAGAGTTTTATTTCGGCAACCGGCGTCAGTTTTAATGCCGCCTGTCGAAAAAGTCGTCAACGATGGTAAATTGGACACAAAAAAAACCATCTTCATTTTTTTCAACATAGATATGAAGCCTTCATAGTCGGAGCGAGAGAGACGGGGAGTCTGGGAGGGCGTGGAAAAAAACACTACTCAAGTCACATTAAAGCGTGTATGTGAACATTAGTATGTTCCTGTACACGGCACACGCGTGTTCAACTAACAGAACGACCAAAGCACGACGTTTACTCTCTCTCTCGGAGGACGTCGTGACCGTAGCCGGCGACGGTTCAGTTGGAGCTTTACTAAAGATTAGAAAGTGAAGAAGCGGCATTTTTATTTTTATTTTGTATGTATTTTTCTTTGAAAGCAAATGAAGCAAGCTTTTAATTTTGCTCACAATGACACAGCAGATGTGTTGTTGTTGGTTTTTTTCCATCTTAGCACGTTTTGCTAAACAGTGAAAGGCTGATGGGAAGGAGGTTGATGCTTTTCGGTAAGTTTTCAAAAGCAAAATGCTCCTCATAACCTGTTTTTCTGGTGATCTTGTTGCGACACGTAAATGTTGAACTGCACCCACAAGTTCTGAGAAAAAAGCATCACTGACGTCAAGATAACAAAATATTTTGCATATTGATTTTTCTATTGCACAAGCACGCCTCAAATTTGTATAAAATTTTTTTTTTTTTAAAGCCTGTGAAGAGGTTGAACGAGTCACCGATCTCACATTATTAACTCATATTTCAAGAAAAAGTTGTCAGGTTAACTACTTTCCTTTGATTTTCTCTATCAGGTGCTGATTTACTTTAAAGTTAGCGTTATTAAAAATAAGGGCTGTGAATAAAGATGCAAGGAGCCAATTTGTTGACAGAATTAGAGATGATAAAACCTGTTTAACAGAATGACACTGCAGATGCTTTATTTAGACCTTTCCTGCCATCTAGTGGCCAAAAGGAGACACTACAAGCTTTGAGTACATTAAAAAGCATTGAAGGTTTTGCTTGTAATTTACTTGTCTTTTTTTTTTTTTTTTTTTTTTTGGACTACAATGTCAGGAGGGAAATAATGTATATTTTACTGTATATTAGACAACTAGAAGATTTTATATTGAAAACATCAACATGATTGTTTTACACCATATTGAACATTGTTAATAGATTAAAAGGGACACTTGAGGAATGTTTAAAGTGGAGTTGTACGAAGTCATTGTATTTACCTGCAGTAGAAGTGAAGGTGTCCTCTGGTTTCGGAGAAGCACGGAAGCCTATAACGTCCTGCTGTGGACGGCGTCGGCAAACAAAACACAATCTAAGCCTCCTTGAAACATTTATTCCAGAATATTTTCAGTTTATTGTCCCTCAGATTCGCAAAAAGATTATGTCAATATCATTAAAGCCACCGGGCTCCTTTGATTTAAAAAAAAAAAAAACTGTCTTTTTTATTTTTGTTTTACCAGAAACTAGTTGCTGCTCCAGCGCCGCCACGGTCGCTTCATTTTTGTTATCAACAAAGATTTTTCAAAAACAATATTATCTGTTGCGTGCACCATGTAAGCAAAATGTAAAGTCACCTCGGTTTTAGAGCTGCGGGCTTCTTCCACAACACATTTACTCATTAATTGATAATATTCTGTTGTTATGAAAACAAACTCTCAATTAATTTTCTACTGCCTTTTATTTTGATGAAAACCAATTAGCAGACGGTGAACTTGAGGTTAAAGTAATTCAAATGAGCTCATTTTCAACACTATATTAGAAAGCTGCTTATCCATAAATGCATCTGGAAAATTTGCAACTGCACTTAAATTACAATTCTTTAACTTTTAGTGAAGTTTATTTATGTTGTACCATAAATCAAATCGCTTTTTTTTTTTTTGCCGTTTGTTTACACAAACAGTGAAATCTTCAATTTCAGATTTAACGATTGCAGCAGCATCACGCTGGAATTAGAATTGACGATCAACATTAATAATTCTAGTTCACACTAGACAAAAAAAAAAAAAAAAACACATTTTCTTTTTCCAATTAGCTTTTTCTTTTATTTAAGTTTACTAAAGGGAAAAAAAAAAAAAAAAAAAAAACGAGTCCCACACAGAACTACAAAACATAAGTATATAAAAAAAAATGTTTAAACGAAAACCATCCGACGGAAACTCAAGCAAAACAAACTAAAATATTCACAGATCAGCTGTTTGGAGGAAGTGCTGGGAACCAACGTAAAAAGTTACACTTTGAAAAATGTCGTAATCGAGATATATACGAAACCCTCTTCCTCAGTTTTAAGTCTGGTAAATCTTTTTAACTGAACTCAAAACAGGCCAACGATGAAACCACAAACACGCACGAGTAGAAACATTTGTAATTGGCTCTGGTACGAGCGGACAACATGACTGAAGAGGCAACCGACTCCTCCGGAGGTGATCAAAAATAATAGTCAGTATTCGTAGCTTAGCAGCTCCAACTGTTGGTATTTATTAAGTGCTGTACTGAGAATAATATGTTGAAATACTTCAAAAACAAAGTCCAGAGAAGTTGAATTTAAATTGTGGTCTTACTTTTTTTTTTTTTTTTTTAACCATAATCCCAAAACCAAACAAAAAGCTGCTTCTCTTATTCCAAAATGTCTTCTCTCTCTTTTGTTTCTTTATGTTTTTTATGTTTTGCAGCCCAACAAAATGAAAGTTAATAATTTGGGTGAGTTTCATTAATGGAAAGTAAGAGGATGCTGTTGTCCAGAGAGTCTGAACCTTGTTTTCAGACTGGATAGAAAACTTCCCCCGCTGGCACAAACTCCTCCTTTCACGCCGGGATGTGGGCGGGGTTAGCCCACCCTGAGGGGCGGAGCTACGAGGACCACGCCGTCTCCCCGGACAAACAGCATGGGGATGTTCCTCTTCGTAGACTGAAAAGGACAAAAACAAAACAAAAAAAATACACTTTTAATCTGATTTTGAGCTAAAGATTCCACAAAAAATATAAAACAACTAAACAGGGAAGATGGCATAACTCATTCTTCACATCCTATCACTTAAACTTGCAGATCTGTCCTGTATTTAAAAGGTCCCGTATCGAACAAATTCAGATGTGATTGTTTTTTAGGTTTCAGGAAGTTTGTGATGTCACAAACACCCAAGTGAGGTCATATTTTGGCCCACGGGACAGCCTAAAAAAATTTAAAAAAAAAAAATCAACGCTGTACCTTGTAGAGTTCTTCGTAGGTCTCCTCGTCGATCTCCACCGTCGTCACCGTCTCCTCCACGTCACCCAGGATCATGTTCAGGTGCTGGTCGTAGGCCTGTTGAGACAAAAGAAAAAGGAAATAACACATCAGAAGAAACCATATTTACAAAAAGACGCCGAGCTGACACGAAAACCAGCCGAAAATAATGTTGCACTGTATTTCATTTCATGGCACCTGACACTTTATTTTCACGCCAAATCGTATTCATTTTTTTATATAGTTAGTATGTATTTATTCATTGGTCTGACTTTTTTTTTTTATCATTTTATTGTATTTATTTTCTTATTGGATGCACTTTTTTATATTTGTTTTTCTTAACCGTGTTTCTATGCTGCCGTGACGACTAAATGTCTCCACTGTGGGATTAATAAAGTCTTATTTTTTTTTATTTTTTAATCTCTTATCTTTACTTCCAGGACTGAGGACTAAAAATGTCTTACGTGCAGTCGTCCCCGGAGCTCCCGGTCGTTCCTCATCTTGACGTAGATCCGCTCGTCCAGACTGAGTCTGATCAGATCCAGAGGCTCCTCCACCGTGTTGGTGGTCGGTTGCTGCGGCACAAAAAAAACACCACCAGTTACATCTTTGACATATACCTACTTGCATACATCTATATTTAATCACGTTTAAAAGGGGAAAAAAATGGTGTCGCAAAATGTTTTTTCATTGTATTTGTTTTTCTGCAGGATTAAAAAAAAAAAGGTGGTCATTTATCTGCACTCTTTTAAAGATTATAAAAAAAAATATTCTCAAGCTGCAACCATTAAAACATTAAATCAAACAAGTTGTAGAAGCTGAAACCGGAGAATATTTTAGCATTTTATTTTTTTCCTTAAAAAGTTATTGAAAACATGAATGCAGGTTAGTTTTGTGTGAACTAATCGATCACTGCTCCAAAAAAAATAATAAAAAAAATCACAATCAAACCCAGACATGTTTGCTTTTAAGCAGCCGCAAATATTTGGGGAACAAGTGTCCGTATGTCAGAGGCCTTGAAATTCACTTAAAACATCTTTTTGCTGATTTTAACTGTATTTGTGTTTAATTTGATCTGTTTCTTTTATGCATTTCATTTCTTTTCTACACGTTTAAATGTTCCTTTACGTTTGTTTTTATGTGAAACACTGCGAATAACTTTGAGATGCATTTCTTCCATGAAAGGTGCTTTAAAGTTTATTATTATTATTATTATTATTAATAGTTTTCCGTAAGATGTTGCACGAGGTCAAATTAATTCATCCACCATCTCATCTACAACAAATATTTCAGCATTTAAATTTGTTTGTCCGGTTTGAAGTACAGTTTTTAAATAAATAAATAAAAGCAGCATTTCCAATTTTAAAAAAAACCACCAAAAAAAACAAACACGTTTTCGTCATTCATACGTTAGCATTACATGCTAACTCAGATAGCTTCTGTTGACGGGCCGCTGCGCGTTGTTTACACACAAACAACAAACAAAGAAACGCGGTAAGCACGTTACACCACGTGCACGGGTCCACCTAAGAGTCGGCCCATCTTCGTGGACAGTAAAAAAAAAAAGCATCGCTGCGGTCCACGATAAGAGGAGAAATGAACGCAGCAACACCAACCTGCTCAACTTCGTCCGCCATGATTTTTGAGTCTGCGTCGCCGGGACGTCGGTTGCCAGGTCCGCACCAAAAAAAAAACGCTTTTTCATGCGGGAACCGCGCAGGTGACGGATCTTCACTTTTAATTTTAAGGACATAACTCTCGTATAACTATAAATAAAAGATGATATTGATGCAACGTAATGGGAAGTGTGTCAACAATATTGCGCAAAAAAATTAACTATTTTTTAATTTATTTTTTACTCGTTTACTCGTTTTGATATTTAATGAATTCCCTTTACTGCAATTTAAAAAATAATCCCGTTTGATATACGCGTTACGTAACTCCACCGGATTACCGCTGCAGTAGTAAATAATAAAATAAAAAATAACGCTCCCTATTCATACGTACGTGCTGCAAACCTGGCAACCCGCGCCTACGTGAAGCCCAAGCGGTCCCGGTTGTCTTCTCCGTCCTCCCGTTTCCAGACCTTTCCATCCTTCCACGTCAAACGTCCGGAGCAGCGAACTGCCCCGAAGGTGAGTCGAAAATAACGCAAAAAAAACTTTATTATTTTTATTATATTGTCGAGTATTCGTCGTAATTCAGCGACGTATTTGTGTCTTATTTTTCGCCGTCGAGCATCATGTTTTTCTATTTTTTTATTTATTTGCACGTATCGCATCTGCAGCGTTGTGAGTTTCAGGTTGCAATAAACCACTAAGACGATTTTTGTTGTTGTTGTTGTTGTTGTTTTTTGGTATGTTTTGATGTTAAACTACTTATAAAAACTATAATATCGGCTGTCATGATGTCACGTGCTGTTTAACTTGTTGGCTTCGATGTGACACAAAAAAAAACCTGAATTTAAGAGGCTTTTTGTTGCATTAAATCATCGTGTGGAGGCATTTCATTAAACTGTGTGTAGGTTTATGACTCTGTGCGTGTGCACGCAGACTGTGCACGCAGACCGTGCTCGTGCCACGTGGACGTGCGCGTGTGATTGTGTGTGTGCGTGTCCTTCAGCAGGTGGGAAAGGGGGAAATAAGAGGGGTACACCTGAGGGGGTGTAACACTAATTAAGAAGTTTTATGCAAAATATGAACCTGAAACTTTAAAATTCAAGTTCACGATGTTAATGTTGAAGATACGCGACAGGAAGTTGATGAGCAACTATATTTCCAAAGATATTAGTTGTTTAGAGCAAAATATTCTGACATTTTTCAGACTTATTGTCAAGTAAAAACCACATTTAAAGACATTTCTTTGGGCTAGTGTTTAAAAAAAATATTCTTGACTTTTCTTACATGAAGAGTTAATTTATGCACGTTTTGTTTTTGAAATAAACAAACAAATTTGGTTATTTTATTTTTAACAAAATCTTTTTTTTTTCACATTAAAACTGTCCATTATCAGCTCGACCTTTACAAAGAGTACATAATAAGTCACGTAGAAATGATTTATTTACATATTTCACTCAGTCATTATCTTCTCTGTTTTGCATAATTGTTGTTGTTGTAGTAAATGTTAAGTAGCCTAAATGTGTGTTAATGTGTGTGTGCGCCTCCTCTCCCAGTTCAGCCCAGTGCTCCATACTGGGTTTGCGTGCCGGCTGAGGAGGCAGAGCAGAGCAGAGCAGCGGCGTTACCCATTCCACCCTCAGCTGCAGCTACGCTCCGCGGTGGAAGAAATCCCTGCTACACAACTTTAAAAACAAAAATGAGATAGTACTCGTAGTGTCCTGCCATTGTCGTGCTAAATTTAGAAACCAGAAAGAAACATGAAGGTAGATGTGTGTGTGTGTGTGTGAAAAATATTTAAAGTTCTTTGCATGTCTGAATTTCTTTAACAGGTAAAGAGTTGTACATTTACCTTTTTTTTTTTTTGTATCATTAACTGGAGTGTGTGCAACCCTTCAACTAGTCTCTCCGACTCTCTTCGTCAACAGGGTCCAGTGTGGGAGTCACCGGCCACTAGATGGCGCCCAGCGGCAGGAAGTTAGAAGGCGACGTCAGCAGAGTGAATCTTGTTTGGTTCCTGGAGTTACTGTAATTAAACTACTGTTGCCCGATCACTGTTTTTGGTTTTTTAAATAAACATCACCGGCCAAAAGTTTTGAGAATGACACATATACATTTTCACAAAGTCTGCTGCCTCAGTTTTTATGAAGTGGCATATACTCCAAAACGTATGAAGAGTGATCAGATGAATTGCAATTAATTGCAAAGTCCCTCTTTGCCATGAAAATGAACTTAATCCCCCCCCCCCCCCAATAAAACATTTCTGCTGCTTGTAAGATTGCACCTAAATCAACCATTTATCGGATCATCAAGAACGTCCAAGAACAGTTGGGTGACGATCGATGCCTTTTCCAGCATGACGGAGCACCTTGCCAGAAGGCAAAAGTGATAACTTAAGTGGCTCGGGGAACAAAACATCGAAATTTTGGGTGTACAAACAAAAACCCACAAATTCGGACAAACTCCAAACATTGATGATACAAGAATGGGCTGCCGTCAGTCGGGATGTGGCCCAGAAGTTAACTGACAGGATGTCGGGGTGCGTTGCAGAGGTCTTGGAAAAAGAAGGGTCAACACTGCAAATATTGACTCTTTGCATAAACTTAATTGTCAATAAAAGTCTTTTGACACTTCTGAAATGCTTGTAATTATACTTCAGTATACCATCGGACAAAAAGATCTAAAACCACCGAAGCAGCAAACTTTGTGAAAACCAATACTTGTGTCAATCTCAAATCTTTTGGCCACGGTTGGAGAGTTTTTCCAAAGTGATATTTAGCAAAGAAATGTGAATAAATAAATAAAAAGGAGTTTGGTTCACACAATAATATAAAGTAGGACCATAATATGCAATTTTATACTTTTTCTGCACTGGATGTTTTAAGATTTGATATTTGGATGATGAGATTTTTTTACAGTTATACTTTTTTTTTAAATTGTTCAGTGCTCATAACTTTTCTCTTTTCAGGAGTGTCAGAGTGAACGGTAGATAATAAAATAATAAACTAAAAGTAAAAACTATTTGCTGTGTTTTTTCAGTGCTGGTGCATGAAGATGATGTCATGTGTTTAGAGAGTAAAAATACCTGAAATAAAATTGTAAAAAAAAAACAACAACCTTCAGATTGATATCAGCCAACAAACATACTTTCATAAAGATATTATACAGCCAGTTTTAATTGTAGTCGGATGCAAACGAAACAATAAAGCAACGACTTGTTTTTTAAGGCTAAAACATTGGGCACTGAGCGCCACGTTTCCATGGAAACAACCGATGACCCCCGGTGACCAGCGTTTCCATGTCAACGATCTGTGGCAGCTGCTGACGAAATGCTGATGTTGTCAATCTAAGTGTCAATTTATCAATAATATGAAGACGACGATCTGAGAAACCCTTTATGAAACTGGTACATTTTAGTTTCTCCATTTTTTTTTTTTTTTTTTTTTTTTTAATACCAGCATCAGGTCTCAAAGAAAAAGAACAGCTAAATAATTATTTGTTTCATTTCTTTTACATCTACAGTTTGTTTTTCATAGCAGGCTTTTTCTACGGCTGGCGGGAGGAGAGGAGGAATTAAAAACGAGGCTGATGAGATTAAATCATACTTGGAAAAAACGGCTCATGATTACGGATTAACACACGGCTGCTTAATGACTGAAGAAATCAGATGATTAACATGAAATGTAATCCAGGAATCAAAAATGAACCTGAACAATAAACAACGAGATCTTCAGGTAATGCAATTACTTGTTATTAATTTACATTTATAGTATGAAAACAAATATCAAAACTCGTCGTTTTTTTTAAAGCACACATTAAAGAAAAGTATAATTACAGTAAATAACTAATTAACTGTCAAATATGTGATTTAATGTGGATCTTAAGCTGGATACAATAAAACAAATATAAACAAATTAACTAAATTTATTTTAGGAAACAAAACATCTGTAAAAAAAATAACTTCCAAGTTGTCTGCAGCTGCCAGAAACTCTTACAGATTAAAAATGAAAGATTTATTTTGTATAAAGGGGGTTTATTTGTTGAAAACTGGGAATCTATTTCATGGCCACAGCAGGTCAGTGTTGGACCACTGATGTTTTTTAGACTTCCTCCTTTCTGTTCACTTTGAGTTTCCAAACAAAAGATTTGAACTGGTGAGTTTAAATTGACAGAATGTTTTTTTTTTTTTAGAAAATAATCTGTCAGTCAGAAAAAGAAAAAAAAAACCTCAATACTCCAGTTGATGGTTCGATCATCAGTCGACCTGAACGTTGACCTGGTTTTAAAGATCTGGGGACATTTGTTTTCCTTCACAGCTCCGCTCTTACATACTTGTGATTTGTTCTGGTGGTTGTGATTTAAAATATAAACATTTCAATCTGAATTCAAGTCATGCTGAAGAACTTTAATTCAGGTTTGACAGTAATCAGCGCTCAGGTTTGTTTTTAAGGTTTACATTATTTTATGAGGACTTTTCATCTTTATTGCCTCGTTTAAATTTTTTTTTAGAAAAGTAATAAAAAAAATAAAATGTAATAAACTAGGTTTGTTTGATGAGGTAATTAAAATAGATTACTTATTAAAAAAAAATTTCCAATGTAATCTACTGCATTAAAAAAGTAACCCAACAGTCCAAAATTGCCTACAAAAGGTCCAAAAATCTGTGCAGGCTAACAAAAGATTTTTTTTTTAAAAATTTTAAAAAAGTACAATTTCTGTACGGCCTGACTTCGTCCACGCTGTCGTCCAACTGTCGCCACAAAGTTGGAAACACGCCGCCGTCCGAAAACGTTCGTCTCGTTTTCAGCAAAGAAGCCGAAAAACCACCAAAAAGCAAAATGTTTGTTTTCTGACCGTTATTGTGTGTTTTTTGTTGTTGTTGTTTTTGTATCGACCGAATGCGTGAGTCAAAGTTACAAATGGTACAAAACCGGCTTCCAGCTGTCCGGACCCGTCAACCAACCAATCACACACACACACACACACACACACACACACACACACACACACACACACAAGCTTAAAACACTGACACAGACAGTATAGATTCACACCTTCGTCGCCGGCGCTGCTCGTCCACATTGTTCCGTGAATATTGCTCATACTGACGCATTAACACGAATAACATCTTCCCCATCTGGACGAGGACAGATGCAGCTGAAGAAAATGTGACACACACACACACACACACACACACACACACACACACACATCTCTCTCTCTCTCAGTGTGTGTGTGAGGCTATATTTATATGGACTGTAATGTTCTGACGCTGACCCACTTAAGAGAACTCTCTGCAACAAAAACTGCGTTTTATAATTACCCCCGTCCAAGATGGAATAAGGTCGAGGCTGCATATTTGTTACATTGCTATTAAAGACACTTCCTGTTTTGGGGTTGAAATGACTTCCTCATTTTGTCCTGCCAGTGTGTCACTTTTTCACAGTTGCTGCTGGGAGGTCAGAGGAGAGGTTTTCTCCTGAAATGAGTTAGCACGGTATTAAAAAAAAAAAAAAAAAAAAAAAAGAAGAAAAAAATGGCACCTCGTCTGGCAAAAATGATTGATGGGACATAATTAAACGTTATGGCTTTTTTTTTTTTTTTTAAAGGACATCAGGTCACGCAGCCACACTAAGCAACTTCTCCCTCTGGCGAGTCCAAGGTGGAAATAATTTCACGTGTCAGCGAAGTGAACGCCGAAGTGTTCACCGTCCTTACAGTCCAAGAAAAGAGCGACAAAAAAAATAAACTTTGTAAAGTTGAAAACTGGGCACTTCTTCCAGGGTGAAAGGGTTCACTACCGAAAATTCAACCTGCAGTGGAGTCACCCGTTGGTTTGTGAACATCATGAAGCCGCGAGTTTGAAATTTTGGCCGGCGACATCTTCGCTAGTTCGGAAGCGGTTTCGGAGCAGGACGTGACCATATTTGGACGAGCTGGGGGAGGAGCCAGCGGTGGATCTGACTCGATCTGATTGGAAACCCGGCGATACTACGTCCCGCTCACCGATAACTGACTGCGCCACAGGCCTGTCAATCAAACAGACACGCCCCTAAAAACAAATCTTTTTGAGGACTATTTTCTTTTTACTTTCAGATGGACGGCCAGAAAAACTAATAAGAAGGAGTGACTTAGCGAGAAAAAACGAAAAAAAAAAAACCTGGATAAATGAAAAGTGTATTGACTTTGTGTTTAATGAGACTGGTTGAATGGGAGTCTATGGAGCCTTTTTGGAGCCGACCTCTAGTGGCACTCGGTGGTATCGCAGCTGAAGGCTTTTCTGCATCGGCCTCACTTTTCACACCCAGAATCTACGTCCATTTTTATATTCAGTCTGTGGGTCATGTCCTGTGAATAACATTTCCAAATAACGACCACGAGTAATATCATGATATGATTTTATCAAACTGCTTAAAGCTTAAATCAACATCATCTCAATCAGTGTCGAATGAACAGTCTTTCGTTCAGCCGCTAAATAGATTCGATTGCTTTAAAAATGAAACTTTTGAATGATGCCAGTTTAAATTGACAAGCGTGTTAAGTAATTAAAGGAGGTTAGAGGATTGAGGTTGTGTCTTGACGGGTTGCCAGTTTTGATACCCTGACTGGTCGGATGAATCCGGGTCGAGCGGTTCTGTTTCTCCCCTCCTCAGGGCGACCGGGCCTTTTCTGTTCGGACTGGAATGACCTTCTGGAGGAGGTCAAGGATGCCATAAACACACGTTCATCTTTTAAGACTCGATTCAAAACCTACTATTTTAGTCTTGCTTTTGCTATAAATCATAAATTCGTAGCAAATTATATAATCATAAATTGATTAAACTGTTTTATTGATTTGTTGGTTTCATTTTCCTCAAGCATTAAATGAACCCTGACATGCATGGTCATGTAAGATATTAAAGGCTTTTTAAATGTTGTACTACTTTGATGAAGTAAGTTACATTACTTATCAGATTTTCAACAAAGTGAACTTCTTCTGTAACCAATTACATTTCAAAAATAGCATTTCAAACATTGCGTATGACTCATTACTTCAACATTAGTTACTCCTTTTCTGCATCTAAATGGGGATCACATCGATCATCATTTACTCCGAAGTCCCTCATCCCTTCATGATTAAAGTCTTTCTCTTTTGCACGTTAACACGTTCTGTCATTTAATAAAATTCAGCATCAATCTTTGCAATAATTGCACGTTTTCATCTGCGAGCGTGCAGATCGTCCACGGTGCAGCGGCTGATCTCCGACGACTGTTTTCCTGTTCATTGTAAAATCTCCTCGCCTTTAAAAATTAAGATTAGACTTATGGTCAATGTGAGCGTCTAAAAATAATCTCCGTCAAGAAGAGGAAGGGCCACGAGATGAAAGTCACAATAAAAAAATAAAAAAAATAAAAAAAATGGAGGGACGGCCCCAAAGGAAGGAAAAATGAATTGTTGAATATGAGCGATGAAAGTGCGTACCTGTTCGGTCGGCGGGACCCCAGAATAGCCCCGCAGTCATTAAAATGTCATTCAGCTCTTCACATTACGGCAGTTGACTGACAGCCTGATTTATAGCAATTTAATTATGGATGAAGGCAAAGTCAGCGGAGCACACGGGAACGCAGATGAATTCACGCGTGCACATGTGAATCCACAAATACAAAAAAAAATACAAAATACAAATCACACACACACACACACACACACACACACACACACACACACACACTCCCAGCGAGCCGTGTCGGAGCAGTTTGCCTCCTCGGGATCGATTTAAACGCGGAGGCCGAGGAGAAGCTGAGGACGACGTCGTGCCTGCAGAGGACACCCATGATCCATTAACACGTCGTCTTCATTATTCATCCCAGAGTGGAAAGAAATTCCAATAAACAACGCCGCCCCCCATTTGATGAGGAGGATCCTGTCGGCGGCACTAAATCACGCAGACAACAGTTTCCATTTGTTTTATTTACTGCTAAATATATTCATTTTTACTGCCACAAAAATGTGGCACTAAAAGAAAAAGATGTCAGACGTCATTTCATCTCGTATCCAGATAAAACACGGATAGGATTAAGTACACTTTTTTTTTTTTTTTTTTTTTACACTTGCCAACACTTCCTCTGTTATCGAGATCATAAGCCTGATTGTAAAATGTTTCATACTTTTAACGAGAATCAAGATGACTCCAAAATTTAAAATGCAACTCTACTGTGACTGCGTGAAACCAGAAAGCTGCGATTCCATATTTTTGTACGAGGAGATTAACTGAAAATTAGCAGCTAACACGAAAAATTTCCTTGGGCAAACTTTCAACACATCCCTATACTGAAAACAACAAAATAAGCCTCTTTTCAAAGACTTCCCAAAGCAACAGCGCCCTCCACAGGACCAACACGCACTTATCGCCAAAAGGACATACAGGATATAGATTTTGTCACCATGGTAACAATAATTAACATGTGGTTGTAAAACGGTCGCTGTACACCAAAACTACTTGATCAGATTTATGAAAATATCGTGGATTAAAATAAGAACAGTTGTCGTAAATTACGTAACGTTCGTGATGCAAGTTAAATATGTTATGTTAGTTGCATATGTACGTTAAAATAAGCACAAATTAACTGTCTGCAACGTGTCCGGGATCCTGGAAAGACATGAAGCGGACAAGTGAAATAAAACTAAAATCAGAAATCTTTCCTTTTCTTTCTCCAAGATCATTTTTTTTCTCATCTTTTAAACATTTCAGCAAGTTGAATAAATATGTAAAGTACATAAAAGTACGGCGGCGTGGTGCCGGAGTTGCCTGCGCCAGAAGAAGTTTATACAGCCATTACAGAGAAAGGAGGTAAAGCAATTTAGGCTGCGACCCACTGCCGGCTATTTGGAGCGACGTGAATTAGAGCGGGCAGAAATGATGGCTACCTGTCATGAGGCCCGCCTGCTGTTATCTCCTGTGTTACTGAAATAAAGGGAATTAAAGAAAAAGATGAGAAGAGGAGATGAACATAAATATAAAAAGAGGGGGGCGGGGGGTGAGGGGAGGTGGGGGGGCATGTAACAGGGAAAGAAAGGAAAAGGAGAGCGGTTTAAATTGAGAACCTGTTGCCGGAGGGATGTTAGTGACATTTATGGGGAGAAAAAACGATGTATCATGTGAGAGCTCTGCAAGAAAATCCCACAGGAATGTAGGTATTTGTGTATATATTTAAACGCTGAAAATATTTGCATGAAAGATACTGAAAAGGTAATAAAAACCTGGCTTCATACATGTTTAATTTCATTTTTTTGTTTTTTGTTTTCATCATTAATAATGAATATCGGCGTTCCTTTCTTTTCTACGTTTTTCCTCAAAGTTTTATTATTACATTTTCTTTTTCCGAGGTGTCTCAAGAGCGTCTTGTTTTCTAAAGTAAAGTGCCTCATCTTGCACCAAGCGACACAACAACTTCTGGATGAATGAATGCAGGAAAAATCTGTTTACAGCTAGATGAGACGGAGGGGGGGGCTGAAAAAATAACCAGATTTTGCTGTTTATTCAAAAAACCTCCGAACACCTGAAGGAAACCTCACGAGGCCGTGTGAGTTATGACCCAAATCTACCGTGAACAAAGGCGGAATTAGAGTCACGGTGGTAATGGCGCTGCCATCCGCAAAAGAGGATGTCGGGGTGGATAAATGGGTCAAGCAAAATGTGCGACTGCGTCTCCGTGATGGTCACAATCGTTCCCCTGAAGAAGCTATAGTCGATTTTCTTACAATGACGAGAGAATGTTGCTTCATAACTGCTGAGAGTCCAAATAAGCTGTCCGATATGTCATTGTTGTGTTCCCTACATTAACACGTCATTAGTGCCCGACTCCGCTCAGTACGAAGGTTAGACGACTACTTCCGTTGTTTCTTTGTTTCTTTTAGACTATTTGGCAACCAAAACACCCACAAAGGCCGTCTGTTACGTCTCGCTTCGGGTCGCTCCGAGGGGCCGACGGTGTGCGCTTCGAATTGAGGCCAGTAAGATGTCCTCGTACCGCGATACCAAGACCCATCGCATTTACCCTTGTTGCACCTCCGGTTCAACAACTTCCAAAAAAAAAAAAAAAAACCGGAAAAAAAAAAGCGAAAAGTACGTATCAGAGTTCTTCCGTTATTGCCCTCGTTTTGTTTCCTTTCTGCCTTTAAATTAGTTTTCGTTTGCGGTATTGTTAGCAAGGTCTTCTATCTGCAGTACGTCCTTTAAATCAACAAAGTCCGTTGGCGCTAGGTTACAGTCCAGAAGAAGGTCAATAATACCTCAAGGTGTGTTTGTGAAGGTCTTGCTGGTAGGTCATTAGCTCGTCATTGAGGAGCAGCAGCAGGACACACGGACATTAAAACTGGCTTTTTGTAATGGAAATGTGCTCCAACACCGTCAGTGCCAAACACTCAGGAGGTGCGCACAGAAATAGACCGACACGCTGCAAACGACCGCAGTCAGGGGGCGTCGATAGAGTTTTAGACAAACACACACATCCACGCGCCTGAAAAACGAGAGATGTTTGTCCACGGCGACGACCGGCTTGTTATCCAGACTAATTGAAATAACAGAGTCGGAGTCGGTGGAGCGACTCCTCGCAGCGGAGAGCAGACGGGGCGTCTTATTGGCCGGGAGGACGGCACGATGGAAACTAATGGGACATCAGGAAGTATGTCTCCTTGGAGCCGCGACTCCGCCAACACATTCATCCATCACGGAGATCCAACCGGGCGTACAGGTTGTAATAAAGAACACTACTCACATTTTTCTCTGTAAAAAAAAAAAAAAAGAAGCTGTTAATGGGCTCAAATACCAATATAGTTTCCAAGGACATTACAGTTGTAAGATCGTATTGGTTTTGCTGATGTGAGGTGTTTAAATCCGCAGGGTTGTCTGTACAGACTTGCGCTCGATTAACAGCTTCCTCACCCTTCAGACCTTTAGTATTAGCACGTTGAGTTTGGTAAACTCAAATAATTCCCAGCATGCCTTCGCCAACTTCACCCTGAGCAGGGGTTTAATTAGAGAGAATAACCCAGGACCTTTAATTTCTCAAGAAAAGTAAAAAAAAAAAAAAGTAAAAAAAAAAAAAAATCACAAAGGCTACAGGATGTACAGTACAAGATGTTAGTTATCCTTGCAGTTCTCTAAGGCGGTACACATGGGTAGATATTAGTACGCCCCAAACATGCCTCTCTTTAAGGACAAAAATCAGATTAATTATGGGATTATTTTCAAAGGGGACACTCGAATACCAATCAGGAGGAATTTAGCTAAGTACAACATAATGACTTGTAAAACAAAATCGATTTAGTTTGTATTTCAGGAGAGAAGTCATCGGTTTTTGATTAGGAATCTATTGGAAGTTGTTTTGGAGCCAGCCCCTAGTGGCCCTCGGTGGTATTGCAGTCCAAGGCACTAACGCACTAGCCTTACTTTTCAAACCCGGACACGACGTCCATTTTTAGAGTACAGTAAATGGTTTGCATCATAACTAAATCTGGAATGATTGCAGTCTAAAGTAAATCAGCAAAAGTGGCCCTGGTGGCCTTCAGTGGTATTGCACATCAAGGCAGTTCCTTTTTTACTTTTTAGACCTGAACATTATGTCCATTTTTATATACAGCCCATGTGGGAGTTTCATTACCTTTGCACGCATTTAGTCATAAACCAAAGCTCTGGATTAATAAAAATTTTGACATCTTGATGATTATGCTACATTTAGAGTTAACTGATCATCTCAGTTATTTCAAAATGTCCTGGGGAGGGTGAGATAGTTCTCTCAAAATTAAAAAGAAATGTCAGCCTCATGGAGTTGAAGAGGAAAAGCCAAATATTCACCAAAGCATTTAAAGTTATTAGGATGCCTAATCATGGAACCATAAATGTCAACATGAAATGTTGAGTTAATCCATCGAATGCATGTGGAGATATTTTAAAACAAGTAAAAACTTTGACCTGCTGATGGAGCTCGATGAAAAGTCGGGCATCACCAGAGTCACTATTGTTCATATTGTAGGTAGTATTGAGATCTTAATATCAGTAATCAGCCAATCAGCAACCTACTGGGATGTCACCCATTGTTTTAGGATTTTTTTTTTATTATTATTTTGAAACGTTTAGTCTGGCATTTTGGCTTTTGCCATCTTGATTTGTGGAAATAAATTTACTGACTTTGTTATTCATGAGAAGTTGACACTTTTTTGTTGGAGCGACAGATTTATTTGAAACCAACCTAGTGGCCGTGAGTGGTATTGCATGTTTAAGACACATCGGCGTTGGCTTTTACTTTTCAGACCTGGAGGCGACAGAATTTTTACATCAAGTCTATGATCTCAAACAAGATGGTGGACTAATCAACAGCTTGGCCGCCTGGGGTCTAAAAACATAATTTTTTTTTTTTTTATCTGACAACAGCAATACATCAAATGACTCGTGACGGCAGTAATATTTTTCCATCTACGAAGCTCTCTGTGTAGAAAGTGACACGTCATTTATCTCGGATAAAACATACGTCAACAACCTATCGACGATTCCCCAAACGTCAATCGTCAGTTGTTGTTTTTTTACACGAGCTCCTCATTAAAAAAAACTTGAGAGGGCGACCACGAACGCACCACAGAGGAAGAGGGCAGCACGTGACTCCCGTTGCTGCGCACGATGAATACATTAAAAACTAATTTGACAGCAGCAATATTTTTTCTGTGCAGCGGCGCCTGTTGCATGATGAGGGGATCGTTTGTTACACGGCTTTGTTGGAAGTGAAGAGCAGTTATTGCTGGATATAATCCTGCGTCATGTAGACAGGAAGTCTCTGCAAGACGTGTTTTCGGTAAAAACGATGAGTTTGCGGTCTTTATGGCATTTTTCTCATTTCTGTGAGTTTTTTTTTTTTTGAGAATATGCAATGGTGGGAGTTTTTTTTGTCGTTGTTTTTACAGCCAATCGAAACCGACTGCTGCTGTCCAAAGAAAAGCACCAAATCTATTATTTTCCAATATTGTGAAAAAAAAAGAAAAAAAGAAATTGAGCTGACGATGGCGTTATCTGCTCCATCACAATATGAGTTCCATTATCTAATGGGATTGGATACGACTGCGATGCCACACAGCTAAGTCTGCCAGAACACATTTGCGTGTCATCAAATATTTTCTCCACTACTGACTCGCTAATGTGATTATTGCAACGGAAGGAAAGAAGAAAAATGAGAGGAAAAGCTCAAATGTAATAAATGCCTCCAATATAGCATCTAATATCTCTTTTTTTAATCTCCATTATAATAATATCGATTTATTTTTTCCTCGTTACCACAACAGCGAGCAGGGAAAAAAAAAAAAAAAAGAGATGGCGAGAGGAAGAGGGACGAAGGTGATGACAAAAGAGGAAGAGGAAAGTGCTGACTGTTTAGATGCTGGTGTAAATTTTACTTTATGAAATAAATTCCACATCAAATTGCACTAAAATCCTACAGACACAAATGTGTCTGTGAATTTACTTTATGTACTTTATGCACTGAAAATGATTAGCTTAGCATTTAGCTTTCAGTCATGAAAACTTTTCATCGTGAGTATTTTTTGCGTGTTTGTAGCCCGATTACAGCTCACGCTAATATTTACATTTGAGGTATTTAAAAAGATATAAAAGCAGATTTTCTTCTTTTTTTTTTCTTAACAAAAATGCATAACGCCAAAAAAAAAAATGTTTCTGTAAAGACGCCTTATATTTGGTCATTAAACAGTTGTGACCATAATTATGCAGCGAGCAGGATTATCCAACAATGTAAGTAAACTTACAAAAGTTAAACACACAACGTACCCTGTAGGTGAGGTGTGTGTGAATACTAAATGTTACAGATTCCCTCGAATCCAAACGCATTAATAATTCAGCTATAATTCATGTATAAGATATAAACCTTACAGCCAGTCACCCACAGTATGCATGCGTCGCCGTGCGACTCAAACAGGAATAAAACGAGCGGTAGAAAAATTAAGTTTTGCAGCCGCATTAGAAATCTTATCAGTTACATCATGAGAGCAAAACAAGTGCAGGAAATCATGACGATAATGTATAAAGAGACAGACCGCTGGGAGAGGCGGGAAAAAAAAAGAAATGTTCTGCAGCAGTTTGTTTTATTGCATGCTGATGAGGAAAGATTTTGTTTTTTGTTTTAATAAGTCCATAAAGAAGGAAAAACGATGGGAGGGAGAGGACGAATAGGAGGAAGCGTGAAAAAAAATAAAATAAAAAATAAAAGGAGTCGAGTAATAAAATTGTGAGTAAGCTGTAAATGTAACAAGGAGAACGTAACGACAGCTGTATGAATGTGTTCAATCACACCAGTGGTTAGATTATATGGGAGATGACAATGGCAAAATGATAAACTATTATAATCCGCTTTACTGAACCTATAGCAGCGCTCGGGCACACACACACACACACACACACACACACACAACCAACCACACACACACACACACAACCAACCACACACACACACACACCTCAAAGAGGAGCTGTGCGTAGGTGTGTCGGTGTATTGTCAAGACTGAAGATTGAAGTTGACTGATCCTATTAAGTTTTTTCTGTACACACACACACACACACACACACACACACACACACACACACACACACACACACACACACACACACACACACACGTCGGTCGCTGTGTGACTCAGCCGTGTCACACTCACAGCTGAGAGGGAACAGAGCGAGGACTGCAGAACTAAAGAACGCCTGTCAGGTTTATTTCTGTCTCTTGCTTGTGCCGGCGAACGGAGCTTCATGCTCTGATCTGCCGCTGTCCCACTTCCTCGTCCTCGTCCTCGTCCCCACCGCCCCCGTCTCTCTCTCTCTCTCTCTGTCTGTCTGTCTGTCTCTCTGCTACTGTGATTTGTACCATGAGACCGTTTATAAAAGTGGACGTAGCTTCCGACTGTGGGAAAGATTAGGCCCGTGTGCCTTAAACTGTAATACCACCGAGTGCCACTAGAGGTCGGCTCCATAAATCCTCCAGCTCCATTCAACGATTCTCATCAAATTCTCAGTCAATACAATTTTTCCACAAGTTTTCTGTTTGTCATTCACATAAATTCTCTTTTCAAGATTTTTTTTTTTTTTTTTTTTTTTGGCCATCGGTCTGAAAATAATCCGTTATAAATAAATTATTTTCCGTTATTTAATGGCAGCTGGCAGACGGCTTTTTAGGGGCATTACCGCCACCTTCTGACGGGAGGTACGCATTACAACCACAGGCAGCCGTAAAAACGGGGGGTGGGAGTGAGAAAGATAGTCGCATATCCGATTATGTCGATTATAACGTGAATGAGTGAAAGTCGCTCTTTAGCGTCACAAACATTGTAAATGTCCCTTTTTTAACAGTTTCAATGCATCCAGTACTTTCAGATCTCTTATGTCTGGATTCTGTCAGAGAAACACGGTAATGATCTGCCTCCATGATTAAACACCTCATCCATTGTTTAATACATCCATTATTTAAAGCTCCATTATGTAAGAAAGTGGATTTTTTTTTTTTTTTTTTTTGACTGGGTGCCCCTTACAGTTTCAGAGTTTACTTTTGAAGTAAAGTCATTTTCCAAGTATCACATGACAGCAATGTAATTTCCAGTTTTAAAAAGGACCGATTGTGCACACTGAAACGGTTCCCGCGTGGCGGTTTCCTCCGAAAGGTCCAAGACCGACGAGGGAAACGGCGCCAGAGCCCGTCGCTCTGTTCACCAGAACGCATTGTTCTTCGCCACGGCTGTGCGATGATGTCACGGTCGTCGATGGCAGCCAGAGACACGTCCTTCTCACCCTTCTCACACTGACATCAATCTGTCTTCTTGCTGTGAGACTTGGACGGCGTGTCCGTGTGTGCGTTCGGTCGTTTCAGAGCGGCTTACCGAAGACTTAAGATTTACTTTTAGTGATTCGGTTTGAGATTAATACCAGAGACTGAGGGTAAAAATAAAATAAGAAGGTGTGGTGATGAAGGTTGCGGGGTTCGGTGTTGATGGATGAGTGATGACGCGGGGTGGCCGTGAGGAGTGTGGAAGTGTGAACGTGTTGGCGAGTGCGTTTCTTACTCTGCCAGGACCGGACGCTCGACTCGGGGCAAGACGAACCGACCGGTAACGAGATCTCACGTCTGGCTCGTCTCGTCCGAAGCGATGGCGTCAGCAGATGCTGAAAAAAGACGTCCTTCAGTTACACGCAAATATCTCCATTATGCACTACGGACAAAATTAAAGAAACCGCGACCTTTGAGCAAACGTGTTGCATCACAAGCAGCCGTTTAATCGAAAACACTTCGGGAAGATTGATTCGTTTTCTGTTGGGAGTTTTCTTCCAGTTCATATAAGGATGGACGGCGTTGGACAGAAGTTTTATTGGTGAAATAAAAAAGAAAAGGGAATGGAAACTGACACCATCGTGTAGTCGAGGCCGTAAACAGGATTTTGGAAATGAGTTCTCGAGGATCTCCAACACTGTCTCACCAACCAGTTTTGGTTTCAGGGAATAAAGAGAAGTTTTATAAAAAATCTTAAAATTATTTGGATTGTTCATATTTTAATTATTTAGTTTTTGTAAAATTGTTTCTTCACGAATCAACCGAAGAAATATACACTTTACTATTATTCTACTTTAATTTGTTTAAGTTCCAACGCATGTTGTTTCGCAAATTTTATTATTCATGAAAATAAAATAAATGCTGAAATATTGAAATATAATGGTTGTGGTTTAAAATAAAGCCGGGAATTGTTAAAAAAAAAAAAAAAAAAAAAAATCTATATCCAAACCTGAATGATACTTTTTTTTTCTTTTTTACGTACAAATTTTATTAAAAAAAAAAATCTATTTTAACAAAAATAACATTGACATCGCAACAAATCTTTAGTGTTCATGCGGTTTAGAGGGGGAGAGCGTAACCCAGGTTGTTTTCTGTAGCTACAATTAAAACAAATGTTATCTGAACGACTCAAATTTACCGATGTTCCCTAAACATGCTATCGGCAGATGCTAGCTACCTGACTAGGAACAGAGAAGCTTCCCGTTACTGCATCACAACTCAGACAGGTACGTACGAGGGTTAGGGTCGCCCATGTAAACATAGCAAAAGTCATGCTAGTATGGATGTGGCCTCGGTATTAAAATTATACACCAAACGACAAGGCGTTTTTCAATTGTTTGATTGGTGCCATAACGGTATCAAAGTTCAGTACCAAGCCTTATATATTCCAGGCAGAGCTTGAAGTAGGTTTAAAAAGTAGTTAAAAGTCATTATTTGCCGTAATAGTTACAATAAGGACTAAAGACAAAGGTCATTTGAAACTTGTTCAAACTCAAAGCAGCTCGAGTCGTCGCTGATTCATCTGCGTAGTCGTATCAAGAAATATGACAAAATTATTAAATAGGGAAATTTCTCCGTCTGCATGGAGGGATTGCTGAGAGATTACAGAGTCGTATAATCCCTCTCTTTCAACATTCACAGAACATTTTGTCATTTCCGCAGAGGAAACCTAATTACAGATCAACCAATCTCTGAAAACTTCAATTCACGCAACACACACGCACACAAGTAATTGGACTTTTAAATTTTGCCGTGCCGTAAATTTCACAGTGTGTTTATTCCCTCTCGTGACCAGACGGAGGCCTGGCTGTCGGAGATTAGGAGAGACCTGATTAAAAGGAAATATTTCAAAACAGTTGTTTTTTACCAAAAACTTAATTTTTTTTTTTAATCAAATAGTTATGTTTATATATAAATCTAGCACAGTGAAAAATAATATTTGCCCATATTGTGGAGGCTCTAATTGTTTGTTAGTTGTGCGTATAATTAGGAATTTATTCGTAGTGTAGAGTCTTTCCCTCTGATTTTATCTTTAATAAAACATTATAATATAAGCTTTAACAGGAAAATCCAGTGTTTCCCCTTCGATTGGGCCTCTCCTGAAAGAAACACATCCAAGTCAAAACTTAGTTTATAGCTGGACCCTGTGTAAAACTGGAGTGCAGTGTAACTTTGATCTCTCACTCACTCAGTAAAAATGAAACTCTTTATAGCTCTGCTGTTACAATCCAGGCAAAAAAATATTGTAGCTACCAAAATGTACAAGCACCCGTTTCTTTCCAGCTCAGTGTGAGAGTCTCTGCTGTGTTTGTGTCCTCTGATCTCTGTGTGTTTAATGAAGGAGCGGCGCTCAACCTCTTCTGCACTGACACAGGTGGAGGGAGTGAGGGGAGATTCTCAAACAGGTTAGACAATAAATAGATTAAAAAAAAAAAAAAAAAACTATTATCGGCTGTAACATACCTGACCGGCCCCCAAAAAAGTAAATCTATGTTTGGGAAACACTGCATGTTGTTTGAACCTTCGCGGGCTACTGGTAGCTTGCGAAAGCGTATCAAAGGGGCCCTTAAGCAAAACACAGGCTTACTACCAGCTTACCGCTCCGCCACTGAGCCTCTTCTGTGCTGCAGCTGAAGAAAACAGGAAGAGTTTTTCCCACAGCGATTGACAAACTACATCACATCCTCATTATTGGAGCCGGTGACTCACGGTTCACATACAGTATAAAAAAATTAATAAAAAAAAAAATAAAAAAAAAGCTTTTCCACTGTTTAAGTCATGTACGAATATTCAAATCATTACAGCTCTCACACTTTTCTCATAGCTTTCTAGTTGCCAGGCGAGTCTATTTCAGGGCGTGCACGTGAAGCAGCTGCTGGTTTGAGACCGTGAACCTGAAGCGCACAAACACACACACACACACTCACACACACACACACACACACGCACACACACACACACACACACACACATTCGAAACCAGAGCTGGTGACGGCTTGGCCCCCTCATTTGGTTATTTCAGTCTGCAGACGCTATGAAAACACTTTCAGCTTTTGTCTGGTTGCGTTTCAAACACAGAAAATGTTTTAGTTCTCTTAATTCTCAGAAAAATCATCGCTCAACATGTGTAAATAAACAATTATGCTTCGGTTTATCAGATAAATCAATAACTTAAGTGTTTATGATGGTGATGCAAAAAGGTTCAACGTTTTTCGTGGTGCGTTTCAATTCTCAAACAGATATTGAGACGATCGATTTCATTTTTTAGAGGCATACAGGATGACAGCAGCAATAAATATTTGATACAGTTTGAAGTATGAATACTTATTAGTTAATTAGCATTATGAAGGTTATCTCAGATTGTCCCATTTAATTCTGTTGAACATTAATAACTGGATATACTGCAAAGTAATTATTTAATAAAAAATTGTCTGTAGCCTGTCAATCAATCTGCAGCATCTCTTTTTTACATTTTCTCGTGTTGATTATGATGTGATGCATGAATGAACTTCGCAGACAACACCACAGTTTTCCATGTTATGTAACAACAAGCCATATTAGAGCGAATCACCGGGGAACACGTGCTGGAAGTAAACACGTCCGTTAGTTCACGGCGAAGTTGTTTCTTTGTTTATTAAGACATTTATTTCAAATTGAAACACAGAAGTTAAAAGACACCAAGTGTTGAAGCTTCTGGTACCAATATTTAAAAATAAAATTAATGTATGTAAAATTTTAAATCAAATACAGACTATATGCATTTAGAGCCAGTGCACTTGAACTGCAATTATTTCTTTATGTTTATTTTCAATTTTGTATTTGGTGTTTTGCAACTTCTAATTGTTTAATTTGTAAGTATTTGAGCGACTGGTTTTATTCTCTATGGTTCAAATGTAGGTTTTTTTTTATGTTATTTTTCATTCCTAGGCTTTGTATTTGTGTTTTCTATGACTTCAGTAAAACTTTAACTTCCCTTCATGGGATCGACAAAATTAAGTAAAAATCCGGACCATCACCGAAGTAATTCTGGTGGATTATATGGCATTTTTTACTCTACGATGGGTATATGTGCCACATTTCAGAATAATTGCAAATTAAGTTTGTAAATAAAATAACACGCCGCAAATTCCCACTAAATTCCCCTTAATTTCAATTCATCTGTATTAATTCTATAGTATATGTAACTTTAGAAATGTTTTCCTTATCTTGTTTCTTCAAAGAGAGATCTTGAATTTTTTGATTGAATAATGCTGAGTTAAAATGTTTGTGTTTAATCAGAGCTGATGTTTCACCACTAAATGTTAAAACTGGTGAATTTGCCACTTAAAAGTTTTATAGAAAATTTGTTCTAATTTGTTCTAATTTGTTCTGTTTTAAACTGGAAACTACTACAGTTTACTAAAACAGAAATTGTTTACTTCTAAACTTTGTCACAAGTCTTTTCCTTAGATGATCTTTATCCTTGTTGTAGTCCTGCTACATGATTAATCTGAAAGGTTGCACATAAATATATATAAAAAAATAAATTTAAAAAAAACTAAGACCATAGCTGAACAATATAACCAGCCAAAGAAACAAATCATGAATAAAACCACACAGAACTTTGCAAAACTTTCAGGAGCTTTAGATGTGTAGACTCGAACTCCTCGCGCAGTTACTGTTCGTCTGTTCCCAAAAATCATTCTGCCACCATGACAATGACCCCAATATAGAACTATCTTCAGCTACAGGAAGAACAAGGAGTCCTGCAACAGATGGCGTGGCCCCGACAGAGCCCCGATCCCAACGTCGCGGAGTCAGTCTCGGAGACGTGCAGGCTCAATCCACACAATAACTTTGGCAAGTTCGACAAGCCGACTGACGAGGACGTGGAAAAACTTTGTGGGCTACACGAATGGATAAAAAAAAAGTGCCGTGATGAATTCTCTTTAATGCACTTGAAATAACTGATGAATTAATAACTATTCGTGCCGTCATATGTTTGAATCGTAATCCAGAAATACACACTCAAATAGTCACGAATATACACACAGAGACTGAAATAGATGATGCCACACAAGCACAGACGTGTTGACAAACTCATGGGTCTACAGTGATCTAAGCATACCGCAATGAAGGAAAGTTGTGCATCTGCATGAAAACATCCCTAAATATACACAATAATCTCATGCACACACACACACACACACACACACACACACACACACACACACACACACACACACACACACACACACACACACACACACGCTGGGTGTTTAGCAGGCTGACTCAGAGCGAAGGCCTGTTTGCGCTGCAGCACGTTTGTGTGCGACGACCGAATCCAGAATCGCTAAAAACACTGGGCACCTGTTCCCCGGATCCCTCCGGGAGAAATTCCACTCCCCAGTCACCGTCTGTTTATGTGTGTGTGTGTGTCAGTAACAAGAATGTTGACACCGGACTTTCCGGTCTCACGTGGACGCCTTGCGCCATCACTTCCTTTACGACCTTTCCCTATTTAAGGGCCCGTGTGGAGCCGGAGGGGCTTCAGCTACGAGGGGGATTAAAGCCAAAGTCCTCGCAGTTTTCACACCAGCGGCTTCACCCACTGACCGACTGAGGAGCCGGGGAAAAGCTCCGGGTGTTTCCGTGAAGATACATCGGGATCATCGGGAGACTTACACTTCGCGAGTCGGGGAGTTTTCTTTTTTTTGTTTTTCTTTTTTTTTTTAAGGATCTGAGTCGGAATCAGGAGTCAAAAGAAGCTGAAAATTTGTTTGGAAAAAAACGAATTAGATTCAGGTCAACTGGACGAAGTAATAAAGAACTTTTAACAGAAGCCAACTAGAACTGTTTTGCACGTCTTTTTTTTTTTTACATTTGAGTTAACTTCTCATTTTTGGACATAGTTTGGATTTCTTGGACGAATAAAACCAACACGGGAAGTAGCCCCAACTTTACCAATCTTCTTTGTTTGATTGGTTATACCCCGTCACAATGAGTAGCGGTGGCACCTCTGCAGTTTCACCGCAGGAGCCGCAGGCCTTCAAGCGGGCGGTACGGAAGATCAAATGTGCCGCCATGGTGGCCAACCTGGCCAAGAGTTGGCAGGGGTGGGCCTCCGAACACTCGGGCAAGCAGGACGCCATCCCGAGCGGCTGGATGCCTTCGTCCGTGGAGGAGTTCGACCAAAAGGAACGCAGCCACGCGGTCAAACTTGCCGTGACGCCGCGCGTAATCGCCACCGACACCGGCGAGTCCGGCGGGAGTAAGATCCGGACCTGCTCCGTGACCAAGACCGTCCAGCCGAAGCGCAGCGAGTGCAGCAGCGGCGATTTGATCACCGCCATCCGAGGCAAGATGGAGTCGGGCCCCGAGGAGAGCAAGCCGTTCCTGGGCAACGAGTCGCCGACGCGGCGCCGCCAGATGAGGGCGCTACAGAGCGCGGGAGGAGGAGGGGTGATCCAGGACAGGAGGCTCATGCTCCAGGAGAAGAAGCTGGGGTCGAGGAGCAGCAGCGTGGACACGGAGGACAGCGGGCTGGGAGAGGACGGAGGACTCAGCGACAACAACGAGTCGAGAACCGAACAGAGCGACGCGGAGCCCAAAAAACTGACCGGAAGGGCCAAGGTACCGTCGTCCACCACGGAGAAGTTTAAACATGCTAATGTGTCGATTTAATATCTCATTTTATAGCCAAACCAATCCACGTTTTTCTAATAATGGATCACTTCGAGTAACTGTGTGTGATGTAAAAGCCTGCAAACCGACGGAGATTTTTTTTTAGCCCATTTTGTCTTTTTTGGTTATCGTCTCTTTTTGATGTAGTTTACAGCAGCGTTGAACATAATGAGAATTGTAGCTCCAAAACACCAAACCAGCCCCAAAAGGAGAGTAGATACTGAACTAATATTTATTAAGGTGGCTTAAAAACCTGTCTCTAAATAAATGTAAATGTTGTCCAGTAGTTGCTGGATATTCACATTTAAACGAGAGCAAACTTTATGAGGGGATCATTTTTTATTCTCAGCTTGTTCTGCTGCCCCCAAAAGGCCCCAAAAAATTGTTCATTCAACTTAAGATACAAAAGAAATGTTAGCTAAGTTAACTGACAACGAGAAAAATTTGTGAATATGAAGAAAATAAAACCTAATTTTAGGCAAAACTATGTTTTTTCTCTTCAAGTCTACAGGGAATTTTATTTCCAAAAATCACTGACTACAAGGACGCAGAGGTAAAAAGCTGCTTGAGAGTAGACTTCTTTTTGTAATTTGTTCTTATAAAGTACTCTTATTTCTCTGGCTGACATCCAAACCTCTAGTTTTACAATTAGAGGTCATTTAAAGTTGGTGCTTTGCAAAAAATGACCTTATGTAGTCGCCCTTTAATAAAAAAATTTTTTTACTACTTGAGACAATATATCGTACTCAATTTTATAACGAGACACTTTGAGTTTCTCCTGTCTGCTTTTGAAAACACACCAGAGGAGGGTGAAACGCCCTAAAATAGAGCCCAAGTATTTCTAGACGAAGTCGCACAGCGAGAATAAACAAATTTCAGAAAGTGCCTTTGATGTCACCTGAAGAAATCCAATTCCCCCGTGGACACCGAACAGCGTTAACAGTTGCATAACTCCCAAGGCTAAAAGTCCCTCCTATAAAAAGCCAAAGGAGCAGGTCCAGCTTATAAAAATAAATAAATAATAATAATTCTGGACTGCAGCGCAATGGAATATATGTAAATGAATATAGTCACACGCTGCAACGTGTTCTCCGACCTGACCTTCAGGTGGAACAGCCAGCATGGAGGAAAACAGGGTGGGGGGAGGGACGGCAGCGAGGGACACGAGTGAAAGGAAATATGGCATTATTTTATTATTAATATATATTTGAATTAGATCCTGAAATAAACTGCAAATACCATCAGAATTAAGCTGATATGATAAATATTAAATAATCCGATAATCAAAATGAGAAAAACACGCTGGTCTGATGTTTGTATGACTAATTTTGTCCATTTGACGGGCCGAGATTTTGATTTAACACCCGCGGCAGATTTCTTGGCAGCCGAGCCGTCAGCCGTTAAAATATTTTGGTCACATGCAAACAAAAACAGCAGCTCTGGTTCGGTTCCCAGCAGCTCCTCGCAAAAATATTTTTGCTCTTTAGCTGCTCTGTGTTCTCCTTTCCTCCCCAGCTTGTTTTTTTTTTTTTCTCTCTCTTGAGTTTGGCGTTTTGGCAGGTGGCATTTATTGTTTTGTTTTTTTAAGCTTTTTTTTTTTTTTTCTTAAATTCAAATCCCTGCTTCTCTCAGGTTGATAAAAGCAGCAAGACTTGGAACAAAAAGAAAGGCTTTGTGAGCCATAGATTGCACGCAAAAATGGACGTATAGTCTCCTGGTCTGATTCCAAAGTGCAGTACCACTGAGCGGCCACTAGGTGCTGGCTCCAGGAAACCTGGAAATTGAAGAAGCCTAACAAAGAAAAATGAGGATCAGAAGCATTAACACTTTAAAAAAAAAAAAAAAAAAAAAAAAAAAAAGGTTCACAGAGTTTTGTGGAAGGTCCCTCAGTGACAAGTCTTCACATTTCATGTAGGAAATGCCGAAGAGATCTGATGACACTGATCTGAAGGCTTGGCGAGCTGAGGGAAATACCGACAGGAGGAGGAAGGAGAAAACAGAGGGAGGGAGAGGGAGGAAGATGAAGATACTGATGAAGGAGAATATCGAGAAAGGCGAGAATAAGAGACTTCGAAAAGGAAGAAAAAAATATACGAGAAAAACTAAAGAGACAAAAGTTAGAGGAGGGTTTTTGAATCAGAATTTTTTTTTTTTTTATATCACTCTTTCTGTAAAACCTTTAAACTTCCAACTGTTGCACAATCTTAAGAGTTTCAGACCGTTTCAGCTTTTGTGCATTTGAAGACTTGCAAATATCTGAAGAAGCAACGAGGCACGCTGCTTTTTTAAACGTAAGAAAATGTTTATTATGGTGAACATATTCCTATTAATATTATGTCTAAAGTGCAGAACAAAGGTCAAGCTGGGGATCAATTCCACCAACTGTAGGGGAGATTATTTAAAGATTGAAGGTCATTAATATAAATACAATAATAATAAATTAATATAAAGGCGGCGGAGGAGTGGAGTCCATGCAGATTTATACAACGTTCTTACATATTACTTTTGCCAGTCGTCTAGTTCGGTCAACTTCCTGCATTTCATTTCATTTCATCAACATATTCCAGCTAGATGTTAAGTTTGACAACACAGTGTAATGTAAACCTATAAGATAGAAAAGGAACAGAAAAATTCCAGGTAACACTGTTCTTGTATCCAAAATCTCTAGATCCAATAATTCATTTCCCATTTTCAACATAATATCATTACTTTTCCAGTGGATTCTTTAGTTTCTGAATATGGGCCAAGATTTCCCCTCATGACATCACCATCATTTTTGTAAAGCTTCAAGCGCCTCAAAAGCGACAGAAGACACTTCAGGAGCCAACGAGTTCTTCCCGTGTCTAAAAATCGGCGAGATGCCTCTTTAATGAAGGACTCAAGGTTCTCCTTTGCTTATTTGCTTGAATGCAAATTATTCCACCAAAAAATACTAATGTCCCCGCCCCCTCGTTTTGTTTGGCCCGCAGATTAAGATCTCCAGTATGGGCGACATCAAAAGCCGCTGGCAGCAGTGGTCCCAGCAGCACGTGGAGGGCCAGAAGCTCAACCCCTTCAGCGAGGACTTCGACCACGACTACGCCATGGCCCAGCGCCTCCGCAAGGGCGACTCGGGCTACGGCCGGCCCAAGGACGGCTCCAAGACGGCGGACCGGGGCGACCGCGCCCAGAAGCACATCCACCGGGAGATGGAGGAGATGGTGTGGATCATCAAGGACATGGGCATCAAGGACAGAGAGGGCCGGACCGTCATTTCCTTCGGCCGCCTCTTCGACCGCTACGTCAAGATCTCGGACAAAGTGGTGGGCATCCTGCTGCGCTGCCGCAAGCACAAGATGCTGGACTTTGAGGGGGAGATGCTGTGGAAAGGACAGGACGACCACGTCATCATCACGCTGAGGGACTGAGGACGGACGTGAATGTTCACACACACACACACACACACGCCTACAAATCTCCAGAGAAAACAAACTTCCCCGTCCAAAAAGAAAAGTTTTACAAAGTTGATCTGTAGAAAATAGAAAAAAAAAAACAAGACAAAGAAAAATCTCTGCAATTAGTCACATTAAAATCGATATGCACATTAATTAATTAATAAATGTGCACGAGAGAGTACACGTGAAAGCTACCGGCTTTCGCACCATCACACTCGTTCGTGCTTCTCGTATCCCGTGACGGGGCCACGCCGCGAAGGGAAGCTATCCTTAGCATGTGTTTGTTGTTATCAATATCGTACATTCCCATTTCCTTTTCACAGGTCCTGGGAGAAGAGAAATGGCACGTCTGTGTGAGCAACGTTGTGCATTTTTACAACCAACAAAATTCACTTTTTTGTTTAAAAAAAAAAAAAAATTGTAATCTAGAGAATTTTTAATTTTATGTCTGTTATTTGATTTATATAACCAAATGCAGAAGTTGGTAAAGTTTGATTTTAGGTTTTGCATTCAGCATTTGTCTAGATTTTGACTGCTCGGGTTGGTGACGGTTCATAAAAATGTTTACGAACCATGTTCTTACGTCGACTTGGTTTTTATTACATTGACATCCATCTACATTGAACTTTTATGTGACATACAGGAACTACATATTCATGAATACAGCCCACAAACATACAAAGCAACTGTTTTTAAGCTAGAATTCAAAAAAAAATTGAAGAAATACATGTTTTTGTCGCTTACATTTTTCCCTAACTCTTTATTCTTCAATCATTTTCGTGCACAAATTGGAAAGTGTTGATCTTAATTGACCAAATTATCTCTTTATTGTTGCACCTATGCCCAGCTTGTGTTGCAACTCATCCTGACATTACCAGTGAGGAGAATTGATGACAACAGAAGAAAAAACAATGTCACAGTAAAAAAAATAAAGTACTTTGTAATAAGACCAAAGTTTTATTTTGCCTTTTTTGTTTTAGCGTACCTTTTGATTTTTTTTTGGTAGAAGATCTTAAAGTAAATTACTGGATGAGTCAAAGAAGCATTGTAAGAGAGAAGAAAAATCAACGAAATTAGACATCAATAAAGAATTTGTAAATGTTTTACTTATTGTGTGTTTCTGTATGAGATTCAAAATTAAATAGCAAGAAATAGTAAAAAAAAAAAAAAAAAAAAAAAGGATGTGAACTGAAGCATATTTAACACACTTACACAATGAATTAACATAAACTAAACCCAAACAAAGGCAACAAATATAAAGCAAGTTGTAGAAACAATCTCAAACCTACATATATTTGAACAAATTTTAATTAATATATTGATTAATTCTACTTTTATTCATTAAAATTGCACAACAAATATGTTCACTTCAGTCTACTTCCATTCAACAAATTAGACAGTTTTCACACAGACAAAAAAAAATAAAACACTCACAAAACAAATCATTACTCACGTCAGTCAGTTCATCAGTGAATTAATTCTGTCCGAGTCGCCCCTGAACATCTCAGCAGGACGGAGCGCTTTGCTCGACTTCCGCAAACACAAAGCGGTCAGAAGTCGATCGATCATCCGGATAACGGAGCTTTAAATGCGGGCCGGTTGTTGTGGAGATGGATGAACAGATGACCGGGAGAGATTGAAACGACCTCGCTTTCTAATCTACCTGCTCCTCTCAGGTGTTTCCACCTGAAGCGAGTACTTTGAACGGTGGCGCGAGCTGGGAACCAATCAGGAAGTGCCACGTAAGAGAGGGGTGTTTACGTACGAAATGTAAAGTAAGAGCCTTATTATGAGGGATAAATAATTTAAAAATAAAAAAAACACAAGCCTTGTATACTTGTAAGCCAAGTATTTCCAAAAACACATGTATTGTGGATTTTATTTTCATGTTTGTTGTCCACTATGAACAAAATACTCTCATAAAAAAGGAAAAAATTTTATTAAATAAATTTAAAAAAACTTAAAAAAAACTTAGCTACGTCATGTTTTCTTGCTGGTATCAGTTTCAAAGCATTTCATAGCTAGATAGACTTTATTGATCCGCATGGGGGGAATTTTTTCGTTGCAACGGCATGGAAGATACGGCAAAAACGACAAAAAAATACAGATTAGAAAGAGGTAGTAAAGGTATAAATATAAAAAAAAAAATTTAAAAATGTACAGTATATAGAAATAAAATAAGATTCATGTCATTTAAAATACAATTAGCCTAAAACAAAGAAAAGCTTCTAGATGGAAGTGTCCTCATTTACTGATGTAGCTGTTGCCGTGAGTTACGGGGCTATTCCCCTCTGAAGAGAAAAATCCTCTTCGAAATCTCAAGGAGTTCAGATCAGAGCCGTTTTTCTTTTTATAGATCGGATGTAGTTAATGTGCACACAACTTACTTTCAAGCCATAACAGAAGGAAGCGCTGGAAGAAAGGAAGACAGACGAAGACTAATATGACATACAACGACACCGGAAGCTTTTTATGCAAACAAAACCTTTACTTACGATTGCGTGAGAATACGAAATCGGGAAAACCAAAATACAGAAAGAGCCAGCTGGAGCCGAGTCCGAAGAAAGAAAATGTTCCAAAAAAAACACGTACAACAACGAGCATTGAGTAGTTACAAAACAACAAACAAACAACAACAACAAAAAAAAGACAAAACCGACGACGAGAAGGAATCACGCAAACTAAAAACACCAGGGGAGAGGAGGACAACGAGGGACAGCTGAAACTAATCAGGGTGTGGCGGACGATACGCTGCGTTCAAGTGCGGTCGTAATTTACCGCGTACGCGAGAGGAGTCCGTATGAACGTCGCCCTCTTGTGGTATTCACGACGTCGGAACTCAAATTTTTTTTACAGGTTGGAGACGTGGACGTTGATTTTTCGTCGTGTGTTAAGCCAACATGTCTTGTTATTTTATTCACGTTACGTTACCCGCCTGGTTAGCTTGCCACATTGTCAGCCTGCGTGGCTTTCAGACGCCATTTATAGATTATAAAAAGCTGCAAACAGGAGAAAAAGTGAGTTAAAACTTCTCCCCTTGTGAGTCCCAACCGGATTTAAATTCCACCTTTTTAATTTTTGTGCTACGTGATAAATGAAAGTACCTGAAAACGTCACATGCAAGCGGGGGGAGGAGGGGGGCGCTAGAGAGCGAGTCTGTTTTTATATATCCAGGTGAAACAGGTTTGTTGTTTTGGGGCTAATTGAGATTAAAAAAAAAAAAATTAAAAAAAAAAAAATCTTGTCCATTTTGCATTTAGCAGCATGTCTCGTGTCGTGTATGCAAGTCACGCCTGCATGTGTGTGTGTGTGTGTGTGTGTGTGTGTGTGTGTGTGTGTGATGTGATGTCTTCTCCTGTCTGTCACTCTGCGCATGTGCATGCAAGTCATGCCTCTGCCGTGTGCGTGTGCGTGCGTCCGCCCAGTGTGACCTGCCCTTCCTGTCACGCAACCGCCCTGTGTGTGAGAGAGAGAGAGAGAGAGAGAGAGAGAGAGAGAGAGAGAGAGACAGAGAGAGAGACAGAGACAGAGAGAGAGAGAGAGAGAGAGAGAGAGAGACAGAGAGAGAGAGAGAGAGAGAGAGAGAGAGAGAGAGACTTTAATAGGAGCTGATCGGTTCGGTCGCCAGGGAGTCTGGACATCTGCCAGAGTGAGGGACGGAGGGATGAAGCTGGTGATGGAGGGGGAGGGTGGTGGTGGTGGTGGTGGTGGGGGTGAAGATGGAAAGAGAGATATGATAAGAGTGGGAGGGAGGGAGGAAGGAGGGGGAGGGAGGGATGTAAAGCAAAAAATTAATTCCTCCTTTTGTTTTCTCTCTCCAGCTCCCAAATCGAATTCTCTTCCTCCTCCTTATTATTATGATGATGTTTTGGTTTTCTCTTCTCTCATCTCTTCCCTGAAGAGGTTTGGCAGGTTATTGAGGTTCAAGTTTTTATTTTTATTTTTTACACTGATGAGACAACAATCGTGGAATTATTTGAAAATAAAATAATGAAAAGCGTATTGTCGTCATTGTAACCTCCTCCTCCTCCTCCTCCTCCTTGAGTTGCGTGAATTTCATTCCTGACCAAAAGATATTAAAAGTGTCAACCGGGAGCTCGTCTGTAAACGAGTTGGTAAAAAAAAAAACACGTATATGAGATGAAGCAGCTGAAGAAAGAAAATCCGACGTTCAATTTTCCAAACACGCCACTTGGTCTTCGACCTTGTAAAAAGGTATCGTGTCCCATAAAGCGTACATCTTCCCCTGTGTTGCTTGTCAGTGTTGTTGTTTTTTTGTTTTTTTTTCCAAGTGATAAATGGGCTCATTGTTTCCCCCTTTAGGAAAAAAAAAACATCCAATTTAAAGAGTATTTTTTTATTATTATTTAAAAGAAAAAAGGCATCAGAGTTGAAGACAAACTGTTTAATATGACAAAAACCATACAAACTATAGTCTGTATATAAAAGTGAATGTAAACTGCAATACCACTGACGGCCACTAAGGGTTCACCTCCATAGACTCCCATTCAACTTCTTATTAAAATACGAAGTCAATCACTTTTTTTCCAGAAGTAATTTTTGAATATGTTTGGGGGAGGCAGGGGGGGGGCGTATCTGTTTGATTGACAGGCCTGTGGGTGGGACGTAGTGCTAACAAGATAATACCTCCAAAGACCGATCATAAGTAATAACGTCATGTACAGATAACGCCGGAGAAGTTGAACAGGCAAAAATGTCGTTACGAAATATTCCACGATAATTACCACAACTTTCATTTCTATCATTTCTATCATTTATCATTTCTATTATTTCCAATTCCATTTCCAATCCGTCTGGTATTTTTTTTTGTGGCTTTATTGCTTTGCGACTTGCTTCTTCCAAAAGTCCTCACACGACCACCACAAATGCTTAAATAAAAACAAGCAATTAAAACCATCTAACGGTGGAGTTAAACTATTTATTGACAGCTGGAATAGAATAACAATACACCAAATTGTGCATTTACTCAACAATATAACAGTTTGCCAAAGAATCTGCAAATATACTCGTTTTTTTTTTTGTTTTTTTTTAAATGACAGTGCAGTGAATTCAAAACTAAAGTTTACATCATTTTTTTGTCACTTTGTCCGTTAACATTCAGGTCTTCGGCGGTAAAAACACGAGCAACGAAATGGAAAGCAGAGGTGGGCTTTGGCTCTCGTTCGTCGGCGCGAATCTACGAATGAAAAGGAAGCTTAAAAAAAAAAAAAAAAGTATAATAAACTTACAAATGGAAGATAAACGGAGGGAGAGCTTAAACCGATGGCGTCTCTTATTTTGCTGTTTGCCGACGGGCAGAAGAAAACGTAAAGATAGTTTTGTCCACGCGATTCCCCATCAGCGTTGCTTCCAGACGTCGCTCATATCACGCGTCCCTGACGGCATGAGAAGGCCTGTAAAAACTGTCTCACGTCTCGACATCCCAAAACCAAAACATCACCTTCACATTGGGAGAATATCCTGGGAAATGATCGTGTTTGGAAAATCTTTCAAATGTCCTCCAAAAGGCCTCAACTGTCCATTTACAGATGAGGATTTTAAGGCTGTGAATGTTTTAGATATAATTGTTGTGTTTTTTTTTCTGTTTAGAAAAGGATCTGGCAACAAAAAAAATATAAACTCAGACAATTGAGAGGTAAAATCTATAAGGAACTTTTTTTTTTTAAATCATGAAATTTGATGGCACTTTGATT